>NC_142791.1:7806250-8175000 GCF_988280905.1 Pimephales promelas | reverse complement strand
CTGCCCTGAGGGCAAACGGAATGACATCATACACCATGTGTGGCTCTGTCTAGGCAATATTTTTGTACGGGAATTATTTTCGAGAAGTATGATAGGAAAGATGTGCGCCATTCTACCGACAGTGTCACATTTAAGCCTCAGACATATTTTTTAATCATAACAATATCTTGGAGGCAAACACCTGCTTTGTATTGACCATATATTTATTACACAATATAATAACATAATACATCAATATGCAAAAAATAAAAAGACGCACTGTGTCATTGTAGCCCGAAAACTGCTTGTTTACTCAGTGTTAGTTAGTGTGCTTTTGCAATTCCATCGCTGAATGAGGAGAACAAGGCAAGGGCAATGCAGTACACTCCCAGAGAAGAGTGCATCCCCATCTCTCCTCATACTGTAGATTAGGTGTGCTGCTACACTCTGCTGTGTGTGTTTGGACTGAGGGAGATGAGCTGGAACGCCGTAATAGACTAAGCGCTCATGGATCTGGTGTGAGAATAGCAGAGCGGTTTACAATTGTGTGGTGATCGAATGCTTTAAAATTATTCTTTACAGTGTGGGCCAGAGCAAAAAGTGCCACACTTTTTGCCTCACCTGCTAATGGTGGGTGAATTAGGAAGGAGTTAGGATATTAGGATAAAAAATAGGATAGAAAAATTAGAATTAGGATAAAAAATTAAATAATGGGACAAAAATAAATCAAAAGACATTTAGAATAGATAAAAATAAGTTCATTGCAACTAATCACAAGTTAACTATGACATTAATGCGATTAATCGCAATTCATTTTAATCGTTTGACAGCACTAGTTTAAATATTTGGAAAAAGCTAATAATTAAAAAAAAAATTATCAAATGAAATAATGTAATCCTTCCATGGCTAAACATATATATAAATGTAATATAGCTATGCAACTTATTTAAATATTTATAAAACATATTTCTGAAAGCTTAATAATACAAAATAACTAGGGCTGTGCAAAAATTAATTGCGATTAATCGCATCCAAAATAAAAGTCTGTGTTTACATACTATATTTGTGTGTGCTGTATATAATTATTTTGTATATATAAATACCTATGCATGCATGTATATATTTAAAAATTATTTGCACTTAAATTCTGTATATATAAATAAATACATAATCTATATTATATAAATATAATTTTTTTATATATGAATAACACATTTTCTTAAATATATACATGCATGTGTGTGTATTTATATATACAAAATAATTATATACAGCACACACAAATATAACACAGACTTTTATTTTAGATGCGATTAATCGCTATTAATTTTTGCACAGCCCTAAAAATAACATATAACATGTCATAAGATATACCATAAAACATGATTGCATGCATAAAATAACAGCACAGCAAAATAGATTACTTGTATGGTCAACATGATATTACATTATATTACATTAAATGATGTTATATTTTATAGCTGTTTGACCATATAAGTAATCTTTTTTGCTATGCTGTTATTTTATTGCAATTTTATTACTCATACTGCTTTAGTACAGCTCAATGCAAAAAATAATGTGGTGCAATACTGCACAATCAATTTTCCACTAAAGTAAAAGAAGACAAGGAACGGTCTGACAGATGTTTTGTTTAGTAGATGCTTTTGTCTGTGCTTGAGTTGAAAATCTCTCACATCTGCAAGTTAGATTGTTGCTCTTACAATACAATTTGATTTACAGTTTATATTGCTGTTCTAATAATGTTTCAGACACAACACAAGTCACTCAATTGTATTATCTCGCCAAATACAATTTTATTCACTTGGTGAGTGTTACTTTTGGACCCATGCAGCTACAGTTTACAGTACATTTGTGCATGTGTGTGTGTGTGCATAAAAGAGGCTGGCGCTGGCTCCTCTTTCAGACATACTTCATTACTGTACACTGTCACCCTCCAGCAGATTGAACACACTACTCTCCCCGAGCAGCAAGGATGTGAGCCTGTTTACTGTTTACCCGGCAGATGAGATACGAAGATATTGATTCAGAAACACAAAGAAAAATGCAGCAAAAATATGGCTAACATATAAAAGTCAAGGAAAATCCAGAGAAAAGCAGCCGTATATTTTCACGCCTTTGATAAGACTAGAGGCTTTATTGAAGCACAAAATACTTGTGCTCATCAATGGGGGAGAAAACAATATTTCTCCCCAGCCGTTTCATCGGCCCAGCCTGCGCTGCTACAGAGAGACAAGCCTATTGTTTAAAAAAGCGTCACGATATCCTTTACGAGGCAGACGGCATTTGGAGTCATGAATCAGAGCTGATGAGAGTCAGAAAATGCAGCGATTTCCCTGAGAGGATTAGAGGCACATAATGGAGATTATCTATTTAGAAACTCCTACTAGCAGAAGGGAAAAACTATGACGTATGGAGGATACTATACAGACTTGCTCAGATAAACAGCTTGAGAAATGATCTGCGTTTGTGTAGCTACAGAAGTGTATTATCGTATTTGTGATGCGTAACTTGCACCATCTTGCCTATGGTATGTTGACATACGGATTTATGAAGGAGAAGGATGTGATTGGTTGAAACATAGGTCAGGGGAGGGGCCTAAGAAAAGAGTTATGTCATTAACAAACACAAAGTCTCATGGGATTGACGGAGAATTTCAATGGGCTAGTTGAATTACTGTTATTTGGGGCAGTTCCGTTACAGTTTGGAGTTGCTTGTGCCGCAGAATGCAAATTGAGGGTCCCTTTATTTGGGCCATTTGGGTGGGACGCCTGACTGCAGATAGAGTAACAGATGCTAAGGCTATGTTTGGAATAACATAATATTATTTTAGGTCATGTGACAAACTTAACTCTATAAAGCCTTTGTCATATTTGAAATACAACTTTTTAAGGCCTTTAAATGATCAATGTGGTCATAGTGTTATTGAAAAATGTAAATATTGTAAAAAGCTCTATATAAATAAATGTGACTTGACTTAATGGATAGTTTGCAGTAGGCAGAGTGCTAGTATTCTATTCCAAACAGCCATTATCTAGCAGAACATTACCAAAAAAAAAAAAAAATCAACATTGTTTTTTTTTTGGAGTTTAATCCAGTCAGTAACAAATTACACAAAGGCACACAAGTCACAGAGGGGGGCAAACTTACAAGGAAGCCCTCGCCTCTGTGGACAACATTGATCAAGTCTTTAATTCTGATTAACAGCCTGATTCATGCCCTTTGCTCTGTGCTAATTAGCACACACTAACAGAGTCAAAGCAGTGCCATTCAGCACAATAAAACGAAGAGGGGTTGAACAATTACACACAGCAATTACATGTGCGATTCAAGCCCTGTCTGCATCAACAAGGTCAATGAGACAATGGCGTCAAACATATTAAACAAAAGCACACAGAAATGACGGAAGGTGATTCCTAACTCAGACGGCAGATTGATGGAGACCTTTATCACCTCATTCATCAACTGATATTACGCAGGTCAATGCCGACACAAAAAGCTGCTCAGAAAGGACATGAAATTTCTGACATGGTAGCAACACTGCTCAACAGCCAATGTGTCTCTCCAGGCCATTTTATGACAAAACTCTGAATCTAAAAGTGTCAAATATTTAACAATAATTTACTTTTTTCTTTAAAATTATATCTATTTTTAAAGGGATAGTTCTCCCAAAAATGAAAATTATCCGTGTTGTCCCAACCCCGTAAGACTTTTGTCATCTTTGGGAAAAAATAAAAAAATAAAGACTTTATTCAACTATTCATTTCCTTCTCTGTGGGCAATGAATAGTTGAATAAGGAAATTAATAGTTGAATAAAGTAATTCTTTTTGTATGTTTTTTTTTTTTTTTGCACACAAAAAGTATTCTCGTCACTTGATAAACTTCAGATTGAGCCACTGTAGCCACTCTGACTATTTTAACAATGTATTTACTAACTTCTGGTCCGGCAAGTTTGAATCCCTTAGAAGCCCATAGAGGAGTGATCTAGCTCTCAGATTTAATCAAAAATATTTTCATTTGTGTTGACGAAACGGGGTTGGAAATACATGAGGTTGAGTCCCTTTAACTATGTGGCAAAAAAAAAAAAAAAAAAAACTTTTTAAAAACAAAGTTTTTACTTAAACTGTATACTGTATAAATATAAGTATTTATACTATAGAAATATACACTGCTGTTAGAAATTTTGGGGTCAAAAAGAAAAGTTATTTTTAAAATCTTGTAATGGTATAAAACATACAGTATATTGAATATTTCACCAAAGAAATGCAACCTTTACTAAGCCCTAGCTCACAACTCCATGAACATTTTACTTTACTACTGAACATTTCTTGCAGCTGGCTTTTAGGAATGGCTTCAGTCATGGATGGATGGCTGGATGATGGATACAAGACAGATGAATGGATACATTTGAGCTTAAATAATTTTGTGGGGATATTTTAAGCCTCTGAATATATTCTCCATGAAACAGATGCAGCACCACATTACTAAATTTAGAATGATTTCAAGCATAAAAGGAAAATAAACCACATAGATCGCTCTGTCGGAGCATGGCCAGAGTCCCTACGCCCGCGAGCAGCATATACTAAAATGCCTATACAAAAAACACAAACGCATGTTTTCAATGAGAGACGTGGACCTCTGTAATTGTGTTCCAACACAAAAGTCGTTTTAAAATACACTACCAACTGAAAGATAGGGGTGAAACTATTGTCTGTATAAAATACTTTGAGTCTTCTCACAGTGTGTACTGTATATGTGAGGGGGTTTGAGTATGCCCTGTTGTACCCTCTACCCACTCATCCATCACTCTCTGGAAACAGCCTTGCACTCTAATGAAGCCACAAGGGCAGACACCTACATGTACACACACCCCGTTTGGACCTCCAGTACTGTACCCTTGGTGGATGGCAACCTCAAGCCCCCTAAAAAATTCAGCAGCAAACACACGGATGAGGATCAAGCTGTTCCTTTCATCTGTGATTGAGGCGGTCCAAAGGCACGACTGATCAGTTCCAGAGGAATGAAAGCTTATGGTTGTGGCTTTTCAAACAGCCCTAGAGCCCACAACAAATCCCTGGAAGGGGCTTCGGTTCTGGGTAATGTGAGTTACACTGGAGCACGGGCAGCCTGTATTTAGAATGTGGTCATGGGAGGAGAAGAGAGAGAAACTGGCATTCAGACGGCCATCTCATCGCAGGCCCCCACCCCAAATTAGATCTGTGTGGTTGGGAAGTGTTCATGGAAAAGAAATGCAGTCCAAACCCCAAGCATACCAACTCAGCCTGTTTTAGAATATGAAAACAGTTTAGGCCTTAACCTCCAAGACATTGCTGTAAATGTTTCACTCTTTAAAAAAAAAAAAAGATTCTTGTCACTGAGGAAAGAACTGTTGGGAGCCCAATATAAATTTCCTAAAGGATTTTCTCCTGAACTCCAAACTAAATGTCAGAATGGGAAAGAAAGGTGATTTAAGCAATTTTGAGCGTGGCATGGTTGTTGGTGCCAGACGGGCCGGTCTGAGTATTTCCCACAATCTGCTCAGTTACTGGGATTTTCACGCACAACCATTTCTAGGGTTTACAAAGAATAATGTGAAAAGGGAAAAACATCCAGTATGTGGCAGTCCTGTGGGCGAAAATGCCTTGTTGATTCTAGAGGTCTGACTGATTCAAGCTGATAGAAGAGCAAATTTGACTGAAATAACCACTCGTTACAACCGAGGTATGCAGCAAAGCATTTGTGAAGCCACAACACGCACAAACTTGAGGCGGATTGGCTACAGCAGCAGAAGACTGTACCGGGTACCACTCATCTCCACTACAAATAGGAAAAAGAGGCTTCAATTTGCAAGAGCTCACCAAAATTAGACTTTAAAAATGTTGCCTGGTCTGATGAGTCTCGATTTCTGTTGAGACATTCAGAAGGTAGAGTCAAAATTTGACGTAAACAGAATGAGAACATGGAGCCATCATGCCTTGTTACCACTGGGCAGGCTGGTGGTGGAGGTGTAATTGTGTTGGGGATGTTCTCTTGCCACACTTTAGGCCCCTTAGTACCAATTGGGCATTGTTTAAATGCCACGGCCTACCTGAGCATTGTTTCTGACCATGTCCATCCCTTTATGGCCACCATGTACCCATCCTCTGATGGCTACTTCCAGCAGGATAATGCGCCATGTCACAAAGCCCGAATCATTTCAAATTGGCTTCTTGAACAAAACAATGAGTTCACTGTACTAAAATGCCCCCCACAGTCACCAGATCTCAACCCATCTTTGGGATGTGGTGGAACAGGAGCTTCGTGCTCTGGATGTGCATCCCACAAATCTCCATCAACTGCAAGACGATATCCTATCAATATGTGCCAACATTTTTAAAGAGTGCTTTCAGCACCAGGTTGAATCAATGCCATGAGACCATACTTCAACAGTGACACATGGTGTAGCAAACACAAAAATAAAATGTATCTACCAAAACTGATGAAAATACCACATTCATTAAATTGTTACACAGGGTGATAATGTATATTTGCATTTGCAGTGATTAAGTGTCCATGAGCATGATTATGCAGGAGTCTGGCCAGATAAACTTTTTTGTTTTCTTCACTTTTTGGAATGACTTCTTCAATGTGAAGTTAACAGTCAAATGACACTTTATTAACAGTCATTTCACACCGGTGAACTTCACTCCAACTTTTCTACTTCCCCCACTTCCTTTTCTTTTTCTACCCGGGCAACTAAAGACATTTCATCTGGCCATTTGGCAGACTGTTTCATTCTAATAATAGCATATTAATAACTCTATTTACAAACAGACACTCTGGGTTGATTAGTGTGGTCACAGTTGCAGTATAACTCTCACAGGAAGTCTCTCCATACAATATGTGAAACAAACTAGCTGCTAATCTTTATAAGTCTGAGCTTTTCATTTAACACAGTCACAGTGTTGGCGGAGGAAGGCTCGGAAGAGGCATTGAGGATTTTTTTTTTTTTAAATGGATACACTGGGAAGGGTCAGGAGAAAGTTCATTGCAATAAGACAGTGGACTGATAAGGTTTATCTGTGTCAAAGATTCATTATGGCCAGGGTTTCACAGAAAATACCTCTTAGCTGGCTTTACCACACACATACAATTATGTGTTCACCAAGTCATATACACAACAACACACAATTCACTAAGCGTAGAGTTCAAACCACCAAGCCCCTTGCCTACTCTGAACGGATAATAGTCACACATTCGTACACACTCTGACGCCATAAACTCTCTTACCCATTCAGACGGAGAACGGTGACATTATGTACTGGCACAGCAACTAACAAACAATATCTAAGCAGTGCAAAAGCAGAAAAATACAGGTTTCATCACAAACCATAGCTCCTTTTAAATATAAATCATATTGCATTATTCTCATTAGAAAAAAGGAAGGACAAAATGTAAGAAAGAAAGAGAGATTGTGACTCACTACACAAGTACCATGTGATGATTCATAAATCAGTCTGTACCCACCTAGAAAGAAGAAAGAGAGAAAATCAGGCTTAGTGATCATTTACAAGGTAAACACATAACAACATAATGCAGATAAACATTTAATTTCATCCAATAATTAAACAAGTTTAAGGTACTTTTCTGGTACATATGCAAATGAGTGCATAAAGGATGGCCAATAACAATCTAGAACAATGTCGTTGGTAGTACAACATGGGATGATTTTACAGTGTGGAACAGTGTGGAAGGAATATACATGTATGTGGGTCACTTGTTGAATACTTTTCATTAACTATCTGGTCTCATTAATCCTTTGATAAGTGAATAAATTAGCAGATGCAAGCACTTTATCTTTGTCTACAAAACCAAGGACGACAAAAATAGAACTGAGGAATATCAGTCCATTGCTGTCTTGCAAATACTAATTACTGCAAATACTAATAAATTTTAAATCTCATACAACCAAGTAAAAAAGCATAAGGGAAAAAAAATTCGCTCTAAAGGGATTTGTTCACCTACTGTAACAATGAATTCACACTCAAGCTTCTGTGTACCGTATTTGATGTGCTCTGTGCATGAGTGTTGATTCTGTGTGTGAACCTAAAATAAAATCTCTTCATCATATAACGCTATCTTTCATTTTGATCACTTTTATGATGTCTTTTTATTCCTGTTGAATGCTGAAAATGTTGCTTGTCAAGACTGTCAATGGATGTACCAAAAAAAAATGATGAGAAAAAAAAAAATAAAAATAAAAAAATAATATATATATATATATATATATATATATATATATATATATAATTTGTGTGTGTGTGTGTGTGTGGTAAGGGGGGGGGGGGGGGGGGGGTAAACAATCCCTTTAATATTCCCCCATTGGGAAGATGTATCCATTAAGCAATGTTGTCAATGTTGTTTGTGCTTTCGGCAGGAGTGCACAAGTTCTGCAAAACATTGTTGAGTGTAAAATGAGCAGAACGATAAATGAGTCTGTGAGTGTTTACATTTCACCAGGCTTTTGTTTCTTCTCCACTCGTAGCTGTTTATAGTGGCACAAACTCCATTAAACAAATAAAGCACATAAAGAAACTACGATAGTGTGTCATACACCACAGTCTTATGCCTGATAATCATAATTGTATCATCAGAGTAAAGGCCTGTCATGTGTTATGAATGGCTGCTCCTTCTCACTCCAACAAACTGATGAAACACATTTAAAAGAAGACATTTCTTTGCCCTGAGGGTTTTGTTACGAGTTATATCTGCATTATTGTTTTTATTGTGTTGTTCATGCTCTGTTAAGTCACATATGGCTTGATATTACCACAAACAATGACTTCCAAATACAGATGTAGCATAAATATCAAAAACACATCACATACACACATATGAAGGTCCACCCCTAACCCTATTGACTTTCAATGTTAGGGCAAAAATAGTTGTGTAATGATCCTTGTATCATGGCTCCTTGTGGTGGACTCTTATTTTGAAATGTATTTTCTGTTCTCCTTATATCATTACTTCTCCCTTCCTGTTTAGTTTCTGTTTGCCTTTGTCTTATTTATTACCATAGAGATTAATCATTTTCTGGTGTGCCTTGTTAAGTGAGTGGAAAACAACCAAGTTCTCTTTGCATTCACATCTGGATTTGAAAGTGAACTCAGACCTTTTTGGTCCATTTTAGTTCCATTTAGGACCAACTTATCATTATAGAATTTAGGTTTCTCATAGTAATATTACACACAATTAGTGTTGCAGGAATGTGGTACAGTCCCATATCAAGATTTCAGTTCGATTAATTGTGCAGCCTTACTTCAGAGGAGAGAAAAGAGAGGCATAGGTGCACACTAGGTAAACATCCCCTCTCTGTTAAATATGCAATGCAACAACTTGACACTACAAAGACAGTCTTCTGCCTGAGATCTGCTGCGGCCGGCAAGCAAATGTAATTACAGCCGGTGGCCTGGCACACACAATGGGCTTTAATTGTGTTGCGGTAGAACAGCTGCTGAAGTGAAGCTGAGTATCGGCCTTCCTGCTGTTTGGACATTACAGAGCCAGCGGGTGAAGCAGGACCTCCCGCCAGCCCCAAGTCCCTTGGAAAGACAGTCTTTTGTCTCTGGTTCACCCTGAACCTTCCCTGTGGCATCTGCCCGTTGATGGGAGCTGGTGTTTAAACCTCAAACCAGGGTTGTACAATAGATTTTATTAAAGGTGCAGGGTGAAACACTCAACATCATGTTAATCTTGAGTAGTATTGCATCCTTCATATCTCCAAAAAGTCTTTAGTTTTATTATGTTTATAGAAACCTCGGAAAGAAACAAGAGGGTGGAGGCATGCTGTAAGCTTTGGCGTTGATAGCATCTGGAAGCTGTGACAAACCACTGCTAACAATCAGATTCAGCCATACATTTCTGATCCCGAATCAGATCCCAAGATTGAAATTGCAGCAACGACTACAGCAGGACGTCTCTATGTGGTGTGTACTGGAACGGTATAACTTTTTGCTAAGCGGTTTTTGTAAATGACACTTTTTCAATTTATGTCGTCTTTTTTTTATTTTCTTTAAAGGTGTACATGTGGGAAATATAGTCTAATGACGACTGAGGCTTTTACAAATGTGTACATGTAGCCTTGCAAGGGTGGTACTGTATAGCGTCGAGTGGTGGAGGAGACGACAGAAAGTGAACGGATGCGTCGAGTATAAACAAGTATAAACAACAATATATATATGAAGAGTTCAGATGCAAAAGCCTCTAAATGCCATTTGAAATTTTCTTCTAAAATGACCATTTTTATCAAGCTTGTATATTTAAGTTCAGTAATTTCACTTAAATGACAAGTAATAGGTAATCTTCATTGCCATTTAAGTGAAATTACTGAACTTAAATATACAAGCTTTATAAAAATTATCATTTTAGAAGAAAATTTCAAATGGCACTTAGAGGCTTTTGCATCTGAACTCTTCATATATATATATATATATATATATATATATATATATATATATATATATATATACACAATTATAGCATTATTCATTATTTTAGCTCTTTTATGATGGCAAGCAGTAAACGATTTACGGTGGAATAGGCTCTGAAACAATTACTGAAGAGTGACACGGAGAAAGCATTGCTAATAAAATTCTAAGCATTCCTAAGAAAAACGCCTGGGACTATTTGTTAATAAAGTTAGATTTTTCATTGGTCTTTACATATTTTATTTAACAATTGCACATGTATGTCAAGCAAAGGCTTTGACGAATATATTTTTTGTTCATAAACTGTTCACTATTGTTGCGTAATGTCTGATTTTCAGAAATAAATGACAAAAAACGATTTTCCATTTTTGAAATTATCTAGTATATTGCAAATTTTTTACTCATACTTCCTTTAAAAACACATTACATGCATCCTTGTGTTAGCTTACGGTCTTCTGAATCCATAGATACCAAACACATAGTGTTCCATCTCCATTATATAGTTCATAAGCCCAAATGTAAAAATAGAGAAAACGGACCAAAAAGGGCTTAGTCCCCAGAGGGTTAAATACATTCTTGAACAAATCCTATGCAAAGCTGCCGATGATTTCCTGTTGAAGTGCGTTGATGTACGCGGTCTCGCTCTCCTCTGGTCAACGTGTGCGCGGGCGCGCTTTTCTGAGAGAAATGCTCATACAAGGAGTTTCACTCTCGTCTACGTCATTAGATTCACGATCGAAAAAAACCCAAAAAAAAACAGCCGAAACTTGTACCAACCCGGAATTAAGATTTTCGGCACATAAATTATCTGTTATTCATCCAAAATATATATTTTTAAACTTGGCCATGTTTAACATGAGAATCCATCTCTTTAACACCATAAACAACTCTGAATACATGAAACACCACCGTATCTCCCTCTCCCACCCTTAAAGAGGTAAAGACAGCTATGCCCTGAGGACATGACCAGAAGATTGAAGATTGGAAATGTGCAGCATGTTGAAAATCAATCTTTTGATCGCAGGGATCAATGGCATATTAAAACTGTCTTTGTGTCTATTGGTAAATAACAGGTCAGTGTCCATAATGAGTAGGTAAACGGATATCATAACCTCTGGCATTGACAAGACCTCCCCTTACAGGCGAATGTAGTGTACTTTCTTACGTTGACTGACATCGTAAGATCTTGAGCCCAGCAGACACTCAATTAGACTCTCTAGGAAACGGAATCATTTCCATAAATCTGCCCGACTGCTGTAGAGGACAAATTATTGGACCGTCAGAGTCCGTGATGGCGACTGCTGTCTGAGGCGCGTGGGTAAACAATGAGGGTCTCTGCATTAGCCAACCATTTATTCAGAACTGTCAATAAGACCTGAATGCTGAGAATGACTGATGCGTCAAGCCTTTTCGCTCGATGGAAGACTGTACACAATTAGGACTTAGGTCAACAAACTGCCCAGCACCAGAGACATTAATGTGTTTGCCCAGGTCGAAGAGGACTCAAGGTTAATGCTCAGCACAGGCATTAATGTGCTTACTTAAGAAAATGGACAGACTTTTACTCTAATGTGCACAAGGCAGCAAGGGTAAATCTAGCAAGCCTAATGTTGCGAAATAGATGGAGAGAGAGAGGGGGGAAGGTGAGGAAGTACAGAATCTGTGGCTTTCGTCATGATCATGCAACCCGGTCTCATCCCAAGACGTCATATAACTGACGTTTTGGGACGTCTTTTGACCATACGTCAATATTCGCCTTTTTAGGGCCCCCTTAAATGTCGGTAGATGAGGTTATGGGATCCTAACTCTACCCCAGACCTAAACCTAACCCGTCACCTAACTGGTAAAGCGTCAGTTGTATGACGGCCCGGGATCGCCATCTACCGACGTTTAAGGGGGCCCTAAAAAGGCGGATATTGACGTATGGTCAAAAGACGTCCCAAGACGTCAGTTATATGACTTTTTGGGATGAGACTGTGTTAGATCATGTTTAGTTTCGTTTGACACCGTTTTGACACTAAATCACATACCTTCCTACTATATAGTTGGCACAAAATAGTATGTGACAAAAGACATACACTTTACATTACATGAGGCCATGGGAGAAGATTTGTTCAGAAGTGAAACTGACACTGGTTGATCACATGATGACAACATGATGAATGTAGCATGTCTGGATTACATCCATACTACACACATGACATGCTTTCTGTGTTTATTGTTAACGGTAAATGTCTAATTACTCTCTGTTTCCACTAAATCTCTGTATTCTTGTTCATTCTGCATTATGCTCTTTATTGGATATTTCAGGCTGGGCCAACAGCAACTGGTACGCATGCCAGTGCTGTTCATCTAACAGATGTCAGTCCCCTGCAGGCCTCACAGCTGGAGACCCCTGACAGTCAGGCATCCCAGTGCACTGGCCCCATCGGCCTGATCTTTAATCCCTCCTTAGCCTTGACTAACTTCTCACTCCAGCTCGAGTTGTTTAGCTTCATATTTGGCTTCTGCCTGGCACTACACGGAGACAGATATCAGATTGAGGCACACGGATACAACTATCATTTATCAAACACAGCAACATCTGGTGTGTCTGCTTCACAGCAACTGCTGATCTACCATACTCTCAGTACGAAACATGCGACAAACACTAAAAACAACCATATTTACATATATATACACATATACATTCGGATAAAGTACCACCTTACAAATTAAACGGATAAACGGTTACATTTATATCATAGGCCTACTATAATACACCCACAGAGCCAATCCTGACCTCCCTGGGGCCCTAAGCAAAAGTTTGTTAAGGGGTCCTTAACACCCCAGTCACCTGACACCCCAGTTCTCCCAATATAATCCCCCCTCTTTTAGTTTTTACTGATTAAAATTGAATTCCTTATTTTAGAATTAGACATCCTTTATATTGATATTAATAATTCACATTTTAAAATAGTACAAATGTAATTATTGATATCGAAAATGCATCCTGTGAATTAATAAATGCTAAAATGTCACTGTTTTAAATGATAAAAGCAATAATTGATACTTGATGGTTATTATTTACTGAGGGATGTGCATTCATATTGACCAGTATGTCCATGTCCAGCCAATCAACATTTTAAATGCAATATAGTCAATAGATTGCTTTCCATCTTGCTTTATTGCAGAGCTGCAACTGAACAGAATGGGAGACAGATAATCATTGTCTTGTTTGAAAAGTGTGAGCGCCTAATGAGGAGTGCCATAATGCCCATATTGTACTGGTAACTCGTCCCCATAGTTGTTTTACAGGAAAGTGCATGTTTCATTCCATGAACTCATGTTAATGCGCAACATGGTTAATTTCTCAGATTTTAATTTCTCGTGCTATTTAAACGCCCCAAATGGTTTTTCATCAACTTAACTTTACTGTTCTGTGCTGACATCTAACTTGGATAGGAGAGAACACAAGTCTGCCTGATTGCAGTTCCCACAATACACTCGCATCATGGTGTTTTCACTCAGTCTCTCTTTTCATAACGAGAAGGATAGTTCCGCTTAAAGGCACAATATGTACGATTTTTTCGCCACAAGAGGGTGCATATTCCATCAATAACAAAGGCGTAGGTTGATGACGCAGTGATGAGCTGAATGATGAGACTTGCTGTCAAGCTGATCTAAATAGTGTTTATGGATGAGTGCAAACATTCATGTTTTTTAACATTACAGTGGTATGAAGCAGGTCACGATTGCTAAAGAGACAGATATCACACACGAGTCCCGCGGATATAAAGGAATAAGGACATTTAATTCTACCGAACTACCCACAGGTGCTGGATTACTCACACAGGTCAGTTTATTAGACGAATTAAACTTTTGAGGTAAAGCAGCGCTGGTTCACTTGGTCTAACGTTACACTATCACACTAAACGGCATTTAAATGTGTCTTGAAAGTTATAATGTTATACTACGTGTTAGTTTGTTTGCTATACAAAACTAGCAGTAAGCTAGATCAACATTAAAATAACATACGGACCATATTCTAACATTTCATCATGTTGAGCTATCGTTAAATAACTTTGATTTGTTGTATGTACATTTGCTCACCTGTCTAATAAAACCGTCAAGTTGTGACTCGTGAAGCTATGCCAAGTCAAAGTTAGTCGTTAGGCATCTCAAAAACGCCAAGCTGATATTGATACTCATTTTAGTTCTCATTGTTTGCCCCAAAGTCTACTTGCCATGGTCTATGTTAGAACGCAAAAAAACTGCGTGCCGCTAAACGTTACGCACTACCAGTTGTCCACGTCTGTACATCATGGCTATGGCAATATAAGCAGTAACCAAGGATAGCGCGGGTATTGCACCATTCACAGGCAATTTTTTTTTTTTTTTCCGGTGACGGCCACTTATTTAAAATCGGACTTTCTCTGAAATAAAAAATCTTTCGAGACTTTAGGGATATTGTAAGTACACAACTGCAGGAAATATATCACACTGTGCAAGTGATTTTTGGATATTTTATTAAAAATTTTTTTACATTTTTTACCTTTAATTATCTCATCAATGTTGTAAGCTTTGATTGACGCACTTTGACATGATGGGGAGACGGGGCCCTACCCAGTTTGTGTAGTCTGCGTATAGGGAGGATCGGCTCTACACCCATCACATCTCACGCATGCCTATACATGACAGTCATTTGCATTCTGTTCTTTGTAAAAGTCTAGTGTTTATGGATATAAATATGAGATATCAAGACGAGATATCAGACACCTGTCATGCTTTTGGTGTATATGGTTTCTCACCAGAGAATGTGCAAAAACACTTGATTTTATCATTTGTGTTGTCTTCTAGGCAGTATTTAAACAGCTGTATTGTGTGTGCCGCTTGTTTTTGGGCATTGTGCAATGCTCTATGCCTCCACCATGCTCCTCATGTCAACCTCAGCAAGCAACACAAAAGCAATTCCCAAAGTCCAAAATATATCTAAAATAATTGCATCCCTGAAACCATTTTTGATGTTCTCTGCAACAACAGCAACAGGAAAAAAAAAAAAATCTCTTTGTGTTGCTTTCAATTTAAGGAGTTATTTTCTCTTCCGAGATTCCTCACATAATGACCATGAGTGTTGTCTGGGTCTCTTCTTGCTTCTTCAAAAGGAAGCCCGGCTGTTTGAAGTCTAGTTAGTTAGCATGCTGGAAAGGCTTCATAACTCTTCTCACGTGAGCAACTGGGCAGTGGGAAGAAAGGGAAACACCTGACACTTTTTTGTACAGTTTAGAGTGGAATGATCACTAAAAAATGCTCTGTAAATATATAGGCCAGCAAAATAATTATGTTATAATGTATATAAAAGTTGTATAATATAATATTATATATATATATATATATATATATATATATATATATACACATTTTTTTCTGTAAATTTGTTTGCGCATTTTTATTGTATTCATATTTTAATTTAATGTAATTGTACTAGATTAACACACAAAACCAATGAAGACAGTGATTTAATGTGATGACTGGAGACGCAATTCTGTTTGCTTGAGGCTACGGTCAACACAATCCAAAAATAAATAAATAAACAACCACATGGGTGCATGCACATGTGTCTGCTCACACATCCGCACCGATGGTGTCCCTCCAGGGGGAAACTGATGGACACATGAGATGACAGATGATTGTGTTTGTTTGTGAGTTCACATTCACTGCTTTTATCCTCAGAGATGCATTCTTTGCAGACATCTTCCAACCGACGGACAATGTTCTATTGCGTCTTCAATCATAAAATCAATGCAGTGTCAAGGAATACAATAATGGAAAATAATACTGACTGAATAGCAATTCATTGATAACACTACAGGAAGACAAAAATGCAGGCATTATTGTGTGTTTGTTCTTGTCTATATTTCATGAGGACACAAATGTGTAATGGCATGGGTATTACAATGTAAACATGGTTAATGAGGACACTTTCTTTGGCCTCGTAAACCAAATGGCTTAAAAAAAGCATAATAGAAATTGCTCTGTGATGTGTAGGTTTAGTGTAGGGGGATAGAACATACAGTCTATACAGTATTAAAATCATTACTGTATGTCTATGGAAAGTCCTGTAGGTTGCGAGGCGTGGTAATAGATTGTAATACCCATATATATATATATATATATATATATATATATATATACTCGGACTCGGTCTTGAGACCATATTTTAATGTCATGGAAATGGTGCTTTTTTACTCGGAATTGACTCGTACTCAGACTCGACTCTCTTTGGTCTCGGTCTCGACTCGGACTCGACTCTGTTTGGTCTTGGTCTTGACTCAGACTCAACCCTCTTTGGCCTCGGTTTCGACTCGGACTAGAACCTCTTTGGTCTCGGTCTTGACTCAGACTCGACTCTCTTTGGTCTTGGTCTCGACTCGGACTCGACTCTCTTTGGTCTCGGTCTCGACTTGACCCTCTTTGGTCTCGACTCGGACTCGACTCTCTTTGGTCTCGACTCGGACTCGACTCTCTTTGGTCTTGCCTTCGACTCGGACTCGACCCTCTTTGGTCTCGGTCTCGACTCTCTTTGGTCTCGGTCTCGACTCTCTTTGGTCTCGGTCTCGACTCGGACTCGACTCTCGACTCTCTTTGGTCTCGCTTTCGAATCGGACTCGACCCTCTTTGGTCTCAGTCTCGACTCGGACTCGACTCTCTTTGGTCTCAGTCTCGACTCGGACTCGATTCTCTTTGGTCTCGCTTTCGACTCGGACTCGACCCTCTTTGGTGTCAGCCTCGACTCGGACTCGACTCTCTTTGGTCTCGGTCTCGACTCGGACTCGACTCTCTTTGGTCTCAGTCTCGACTCGGACTCAACCCTCTTTGGTCTTGCTCTCGACTCTCTTTTTTATGATTTTTATGATTCCTAATTCCCAAAATCCAAATCTGGTTACCATAATGGCTCATGCTTCCATATTTTACATGCAGATGCTAAATAACCAGAGTGAACTAAGCGGGTATGTGGAGGTTAGCCAAAAATACAAATTGACATATTTATAATTAAAAGTACAGTAGCAAAAACAGTTCATTTAAGGGAATAGAATGGCCATTTAGAACCAAGTTTCAGACCCTTTTGGAGCTCAATAAGACATCTCTAAGATAAAACATGGTCCTTTTTAAAGAAAAAAAAAGGTGAGAGAACGGTGCAATAGGGATACGTGACTAGAAAAGCTAGAGCACATGAACCAGACTCTAAAATTCTGTAGCATGTAGTAATTTCAAAGCACAGAAAGGCCAACTCTCTCCTCAGCTGCCCTCCACAGATCCTCTCCAGCAGAGCAAAACGGCAGGAGACTCAAGCTTCATTTCACTACGTTACACAAAATGGTGGCAAGTGAGGTGATGTCTCTCGCAGTCAGTGGCAGGTGTACATGCTAAGCTCAGTAATTATTTCCCTTTATCCGAGCAGCAGCATTTAAATTAATTCTCATTCTGTCTGCCTATCTCTGTCTGCCGTGATAGACCTCAGCTTTCCCCTTAATTATGCCTTCAGACCCAACTGTTTACTGAACGACTCCCTCTGACTCACTGCATCTACGAACACCGACGAATTCACACGGGTGGCACCATAAAGCTAAGTCCCACAAATTTCAAACAGAGGTAGATCGCGTGTGACAGCTCGGACAGATCTGTTGCGCTTCGAGAGGCTAAAGGAACAACACACTTGCTGTCCCTTTGGGATTTCAAATAGTAACTCCCAATTTTATTTTTCAGTGAAAATTGCCTCGTTTTGTGTTTTTAGTGTACAATCGAATCACTGAGATCCTATTAGACAGACAGATAGAAAGACGAACAGACAGTAACTATAATAATCATGGTCTAATGTACCCTGAAGGCATTTGCATATTTGATATGCAAATTAGATGGTGTGTAAGTTCAGACTGCACTCATTATGGTATACAAATAATATGCTTATTATAGAGAACAACAAATGGGGAGGGTTTAAAGGGTTACTCCACTTTTTATGGAAATAGGCTCATTTTATTTGGATTTTACCGTTTTTTTAATCCATTCAGCTGATTTTCTGATATTTAGAAGAATATCAGTAACCAGACAGTTTCTGGTTCCATTGACTTCCATATATTTTTCCTACTATGGAAGTCAATGGGACCATAAACTGGTTGTCTGGTTGTCTCAAACTCTGAGGGAGTTGTAAAATGAACCTATTTCCAAAAAAAGTGGAGTATCCCTTTAGGACAAAGACTTCTTTTCCACAAAACTGACCTTGACCAACGAGAAGGGGCAAAGAGCGGAGCCACGATGATCACAGGTTTACTATTAATGACGGACGGAAATAAAGTCATAAAAATGAATGAATAAAACTGTTGCACAGGTGTATCAGCAACATCTGTCCAAAAGGATTCAATCTGTTCAACTGGATCATTCACATTGTAAGACAGTGAGAGAGAAGGGCAGTGTAGCATGGCCGTCTGACAGCAGGTGCTCGGCAGATCAATGAATGAAGGAGAGAAAACAGCTCATATGACAAGACCCGCTGCGACACACACCCCTCCTAACACACTACTTTAATTAATCTAATCACATCCAGCCACAGAGAGCAAGGGTGAAAAACAGCCCAGCTCTTGTCTCTCCTTGTGCCTTTCCCTCTCTTGCCATATCTGAGTAATGTCACCCATGTGTCCCTGTAGATGAAGAACATGCTGATGAATTAATCATTTAATACACCTTATTCTCTCACTTTCTGTCTATGAACATACACACATTGAGAAGTAATGTTATACACATAATGAAAATGAGTTTTTACATCATGGGTCTGTGGGAAACTAAATTTCAATCTTTTGTATGTCCTGAACATATGTAGAATTATATATATATATATATATATATATATATATATATATATATATATATATATATATATATATATATATATATATATATATATATACATTTCAATGAACTTGAAATTAAGGCAACCAGGTTACTACATTTAAGTTAAACCAACAATATATTTTTTTACAGTGTAAGATGTTTATTATGCTCACTAAGGCTGCATGTATTTGATAAAATATAAATATAAAAACAGTAATATTATGAAAATATAATTTATTCAATTTTGTGACATCATCTACTATGATGATTTGCGACTCAATAAATTTATTTATAAAAAAATTACAAATATAATGCATGCAAATACTGACATTTAAAAATGACACAAAATGCCATAGTATCTAGGACAATGTTTTTTTTTTTTTTTAAATAATAGTATATATATATATATATATATATATATATATATATATATATATATATATATATATACATACTATTAATATATATATATATATATATATATATATATATATACTGTATATATAATTGCAATTTCCCCCATCTTCACCAAATTCCCGTCACTATCCACTCTTTTGTCTCTTAAAGAGGCAAAAGCCCAAAATTGGAAATCACTAGTAGAACCAAACCAAATTGCAAAATAAATGACTAACTGAAATCAAATTTGACCCCATTAACTTTTTTAACTTTTTGTCATAATATTCCCTCAAAAACGTTCAGCTAACATTACAAAGCCTTGTTTCAATGTTTCAACCTCTCCGACTGACCACCTGTCAAACAGAGACAAATAAACTTCTGATCCAATTTGAGGATGTCAATCTGATAGGAATATTTATTAAGACATATTTTAGAAAGGGGTGGGATCTTGTGAGAACTCAATTCTAGACTCTTCCAATATGAGGATATAGTCAGATTGGCCTTGTATTCTTACAAAGACAGCTGTGAAACGTCCACTACTCACATGCTCGCGACTAATAAATGCAGCTGTGATTAATACAAAAACAACAAAAAAATGAGAAACAAATATTGTGGAAAAGACAGATTACACATAAACGGCATCAAATGCACAGGACACCGCACCCCCAATTAGAAACCCACCAGCAAATGCAAGAAACAAGTTCACGCAACAGACCTCAGTAAACATCGTGGCTCATTCACAGCTCTCTGGTTAAATATAGCAGCTCTGCCCTCTGGCTTTCCATTTGCTGTTGCAGCGTGTAAAGTCGTTTCACAACAAGCTTCTGACATTACACCAGCACAGAGGGGTGCTGATGAATGGGAGCTATTTAAAGGGTGCAGCCGCAGGTACAATTGAAACCATGTAAAAACACAAAAAGTGTTATGTGGTGGAAGTCGAAACGTAGGAACTGTGTACATTTGGGGTCGGAGAAAGCGCTTGCTCTTTCATTTTGTGAGAAGATATTTTGAATGTACTGACAGGCATGTGGGTACATCTGCCTCACCTCACCACTGTCCATTACCTCATTTGCAATTTTGGTTCGCCCACGGCAAATTGCGACACCATCCTTGAGAGTTATTCGAATGGAGGCTGCTGGGTAGATGGAAAAGAGTATGGGAACGGTACAGGATGAACGATGACTTTAAAGGCAAGATCTCAGCGGTTGTACTCCAAAATAAAAGTTTGATGGTTTAATGTTTAAAAAAGACATAACTATTAGTTAATACAATTATTATTATGAATCCTTTCCATGAACATTAAAATAGTAGTAATATATTACAATAGCAATATTATTTTTTGTCAGATATTTTTGTAACAATATTATTATTATAATTATTGATATATATTATCAACATTTGTTAATCAAAAATGGTGCAGCCCTACAAACAAGCACAACAAACCTAGAACTTTTTTTCAAAATCCAATTTATTAACTAGTTGCTCATTACCATGCATTTAACTAGGATATTGGCTGTTTATTACTACTTATTCTGATTCTGATTCTTATAAAGCACATATAAATGCATTATATTGGACGGCCATATTCTACATCCCAAATTCCTAAACTTAACAGCTACCTCACTATCTATTATTAAGCAGTAATTAGGAGTTGATTGAGGCAAAAGTCATAGTTAATAGTTTGTTAATAGTTAGCATTGGACCCTAATCTAAAGTGTGACAATTTTTAATCCGAAAATTCACAATTACATTTCCCCCCAAAATCCAGCAATATGTATTATAAATATATTATACATAATATATTAAATGATATTACAATATAATCTGCATTTGCAAGGGACTGTTTATCAAAACATGATCAAACTTCAACATTGGAGCTAATTTGATTTCATTTTCATTAAAAAAATGTCTAGTTCAGTCATAAACTTCAAGAGGGCGTAGACCGAAAGGTCCTTGACATGCAATCTGGAAGCAATCACACTAGTCAATGAGTCTGTCTCATCTCACTGTCAATGGGATCTATGCACGGCGTTATTTCCGGTGAAGGATTAAGGATGCTCGATAACTTCCGCCGATCGTAGAGTCCAATGCAATACCGAGAATTTATACTCCATGGTTATACTAATGAAACGTTAGTCACAAAAACAGATAAAACAGACACCCCTCGTTGCGTTTATGCTTCTTTTTAAAATTATATTAAATAAACATAACTATATATAAAATTACATCTAAACGTATGTACGTTTCGTTTCAAAGACGGGAGGACAGTAAATATTGAAGACTCTGCCATAATCCCGTTTTCTCCGGTTTTCCTCCGCTTTAATCTACACAACCGGAAATGGACGAGCATCCATACGTCAAATGCGGAACTTATGCGTGCATATAGCCCATTAGTCTGGTTCAGTGTTTGCGTGTCCTGCACTATCACTATCAGAGTTCCTCTGAAACCCTCCACCTCCCCTAGTTCCACCTGCCTAGATCTGCTACAGGATTTATGAATGTGTATTTATGCAGCATCAACAAATCTCACATGCTCACCGCAGTGTGTCTGTTCATATGTAAGCAGTAACAAGTCCTTGAACTGAAGTTCATTTTCTCACATTTGAGGCGTGGTTTACGAATGCCCAGAGTCATTTATTGGATGCTACGAATGTAAATCAAATGCGCCTGTACTTAGCTCATAGCCAATCATTTGAATTATACGAGGAAGACGTTCTACTATCTAAGAAGAACAATATCTAAGGCTGCATCGAAAGGTAACTTTGTGTCTGCTGCCATGTTTGATCCATTGGTATAAACAAACTCCTTCGGTGTGTCGCATAGACATCGCCATCGTGTTGCTGCTCGTTCTGTGATTGGTCCCCTCGCTGAGGTGAAAATTTGGTCCATGGTATCCAGACTGCCTAGCAGTGTGAATAAAATCGCTCTGCGCAAAGGCGTTAAGGGGAAACCCAAGCTAGGATATGACAAGAACAAGCTCCAACTGTCAAGCAAACTGTCATGGGGTTTGGACTTGACACAGCAGTATTGGATGTGTGTGTACACAGAGGAAGGACATACATGTGCAGCAGAGAGACTGTGTGCTGTAACCTGACAGCCTGAAATGTCTCTATGGGATCTGGAGCTTTGAAAGCAAAACTAGCAGGCAGAGGGTCAGCCAAGTGAGACACGGTCAGAAGAGCCTTTACAATGCATCCTGTTATGGGCTGACAATCCGCATGGGACAATACAAAATGTCTGGACACTGACACCAGATACCCATCGGGTATCTTACATGGAGCTGACGCTGTAAAACTATTAGACCTGAGGTGAAGACGATTAATGAAGTCTGTGTGACACTCCAAAACTTGCTGAACGATTTTTATTTTTTTTTCAAATGGGACCAGAAGTGGATTAACCTCGAGTCTAATGGTTGTCCAAGGCTATCTATAAGTTCAATTTCTACCAAAAAAGCCTGGTTTAGCAAGAATGGAGTAAAAATGAAATGGGGAACATGGCCTTCCAAAGGTACTTCAGCTCTTCAATCACATTGCCGGAACGATTAAACGGAAGTGCAGGGATGATAATACAGTAGCTCAAGTTCTGCTATGGCAGACATGTTTTGTCTATCTGGTTTTTTTTTTTTTTTTTGGAAGCCGAGTGGTAAGCTCTAATATGCCAAAGGAAGTAAGTTTGTGGCATTCTGCTTTCATGATGATTTAACTAATGAGCTGTATTTCTCACTCAATCTGTCAAATCTAAACCTTGAATTTCACTGAAATGTGAATCATCTACATCACTTCTTTTTTAAAGGACTCACAGGATTTTTTAATGGTTTCCTGTCAATTTTCACACCTTAAATAGTGTGAAAGCCACGGGTTAGTTAATGAATGTGGCAGAATAAATTCCTTCTAGTTTTCTTTCCATCCTTTAGTCTTTCTTTGTGTGACTTTCATTCACTTCCAGCCCAGATGCCACATCATCAAGTATCTGAGTAATCACTGTGGCGCGCTTCCTGTGTTTCTGGGCTGAAACTTGGACGTCATGGGGCTCAAAGGCGAATTGTGGAGAATTAATTCCCTGTGTTATTGAATCACATTCATCTGTGTGAGGTAAAAGTACTTTAAGAAAAAAACACTTGATTACCACCCCTGTGATTGGGGGAAATACTCAGGCGAGAGGATGGGGCACTAGAGCCACAAACATGCTTCGATTTGCATGCTTCAAACTTGCACACAAACATGCTTCGGACTTGCACACACACACATTGGCACCATTTGTTTAGACACGAGACGTTAAACGTCGGTCAGTGTGAACAGCCCTTAAAGGGATAGTTCACTTTGAAATTAATTTTTGATATGTTTTAGCTTACCTCAAGGGCATCCAAGATTTAGGTGTCTTTGTTTCCACAGTATTTTCAATTTTGATATTTTTCGGTCAAACAGGTGCTGTCTGTCAGTCAGTCATATATCAAGTCCAAATCAAACATGATTTAATGACTCGTAAATGCAAGTACACACTGATGGCCTAAGACACGAAACGAGCGGTTTGTGTGAGAAAACGAACAGTATTTATATAGTTTTTACCTCTTGCTAACAGCCGTCGAACTGATCTGAACTGAACCGTCTCCAGATGTTACGCCGGAAGTGATCTGTCACGCATTGTTTACACAGAGATTTCGGAAGTTTTACCTTTCACTAAACATATTTAGATAAACGGGAAATCGCAATGGAAGATGATTTCAATAGATCTAAATATGTTTATGTTATGTATGTATAAATACACATTTTTTTGGCATTTTTGCCATGCAATAAATAATACATAAATAAATGATAATAATTAAATAATAAATAAAAATAATAATTATAATAATAAAAAAATTATATATATATATATATATATATATATATATTATATACAGTGTATATATATATATATATATATATATATATATAAATAAATTAAAAATATTTATTGATGTATTTACCGAAGTAGTGGTTTGGTTATTTATGTTTACTCAGTTAAATTTACATTACTTGCATTAATTCATTCATTTATTCCTGAATTTTACACAGAATCAAACCTTGTTTTATTGTAAGATCAGACAAGACCATTTTTCACCATTTTTACAGTTTTCCCTTTACTGCACATTGTTGATCCGACAAGCATGTTGTTATTTACCTATATAGTCTAATAAATCAGAAATGTTGCTCATTCACAGAAAATACCTTACTTCCATGTTGCAAAATAAGGTGGATATATGTAACCATGATATCAAATCACTCATACCACAATATACGTTTCTTGGTCATACCTGAGATGACCTGCGAAAACACAGTGGCTGCATCAGCAGGGTGTCCGGCCCACTGACGGCAGGAGGTCTGACCCTATACAACCCTCGAGAGAAAGAAGCCTGGGCTATATGAACACTTCTTCTGCCCAGACATGGGCCACAGGTCACTCAGGCGCAACGGAGCAGAAAATAGAGGAAGAGAAATTCAGTGTACTGTGGAGTTCGTCTTTCTCGCCCTTCTTGCGGTTTTCTTTCTCTCTTTTTCCTCATACGACCCTTGTGATGTCTGCCGCACAGTACCAGATGGAGCAGGAATTACACAAGTGAGATGGAGGTGTAGAAAGCCACCACAGCTGTGCTATTGTGGGGATGATCATCATCAACTTTATTTTCCAGACTCTTGCACTCCATATTCACCTAAAATATCTATGAATCATCTATGAATTTGACCCGTCAGATTCCATGACCCTACTGTACCTATAGATGTATCAATATATGATCAATATACTTAATAAAATAGAAATGGGAGATGGTCATACAACACGAGTCACTTTATTGAATATTACAGTCAGTTATGAATATATAAAGAACTGTCACATTATTCAGTATGAAAAATGTCTAAAAATATGACAAGTCTATGAATTTGACTCATATTCTCTGATCTTGAGTAATAGGCCGGAAAAACTGTATGTCCTCCAACATTATGTAATTATAGTTATTAGTAATAAGCATATGTGCATCAGACAATGAGAATATTTTATACAAAGCCAAACCATCATTAACACAGTCCATCATTAGACAACAACATCGCAGCATAATGTTGACGCCAAACGGGTGTCGACGCCTGATAGGGCAGAAAATGATCCCAGATGTTCCCACAACTTACTGGTTGCATCACCTGCAGACGCGTATAATCTTCAGAAACACTACCATTTTTTCTGTTCACTCTCCACTTTTTTCTGCTAGTGAATTTAACACGCTGCTGCCATGTTTTCTTCCAACACCTCAAAACATGTAACACATAGCCTATGTTTACCTGTTACCAAGCCCAACCTTCACACGGTGATTGGCAGGGCGGCAACGTGACCAGCATTCTCAATTTGCACAATGAATTTTGCTACATTCATCGCGGGACATTTAATGAAAATGCAATCGCAAGTGTCTTAACTGTGAGTGTAAATGCAATTAAGGAAATAATATGTATACAATTTACATATTAAATTATATAATTGATTTTTCATTTTGCACCAACAAAATGTGCAAACAAATGTAATGGAAAATGTACATTTAAATACAGAAGTGCATTGTCATTTTGTATATTACATTTCAAATTGAATGTTGCTGCCTATATACTTCCATAGTAAAGAGTACTTTGAGCTTTCAGTCATTTTGGGGGCTGATCATTCCTTTTGTGTGAACTATCCCATTAATATTTGTGTAAATAAAACCTGTTTTGTTTGTTTGCTCGTTTCAAAAGCTTAAATAAAAAGACGACAGCTACTCTGCCAAGCGAGAGAGGAAACGGTGCAAAAGCACACACAAAGGCCCATTAGCGGGTCAGAAAATTCTAGCAGGGTGCACGACAAACACTGTGTTCTTTTACAGGTTAAAGTGTCTGTCGGAATCACGTATCAGCAAATTGCAGGAGCTCGGTGTCTCCCCACTGAAAACAGACTCATCAAAGAAAAGAGCCTTTTAAAACTCTCAACAGCATGATTGTTGTTCAAGGTTACAGATATTTCCAAATCCATGTGGGAGATAACTATCTAGACCCCGATGTGAAGCTCTGAAGATAATTCAGTGGGAAGAAACATCTGTGGTGAATTATGTCTATTGTTTAGAACAGAACATGTACAATGAGTATTTAGTATAACAGTGTCTTGACAAACACTTTATTTCCGGTCCATATTAACACCCAATGATTAAATCATCAATGATTAAATATTGGCCAATACAATACCTGTACAAGAGTTTTCGAATTTACTTACATTTAGGGCTGTCAAACGATTAATTAAGATTAATCGCGATTACCACATCCAAAATAAAAGTTTTTTGTTTACATAATATATGTGGGTGCACTGTGTATAATTATATACATATATATATATATATATATATATATATATATATATATATACACACACATGCTTGTATATATTTAAGAAATATTTCCATGTATACTGTATATAGATTTATATATATATATATATATATAAATAATAATTTTTTTCTTAAATATACATGCATGTGTGTGTGTATTTATATATATATGTATATATGAAGAGTTCAGATGCAAAAGCCTCTAAATGCCATTTGAAATTTTCTTCTAAAATGACCATTTTTATCAAGCTTGTATATTTAAGTTCAGTAATTTCACTTAAATGGCAATTAAGATTACCTATTAATTGTCATTTAAGTGAAATTACTGAACTTAAATATACAAGCTTGATAAAAGTTATCATTTTAGAAGAAAATTTCAAATGGCACTTCATATATATATATATATATATATATATACACACAAAATAATTATACACAGTGCATATTACGTAAAACACAAACTTTTATTTTGGATGCAATTAATCGGGATTAATCGTTTGACGGCCATACTTACCTGCACGATTAATCGGAAAAGATTGATCTCGATTCAAACACCCACGCCATCTTATTGCTAACTTACAACGATTCGGCTCCGTCTATTAAATCTTTAACAAGTATGATCACGATGAACATTCAAACATGTGTTGGCGTTGACGCTGACCCACAGATAGCAACGGCTTCACAAGCAGTCTCAAACCACACAGTATCATTATTTATGTGTCATTCAAACTATCACAGAGTCATGGGATACACATTCAGATGTAAACACTGATGTCTACGGATAGCGATCAAAATGGCAGTCGTTGTGGGTTTTGGTTCTTTTCCATATGGACATGGAATGCATGTACTTTAGCCGTGCATTTCCCTGAAAATAATTGCGCACTTTAAAAACTTGATCTCTATACAAAAATGCAGCTCCACTTTTTCGGAAACACAGATCCATTAGGCACAATGGGATGGAAGTTCTGGTCAGACTGTTTATACATCACCTGCAGAGCCAATTCAACCATATTAAAGAGCCCAGGCCTGAATGCACCATCAGATCAGATGTAGCACCAGATAAATCACTCTGAATGAGACTGAACCAGTGCTGGACGCTGGCACCAGGCCCGCCTGTAAACGTTTACCAATAGCATTAGGGCACTGTTTCGACACCATTGTGATATTGATTAGTCATTTTTCATGGCAATGGCTATCGTAATCAGCGTTGACGGTGCTTACGGAGGGAGTGTGGACAATGACGCATGGGAAAGGAATAATGCCACGGATGATGAAATAAATGTCACATGATGCCGTGTTGAGAACCCATTGACATATCTCACTGTGTGAATACTCTACAAGTATGAATAATATTTTAAATATATAAATAACCTTTTGTGCAATGGAAGATTCGATGGATGTAAAGAATCATGTTATTTATGTACATTTTTGTAGTATGCGTCATTGTCAGAGTGTTGTATGTACTGTATCATACAAGCACCCTTTGAGTAGCCAGATCATGACCCTGGATCAGAGAGAAAGGATAACTCCTACACAAAAGCAAAAGGCAACACGGATTGCCTGTAGATAAACTGACGTGCCATTTTGGACTCCATCATTCTTTCACACTCTCCATTGATTCACAGTAAATATGAAGGGGGACCTGACATTTAGTGCCGGCTGTTTCGAGACTATTGACTGTCTGGCTAGATGAGCAATTTCATTTCCATTGATCAAGTGCTGCTGCAAAAATCAAAATTGCCATACAAACAGGAGGACGAGTTGATTTTAAGCTTGTTATACTGTGCAGAAACGGAAACTTAAAAGGTGGTTTCATAAACAATAAAATATCTATTTGTTTGTTATCCCCAGATATACCCACACTGTGCCATACATTTATAAAACTTTGTTTATGAAAATAAAAAAAAAATGTTTCATACAGCACTCTGTGACCTCTTTAAAATGGTATAATAATGTATTGAGTTAAAGTTGGTAAACATTAACAAGTTTAAAAAGCCACTTGAGGTTGTGCATCACATTGCAAAGCAACTGCTTTTACTCAGGTTACATTTAACGTAACAGGCCGTCTCTAAAAGAACACAGTAATAGATCAAATGCACTGTATAGTCTAAAAAAAAAAAAAAACTGTCCAGTGTCCTACTGTGTTTGTCTTCTCAATAAAGAGAGAAAAGCCCTATTGTTGGGAGGTCGACTATAATTTACCCTAAATTATAAACAGTGCAGAAAACAGCATCAAATTTACTAAATGCTAGTTTTAAATACAACCGATACTGATTAAATGGTATGTCCTAAATAAAGAAATACAATAATCTCAGTTAGAAATATACTTCTGGGGACAAATACACACACACACACACACACGCTAGTGCAAACAGTTATTCGTTCTATTTTTAGAGAGTGTTGATTTTGCTGAGTTGCTGCGCCTGCCTGTAATTGTTTTGTCCATTTTCAGTGGAAGTTGAGAGGGGGGTCTCGGCATAGACACAATCACAGACTCAATCTCTCTCTCACACACACACACACACACACACACACACATATATATACGCAACACTGAATAGTTTTAGCATGTTATTGACTGTGGCAATGTTAATGTATTTGATCTTGTTGGACTAGTTTATTATTATTATTTATTTAAAAGGGACAGTGTATATTAATGAACATCTTAGCTTTTCATCAATGTAATTATGCCAGAATTTGATTGATTTGTCCAATGCATTTTTTTTTTGCACAAAAAAAGTTACAAAATAGCCAATGTAAAAAAAAAATATATATATATAATAAGTTGAGACTTTTACAGTGTGTGCATTAAAAGTGTAATGAAGAGGTAGTTCCAGTCAGTTTAATCACCACACACACATCATTTGAACACAGAAATTAGAGATTGCTTTGCACACACAGAGAAATGTATTCAGGATCTACTAGCTTGCCAAGTTCCCAGAATTTAAGGAAACATTTGACCATTGTCAAGGTGTCATGAGCAGGCCTATCAGAATAAAAGCAAGCGAAGAATTACGATATAACATCGATTTAGAACACAAGGCTGTGGCATGTATCAAGTGAGATGGGCTAATTTGCTCATTTGCATAAAATATTGCAAAGTGACAGCACTCTGTGAGCGTTTGGAAATGACGCCATTTAAAAGCTTCAATTAGAAATGCAAATGAGAGGGAATATTGGCAGATGTTTTCATTTCCTAACTCTGTCTTCTGAAAACTTAGAAGTGTTTATATTCCGGCGAGTGAAAGGCGGTGACTTCTACAGCCTAAATTAAAGGGAAAAAGAAGCTTCATGATTTTTTTTTTTACAATAAACATGATTATCAAAAATGAATAAATAAATAAATGTGCAGAAAAGAGATCAGAGGGAAATTTAGAGTGATGCATATATTCAAAAAAAAAAAATTCTACAAAGTTAAAACGAACGAACCCCATAACGAAGCCCATAACGAACGTCATACTATAACAAAAACTAAAGAAATGGCGATGCTAATGACAAATACAGCTAAAAACAAAGGGCACACTGTTACATAAGCTTTCTCTTACATTTTAAAACAAACTGAGACAAAAATCATCCAATACTGGATCTGTCAGGGAAAGAAAAACAGTGGTAATTAGTCTGTCGGCTGCAGATGCATTCATGTGATTGCAGAAGCAAAGCAATGTGTTAATGGCTAAATTAAGGACATAATGAGAGTCTGAAATGAGAAAACATGTTATGTAACAAACGCCCATTTTTCTCCACCTTGGAACTCGTCTGTCCTTGACAGCTAGCAAATATCTGAGCAACTGTTATTAAAGCTTATTTATCACATGATCTCTAACAAATCACTTGCTTTTAAGACAAAACTAAAGCTTGTGTTAGCCCTTTCAAATGTGCAATTTGTTCAGATTTATGAAGTGGATTTTGAGTAAAGTAACAAAACCTGATGTGACCAAACCATTCACTAACTACAAGATGCCTTCATTTAATTCAGTGCTGTTACAACATTGGAGCTGTCAACTCTCTCATGGTCTCAACAACAAAGATGTGTTACAACCACCACACTTCAGCATTTCATCCACCCGACTGACAGATTGGATCTCTCGGGGTTTTGCCGCAGACTGGAACGGTCTACGCACGCTGTCTATCCATACGGACCCCAGCTTCACAAGGTGACGGGGCCCTGACCAATGTCTGTCTGACTGAACTCCTCAGAGATTAGTTACCCCCTCATCTCACAATCTTTCATACATCAACATCTGTGAGACTGAGAACGAGAGTGAGACGATCCAGAGAGATGAGAAATTGTACATGTATGGGGTGGTATAGTATTATCTGTGGACGGTTTTGTCTTTGGCGCTATTCCATTCCAAAACTTTAGACCGCTTGCAAAGCAATCTTGTCAAGTTTGCCTTGTTCTGTCCCCTGCTTTTGGAGAGTAATTCAAATTCTGATAGTTTCGTTTCTAAGTCGAGATGAAATTAATTTTGTGAAGAGGTAGACTCGGAGAGGAAAAAAAAAAAATCAACAAAGGAAGACAAAAATCAATGGTAGATAAAATATATCACAACTCCTACAGCAAGGTCAACTGGATATGACTCTCCACAACTCAAGCTCTTTTCCTTGCCTTGAGAAATTCGCATTGTTATTCTGGTGAGGTTGAAGCTGGTGTCTCTGAGCAGGCCTGCTGCTAAGAGGCGGCGACTCCTCTCACGCATGCTGATTCTGCTCGCCAGTAAACTCCAGCCTCAGCGCCCCCATCTGTACAACCAAACTTACCGACTTAGTATGGCTATGAAATATGAAATAGCTATGAGCCTCAGGTCTCGGATATCTGTACTAGATGGTACTGTAGATCAAGAAGATGCTTTATTGATGGGGGGTAGAAAAAAACAAGTATGCGGAAATGACACAACAAGCCGTATTTGAACTGAGCAAAACTCGTCTATTAACTGAAAGTCTCCCTGTGGTGAAAATCAAGCTTTTATTCTTGTTTATATGTGGTGTTTTTAATATGCTTTAAGACAAACCATGTGCAAATTCATAAATCAACACCATTTCTGAGTATTTTCTCCTCAAAACTACAGTGAACCAAATACGGTCTCAAAAACATGGTTTGAAATCGGTGGTGTGTCTGATGTCACAAACTACCTTGTAACCAATCATATCAATGTGTGTTCGTCAACGAGTGGATCACTGAGCTGTCGTGACTCGTGAGTGAGTGGAGGCGGGGTTTATGAATATGCAAAAATTATTTGTCATAAAATCATGTTTACTAAATGAGGCAAGGGTGTAAAGATACATTGAAGCTATTTTAAGGCACAAAGATTTTTTTTTTTTTGAGGAAAAAAAGAAAGCTCAGATTTCATCAAAAATACCTTCATTAGTGTTCTGAAGATAAACGAAGGTCTGATGGGTTTGGAACAACATGAGGGAGAGTAATTAATGACGGAACTAATATTGTTGGGTGAACTAACACTTTAACGGATATAAATATTGACTAGAAGGGGACATTCATTTTAAAAACACATAAGGATACCTTAAAAAAGAGCCATGAAAAAGACAAAAGATGCTGGTCAAGAAAATATGTCAAGAAAAAATTGCATGACTTTTTTTGTATTATTTTATTTTAGTGTGGTTATCCCTCAATAATAATAATAAATATAATAATAATAATTACTATTATTATTATTATTATTATTACACCATCTATCCTGTTAAACTAAATAACTAACAATGAATATGATAATATAGATAAAATACTGCAATAAGTAACAAATGTGCACAGCAGCACACTCTCAGGAAAAATGGTCCAAAAGCTGTCACTGGGGCTTTACCTTTTCAAAAGGTATGCTTTTGTACCTAAAGGGTGCATATTGGTACCTTAATGGTACATATTAGCACCTAAATGTACATATTAGCACCTAAATATCCATATTAGCACCTAAAATGTAAATATTGGCACCTAAAATGTACATATTAGCACCTAAAATGTACATATTAGAACCTAAATGTACATATTAGCACCTAAATGTACATATCATAACCTAAAATGTACATATCAGCCCCTAAAATGTAAATATTGGCACCTAAATGTAAATATTAGCACCTAAAATGGACAAAAGTTTACCTTTTGAAAAGGTACAGCCCCAGTGACAGATTTTGTACCTTTTTTTATGAAAGTGAGATGGGCAAAAGCTGTCCATCCAAAAATACTGGAATACGTATTAATGTGCAAGTCATTTATATTGCTGAACTCTCTCACACATTAAATGTGCATTAATTGTGCATTTTTGTGCATTAATTGTGCATATTAAATCATTTGACTGACTGAATGACTGATTGAATGGTCTCAAATAAAACTGACCAAGGGGGAAAAAAGAGGTCCCTGAAATGAACTCTTTTCTCTCAGACATTCAGATTTTTGTGGAATCGTCATTGGACGTTACTGCTAACCACAGGATGGGTGAGTAGGTTTGGGACTTTGGCCAGGGAGGAGGGAATGGCACAACATTAACATTTAATATAGGAGTCAAAGGAAGTTAGTCACGCCACACTTAACTTGGCTCTCCTCTTAAAAACAATCACAAAGGATCATTTAAGAAACATAAACTAAGATCAATTTTAAAAGCCCCAGTAGTGAATTATGGTTTCCGTAGGAGGCCGGAGGAAACACTGCGTTGTGCGTTTGGCCTCTTGGTTCTGAATGTGGCACCCCATGCATTTTTAATTGCCAATCTCAGATGCCATCATTCAATTTTAATTCATAATCAGGCAAAAGTGGGTCAGCTGACAAACATGTCACAGCTGCTCCCATCACCCACTGACAATATTCTTTTAACATTAATGTTTCAGCAGTATTTAGAAACTGAGGTAAATGGCCACAGAATGGAATTACAGACTGAAGTAAACAAAAGATGAATTTTCAAGTAACAACAAAACTAATGTGATGCACAAAGATGACAATGGGAAATGCCTGATGCAAAAAAAGTGATAAAAGCTATCTCTGTTTGTGAAATCTTATTGATCTCAAATCACGCTTCACAGCGTGGAAACACAAATTACTTGTCGCTGGAAACATCAGTCGCATCGCACATACTTTAGGACACAGTGTTTTGCTGGATTTCGTTAGCATACAAAACATTTCTCATCTTCGATGATCATGAAGGTTTGAGGAAGAGAATATTAACTTATTTCCTGTGTGAGAATAAGCATGATCTGTCTCTTTCAGAAGCAGATGTCAGTCTGTTACCCTGGAAGCAATCAGAACAATCAAACAGCTTTACACACACCAAGCACTTCATCTTCACTGGATCACAACACTTCGTTACCACATCACTAACAAAGCACACACACAGAGAGAGAAAGAAACAATTGTTGGCACTCCAATTAATGTCAGTTAATGTAAGGATTTTAAACTTTCAGTAGACAATAACCAATTGTCCCGTTCTGGCCTGGTGCGTAACTTGGGTGTGATTTTTGATGCCCAGCAAACTTGTAATTCACATTTTAAAAACATAACAAAGGTTTTTTTTTTTTTTTTCCATCTGAGGAACATTGCAAGTATTAGACCATTTCTCTCTAGGCCTGATGCTTTATCTCATCAAGGCTTGATAACTCTCTCTTTGCGGGTTTACCAGCAAATTCTATTAGGAGGTTGCAATATATACAAAACTCGGCCGCATGTGTTTTAACTCATACATCCTCGCGCCATCACATTACACCTGTGCTCCAGCAACTGCATTAGCTTCCAGTTCAGCTACTTAAAATTCTGATTTTAACCTATAGAGCTGTACATGGGTTGGCTCCAGATTACAAAGGGGTAAAGGGATATTTCCCTTAAAGGGATGGTTGTTCCAACCCCGTACGACCTTTTTTCATCTTCGGCCCAAAGAGAAGGAAATGAATAGTTGAAATAAAGTCGTTATTTATGTTTGTTTTTGCGCGCAAAAAGTATTCTTGTCGCTTGATAAAGTTAAGATTGAGTCACTGTAGTCACTTGGACTATTTTAACGACGTCTTTAATAACTGTTTGAGGCCGGCAAGTTTCAATCCCTCAAGAACCCTATGGACTAGTTTGGAGGAGTGATCCAGCTCTCAGATTTCATCAAAAATATCTTAATTCGTGTTCCGAAGAAGAACGAAGGTCTTACGGGGTTGGAACAACATGAGGTAAATACCGACAGAATTTTCATTTTTGGGCGAACTATCCCTTTAAGGAGCCACGACCACAATATCAACCCTGGCAAAAAGTGGTGGGGATATGTCCCACCTGCAAATTACGTCTATATGTTTGGGGCTCCCAAGAGCCCATAATTCGACACGTCTCATACCCTCCAGGGAACAGAGGTTACAATAGCAACCAAAACATTACTTGTAATGCATTACACTCAATATTGTTAATGAGTAACTCTCATTGTATAACAAATATCTGAAAACTTACCTTTTTCTCAACTCTTCAATATACTAGGGTGCCTATACTACTATACTATTAAAATTATTAGCTAAAAACTGTTCCTAAAAAGTATTTTACATGATACATATAACAATAACAAAAAATTTTTTTTTGGTTTTGCAGCAAAACAATATCATGCAAATACCATTGTATATACATATGTAATTCATTCATCATAGTTGCTATGACTCAGATATTGTTGTAAGCATGATTCCCGAAGTATAGATTTACATTGTTTTCCTTCAGAGGGTCCTCTATGTCTGTCATTCACACTAATGAGAGTGGTTTCTCTGTGGTTACATGTGATATTCAGTCACAAAAACCACAAGAATCCTAAATGTACACACAGCTTCCTGAATCTCTCCATCACATATCACACCAAACCATGACTTCCGGCCAAAAGTCTGTTTCACTTTCGCAACTAATGGATGATGCACTCGATGATGGATGTATGATGGAATCGTGTACTCATTGGCCTCATTTGCTCCTTTCCTCAAATACAGACTGTTTGTGTGTACTTCGTGTTAAGTTTGTGCACTCTTCCCCACCCTCTTGGGCTGTTTGTGCTATCCCTATTGGACTCTACACACTTCATGATCAAATACATCAAAGACAGTTCCCTCAACGAGGTTAATCGCTTATGCGTGGATGTGTCGACCAAAAAGTATTCTATATGAGGCAATCAGACACTTTAACACTGCAACAGAGACTTGCGTGAAGTGAACTCTCTATTTCGCATAAGATAGAGGCCCACATCTTTTAAGAATCTGTAAAATTTAACTAAACTGTGAAATTAGTAAGAGCTTTCATATTGTGACTAAAAGAGGCCAATGTCAGGCCTTTTCCACTCCCAAAAAACGCACACACACAAACAGGGATACATACAATCACTGAGTATTCTCACTATCAGACGGCAGCAAAAGATCAAGAGACGCCGGCAAAGGTTCATTACAGCCCCATTTAAGCCCAATGAAAAGACGAGCAAATGATATATAATTTAGCAGCACTTCATGCATCAGGGCCTCTTAAAGGAGCGAGCAGGTCTGCTTCCCCACAGACTATCATAGACAAACACAGCTTTGCTCTTCGAAAATGGAGACTCATTGGAGTTTGGAGATAATAAACAAAGATTAAGAAGTAGCCTACAGAAAAAGTTTGTGCCTGTTAATCTATCTGTATGTGGACCTTTACACAGAAAGAGAACCTTGAGCCATATTTAAGATCAGGGTTATCAATACCATGGCAATTAGCCATTGCTGAATTAGCCATGGCCATTGCTGAATTGGTGGCTAATTTATTTAAATCCGTATAATATCATGCACATTTTCATACGATCTGCTTACGCCCAAGTGATGCTTATGTTTAGGGTTAGGGGTGGACATTCATGCTTACTTGTTTTTGTACAAATGACCTTGTTAAATACTTGCATCAGTTTGGATCCATATGGGATCTTTTGATACGGGAGTGTAAACAAATCTTAACAAATCTAAAATGCATCCTCTTTAGCATTATACACTATTCAATACAATTTTGTAGTAATTAGTCTATTCACACTGTGAAAAAAAGCAGTGAAATGTAGTGCAATTAACTTGTTTACCTATAAAAAGTGTGGGATATTGGATAATTTATTATGTGAAGTGGTAGAGATAGAAGCTAAACATGCTAAAGCTAACAGCAACTCAAATCAACATCATTAAACTCTACTTACTGAATGGCTGAACCATACAGATTTCAGAATGATGCTTGATGAGTCCGTACTCACAAAAATGCTCTTAAACACAGTATCCATGGAGCTATTATTTTACCAATGGAGTCCGATAGAAACAAATGTACAGGATTAGGATTTTTTTGTTTTTTTTTTCAAGAACAATCACTAAAGGAGATGACGGAGACTTGAGAGGACAAAAGCAGCGGCCACGGCAAATATGAACGCTCACCTTTAACAAACAATACAAAACAAAACAGCATCAGGTGTGTATGACTGGATGAAATTATATAAGGCAGGAAGAACAAACAATGCTGACGTCTAACAACTCGGCAATTGGAATTCAGCTCACAAAGTGAGAAGGGAGGGTGAGAGGCAGAGAGAAGAAAAAAATAACAATCACTGAACACAACAGCAGAAAGCAGCCAATAAAGCGGCAAATGAATTGGTGAGTGTCGAGGTGTACACTATTGTGTGTGTGTGTTGACTTCAACCTACGTCATAACATCTCTTTCGTCCAGCCGGATCCTGTCTATTGCCGCTTGATGAGTTCGGCTGGCAGGGCCGTAAAGCAACCCGACAAGCTGCCCGGGAGAGAGGAAGCACGGCCCGTCTGGGATGGAGAGCTCTCGTTCACAATGGAGCTCAAATGGGAAAACAGAGCGGCATGCCAGGGCTACAAAACCTCATTTCTGCTCTCAGGAAAACAAGTTACATAAATGCACTGAGGGATCAGAGGACAGTAAACAACCAACAGTTTTTCACATGAGCTGCGATTATTAAAAGCATCTCACCTATATCTATTTGGATCATTATGTAGAATGTATACAGCATGTTTGCGCATAAACACTCATACCTATGTGGTTCTGGGATAACAAGTTATCCCACATAACTATTTCCAGAAAAGTAAACAGCAACAAATTCTCCACCCCAGTGCCCATCAATTACCACTTCATAATTGGTGGAACAAAACAATTACAGCAGCCGTTTATGACAGCGTTCTGGATTATGAACCTTAATTAGGAAATAAACACGACTGTTCATCTAGCGGAGACGCAGGTTTAAAACACCTGATGATCCGTAATGAATGAGAGTAGATAAAGTTTTGGCAAAAGGATGTATGTTCATTGCTAACCTCCCCTGAACCTTCGCTATCAGTTGTTCCAAAGAAAATATTTGAGCTCTAATCTTCCCCACTCGACTCACTTAATCACTTTCCCGCGCATTTGTCTTACCACCTGTCGTCAGAAACCCCAAAACACACATCTCACCATCTGAGGTCTCGAAATGATAAGAGACTCAGTTTGTCAGCTGTAGATGTTAATTCTTGGTCAAATATTAAAACACAGAGGTTTAAGGGAAGCATACTTACCTGAAAACTCTTGTTGTAGATACTGTTATATTTAGATGCATATATATTAGGAGTGTCTAACACAGCGCGCTCATTTCTGTGATTAATATTTTCTGTTCAACACAATTAAATATTTAAAAAAAAATTAACACAGCATCCATTTTTTCTTCTTCTCTGGCATCATTTGACTACCCTTGCAGTTTCACCAAAAATAAACTCGCATTTGCCATGCTGTCAGAGTAGCCACTTCTCTGACCGATTTTGGGTTCTCGGGAATAAAACCAAAAAAAAAAAAAAAATTGACAAAATGCCTGTTTTTGGCAAATATCCTCACTTATCCATAGTCTTAAATTAGTTTTTAAAAAGTTGGATGCGTATCAGATAGTCAGATATGTGCATCACGTGTTAAAGTGACAGCACCCTAATATACAGTAGAATGACTATTACCACCGCGACTAAAATAAACCAGTCGCATTTTAAAGTCAATCGCAAAATGACCACCAGGTGTCGCAAAGGGACATTTAGCGAAAGTAAAACGTAATTATGTAAAAGTAGCCTACATTTTAAATAGAATATAGCAAACTTTTATAGCAGAACATTTTATGAATCAAAAGTTAAAATATCTCGCAGTCAGTGAAAATAAATTGGGTGCAATCAATGACGCTAAACTATTTAGAAATGAGAAGATTGAAGAGTGCTTCTCTCGCACGCATGCACCCTGACTGCTGAACAAAGGCGCGGCTTCAGATTAAGCATTAGAGAGAATAAACGGACACTTTTCAAAGTCTGTGATTGTAGCGCCTCTTAGTGGCAAAAGGCAGCAAATGCACCCCAAATTTTACCGCCGCGGCAGAACGGCGGTGGTAAAAGTCTTATTCTGGTTGTCCACCAGCTGTGCCTGCTACAATCTATGTAAAACCATCAAAAGCAGAATATGTAAAAATATTAAACTAGTCATGGCTTAGCCGCCAAGTCTCAATCCGGTTCAAACCCTTCAAGCGCACTGACTGAGCCTCACATAATTTAAAATGACGACACAGAACAATTAGTGACAGAAAATCAAACTCTAGGTCACAGAGCACTATAGGTAAGACAGAATAGAACAATTAGCCATGTGCATTGAAAATAGACTTGAGTGATGAATTCTATTTAGAGGTTCCATACAAGAGACACTGGACGCAGCAGTCAAGCTGTAAGGACTCAGCAGCAGCTGCACGCAGCCCCTTGCCATGATTTTTCACATGGCTGCATTGGTGATTCATGCACCACATTAATACAATTATCTGCCCTGTTTGCACAGGTAACGGAAGAGAATAAAATAAGATCAACAAGACGACGTAGCAGATCCCCATGAAAAAAACAGGAAGGGCAGCAGAAGGACAGACACTATAAAGGCCTACATACACACACACAAACGAAGAATACAAAGAGGTACGGAGAGAAACAGTGAGACCACAGAATGGACTGATGTGATTATTCCAGACTGCTTTGATGAGTTAGTGGTGTCACATGTTTAACAGGGTCATCAGAGCTGCCAATTTTCAGTACTACAGGCTACATTCACACTACAGGAATGTTATGTCATCGAGACAGACAGAGAGATTACACTAGACTAGACTAGACTTGGATGGATGGATGGATGGATGGATGGATGGATGGATGGATGGATGGATGGATGGATGGATGGATGGATGGATGGATGGATGGATGGATGGATGGATGGATGGATGGATGGATGGATGGATGGATGGATGGATGGATGGATGGATGGATGGATGGATGGATGGATGGATGGATGGATGGATGGATGGATGGATGGATGGATGGATGGATGGATGGATGGATGGATGGATGGATGGATGGATGGATGGATGGATGGATGGATGGATGGATGGATGGATGGATGGATGGATGGATGGATGGATGGATGGATGGATGGATGGATGGATGGATGGATGGATGGAACATTGGAATCAAGCTTTCCGGCACATGGAGTCAATGTAGGCATAGACACTAACCTGCACTACACACACACCACAGCAGGTGCTCTATGGACTAAGAGGCTACACATCCTCAGTGACTGTGCGTGTGTGTATATCATGTGTCGATCGTGCCAATATGAATGAATGTAAGGTGTCCACCAATCATTTATCCCACAAAGCCCACATACTGACATATTGTTTCCCTGCCATTTTCAGTCTGAATGCAACAATCTTGATGATCTCATGAGGAAAGCTCGGATTAGCTGTCATGTCGATGGTTTAGAAAGATGCACAATGATGAAATTACATGGTGTTTTTTAGTGTCACAACGTCAAAAACTAGCTTCCCCTCTTCAGCAAATGAGGTCGAACAAATCTGCAATTCAATAACAGTTAGGCAATAAGACAAAAGACACTTAGCGTCACTCGTAGCATCTGATGTCTGGATATATTTTCTTCATCTTTTTGCTATGAAAACCAACAGCATTGACAATAGACAATTATATAGAAAGTAAGCAATCAAAGCATTTGTGTAAAACATTAACTCCGAGGTGTGAAGTAAACACAATCGAGGAAGGGCTCTACAGCTTGATGATAGTGGTTAAGCCTACAACGTACCTACAAACCTCTTGATATCGAGAGGCACTTAGACGACGGGGTCTCTGTTTCTCAAAGCATATGAGATGTAAATGTGTAAACACACTCAGCAAGACATGCAAATCACAGTGGCGGCATCTGCATCACACAAACAGAGGCTGCCAAAAACGGATCGAGAAGATCCGCCCCACTGAATTTGCAGAAGGATGGAACCCAAAAGATACTAAAAGCTGACCCAGTCTACACTGTTTTACAACAGAGATTTTAAAAAAGCAGTTACTGAATTTTCCCTTTCCCTCACTTACTAGTTTATACCGCCCCCCCCCTGAAAGCCTTCAAGTGTCACTGCATGTCAAAAAGAAATAAATATTTCCTGACCTGAAAAGGACAGAAGCCATGCACATCTTTCTTTGTTTCGTGGATTCTTTTTTTGTCCTAAAATGCCATCGGCCTAAACACTGGGGAATCTGAAAGGTCTTTATAAGGCTTCTGCTCTACTGCAGAGCCCAAAACAATTTATACTGCATATTTTTTTTTCAATAAAGTGCTCAGCCCAGCTGTCCTGTCGGCTGCGAGTTTCGCCCACCAGAGAAAGCAGGTGTTAAAGGGCTAAATGGAGAATAAGGCCCTCTAATCTTCTAGGCGGGCAACCTGGGGATAGCCTAGCGGTGGTCCTGCCAAGCAGGCAAAAAGCTCAGCACGATACATGGTCACACGCTTTAAATTAACTATAGTTACCTTCATGGAAGTTAAGCTGCTTTCTAATATGTGTGTGCTTTGACAAAAGAAGATTAAATGCAGTGTTTTTCTGTTTCTCAGACCCATTTTATGAACGATAAAGATGCAGTCACATTTGCCGTTGTTCAGTGGATAACTGTGAAAGAAATCCAGTCATTTTAAAGGGACAGTAAGCAATTTCTGGTAAACAATGTTGATATTTGAAATAACAAAATCAAACAGGCCTCTACCCAATAGGGTCACTCCTCCGGTGACTCTATTTGCTAATTTCTGTCTTGTGCACTGAGCTCTCTATCATACCCCATCATGGCATCAGTGCATATGGCCCTTACTGCTGATTGGCTACAAGTGTGTTTTGGTGCTCGGTCCGATCCACTTTTCAACGTCTTTACTACGAAATGAGGGTGTGAGGTTGAAAGATTTCCCCATGCAGATTTCCAAACAGGTTTAGGTTGGTCACATGAATTCACTGCATTCAAATTAACAACAGAAAGTTGATTTGTTTGAAAGTGACTTTTGTGTGAGCTGTGATTCATACATCACTACACTACTGACAATATAGAGTGGAACTTTTTTGCTGCGAAATTTCACCAAAATATGACCACACCTTAAAGGAGTAGTTCACTTTAAAAAAAAAGACAAGAAAAAAAAGAAAAAAAAAAAACTTTTGCTGATAATTTACTCACCCCCATGTCATCCAAGATATCCATGTCATTCTTTATTCAGTCGAAAAGAAATTAAGGTTTTTGATGAAAACATTCAAGGATTTTTCTCCATGTAATGGACTTCAATGGTAACCAAATGGTTCAAGGTCCAAAAGACAGTTTCAGTGCCAACTGCAAACTGTTCTAAGGGCTTTAAATGATTCCAGATGATGAATAAGGGTCTTATCAAGCGAAATGATAATTTAAAAAAAAAATACGACAGGGTTTAAGTGTTATAAGCACAAACACTCATCTTGCTCTGTTATGTGATGCGCGTTTGAGACTCTCCTGTTCGAACTCGTTCATCAAAATGGACAGATCTTTTTTTCGAGTCATTGGTTCATTCAACGAACGAAATTAACGAATTGACTCGGAAAAAATATTTTTTTTTATTTATTTTTTTTTAAAGAAGGATCGTTTCGCTTCATAAGACCCTTATTCATCATCTGGAATCGTTTAAAGCCCTTTGAACAGTTTGTAGTTTGCACTGAAACTGTCTTTTGGACCTTGAACTGTTTGGTGCCCAGTAAAGTGCACTATATGGAGAAAAATCCATATAATGAAATGTTTTCATCAGAAACTTAAATATTTTTTCGACTGAAGAAAGAAACACATGGATATCTTGGATGACATGGGGGTGAGTAAATTATCAGCAAAAGTTTTTTTTTTTTTTTTTTTTTTAAGTTTTTTTTTACTCTTTTAAAGCTGCTTTGATAATTCTCTCTTATTGTATTTTATTTAATTTGACAGAAATCTGTGAACTTAGGAATAAGGCTGCACTGGTCACACTATACCGGTTTAATTTACTAAAAGTATGTTTTTGGTCAAAAAAAATAATGAATCAATCATCATAACAGAATGTGTTTATACCCCTGTAGAACTTCAAACAATAAGCAGATTGTCAGACGTGTTGTTCTTTCATCCTTGCACGTCATGATTTGCCTGTCAAGAGTTAAATCCTCAGCAGCAGGGAATGCTTCACGCACCCACCAACAAACTGCCTGTGCATCCTGGTATATCATGCGTGTTGATGAAAGCTCAACTGGGAACTGGCATGACAGAGCCATGCAAGTGGCATTCTTAATCCTGTTACATGGATGTAATCAGATATTGTTAAACTGATATTAAAAGAGGCTGGGGACCACCTGCCAAGACCCCGGAAAACGACGTCACACGCTGGAGGGAAATCACATGATTGAACATATAGAAAAACATTATGCCAAGCAGTCATGTGTCATATGACAAATCAAAGACAGATTTGGTACTACAAAACAAATGTTTTTTAGGGTTTTCTAAGTAGTTACTTAGTCAAATGTCTGTATTGTATATACTCAATAAATTCTTCAATAAATAAATAGTTTTTCCCGGTAGAAAATGCTGGATGGAAACATTAATATGTGAATAAAATTTTCTAAATAAGCATTTCAGACGTTTATTCTGTAAGAAGACAAATTATGTTAAAACTATGACAAAAACACATTTACCTATGACAGAAACTCATTTTTTTAAACAATTGTTAGATTTTTCCAATACAGAAATGCTGAAAAAAAAAAAATAAATAAATAAAAAATCCAAAATGTGCATTAGTTAGATTTACCGATACACTCTAACAATACCTGACTGTTTTTGCAATAACACATTTATTTATTAATGTATTTTGCTACAAAAAAAGAGAAATGTTGAAGGGAAACATTATTACGCAAATTAAATGTCCAAAATGCATATTTTTTTTTAATGTTTAGTCTGTAAGAAGACAAACTACTTAAACTGTGACAGAACCAAATTGACCAAATACAATCTTAGATTACCAAATTGCTTTTGCAATATTCCGATTTGAACGATCTCAGCTTGGTTCCATACTGTAAATATTGCTTGGGTCCCTCCTTCAATGTAACTTTATGGTATTTTTTCACCCATTATATCTGGTTTAGAGGCTAAGAAAGTTATGCCACACCTTTCCTCAACAAACCACACGATTTGAGTGGTTTTCTTCAAACCCCTAAACAGTAGCAATGGAACTTGCTAGTAATCGGCTTGGCAAAAACAGATCATCATGAGCTTTTAATTCACACAGACTGAAACAGTAACTCGGTTAAGCTGTACAGAGCTCACACACTGGCCATGATTAAATTTTCTGCACATTCAGATCAAAAGCTATGTTAACCAAGAAAGACTAATTAAACCGCTACATTGCATACTACTTTGACACTGCGATGTAAAATACACCAAGACTTACCTTTGATCAAAAACAACCTTTTCATACTGTACATCTACATGCGCAGCTTGCACTAGAAAATCAGTCCATCTGAAGGCCTATGAATACATAATGCGGATATAAAAAAAAAAAAATCTCAGCTCGAACTGTTAACACAAATATGCTAAGTGCAAAAACTCTGTAAATTAATCTGACACCCACATTAATATTCCAAAAGCATATGGCTTATATATTAGAAAAAGAATGAAGCCTATTTGGAAAAACTCTTCACTTGGAAACAAAAATTAATGGAAAGAAAGTGACCAAACACTCTTGATGAATTTAAACGACCTCCCATTTCATTGCAATTCACAAGAATACACACAAACACACACATTGCAGCATTCACACAGACACATAGGTCAACTCTGACTTTAAGGGAAAAACAAATGTCCAAAAACACCTGACTCCGTTTGCATTCAAAGTCAGGTGTGTGACGGTGGGTCTGACGCCTCAGACAGGTGGCAGCTAGTCAATACATCTTATTGAATAATGGATGAGCATGAGTGTAGGATTGCACACACACACACACACACACACCATCTTAGGATAAAGTTCAACTTCAGTGTTCAGTGGCAAACTATTGCCATTATAGAACGAAGACTTGCATTGATGGATTAATGTGGTCTGTGAAGGCACATTAATGTGGAATGGAAAAGATCAGCAGACAAAGAACATGACTTATTGCTTATGCAAATGACCTCTTTGCAAGCAAATATGTTGGAAAAGTTAACAACATTGCAAAGTTGTTAAGATGAATATAGTTAATGGCATTCACGCTATCACATTTCCAGTAACCAGCACACAACGTGATCCCACCGCAGCACCATCACCTCATGTGCTGACTTCTGACACCCTCATACATGTCATCTGTGGATGTCGAGTCAAATATTTATATGGCACATGCTGTACATGTTCTAAATACAGTGTTTCCCTAGATATGTATATATATATATATATATATATATACTCCACTTGGTCAATGTCAGATTGCTTTATCAGATGTGCTGCTCATTATTGGATACTCTCACTCACAGTCCATCTGATGATTTTGGCACACAAAACTGGAATGCACTTTCTCGACCTGGCAAACTACAATCTGATTGGCTGAATTACGCACTTCAATGGGTAAGGACAGATTATCAGGCTTTAAGAAAGAACAAACCACTTGATTTGTCAAAAAAAAAAAAATGGTCAGGATAAGTGCCATTTATATTCTCAAATATGTGGACGTATACTATGTATAAAAATATTATACATTTCTCTCCAAGTGGCAACGAAAAGACTACACTGCGTATACGACCCTTTGCCGTTAATGTCCAGAAATGCTAATTTATGACAGATAAAACAAAAGTCTTAAACCCTATTCGGATGAGACTAGTTTAACATGGACAGGTTATCAGAGCTTCTCTGTGATTTTAGTCCTGTTACAGACAATGTCAGTAAAGATTACGGTGAATTTTACCTTCAGTAAAAAGGTTAGGAAAAAATACCTCAGGTAATACTAAACCCATGCAAAAAGACCCGCTGTAAATAAGTATGTAACTATTTCATCATTTCCTTTTTAAAAGTAGCTGAAGATGCTATGAAGACGCTTAAAAAGCATTCAGTTCTAGACACTGGGATAAGTCTGTGGCAAAAGTCTGTGTTTTCCACATCCGTTTAGATCAGAAACAAGTTCGAAAGCACTTGTTAGAGGCATGAAACATCTTTTAGCGTTAGGTAAGTCTGCTAGTTTTACTGAGATATCTCATCCCGTGCGAATTGGCCATTAATATTGGACACCTTGTGGTAAAATTACATTACTCCATCTACCCTTGTAAAGTTAATAGCATCCGAATAGGGCTTTATTCTGCTTTAAAACCTGAAGAAAGAGAAAATTACTCATTTAATTCACTGCTGTACTTGTAAAGACTAAACGCACATGTCAATCATAATATGTCTGGAATAAAAGCTGAATATATATATATATATATATATATATATATATATATATATATATATATATATATATATATATATATAAAGCACTATTGGCCACATTAATGGCAAGGTTTCACATGACAGTTAGTCATGTGATCCAATCATTAAATAACTTTTCTCTAGCAAGGATAAAGGTGGTCACAACCATGAATGACGGAAATGATTTATTGAAGAGAGCTGGGGATGAACATGGAAAATATGCAGTGGAATATATGCAGAGTTGGGGATGAATAGGGAAAGGATGAAGTGGAAGGGGAAAGGGGATGGTAGTCAGGTTGATCTGGGTGTCTGGTGTTTTGGCAGCTAGGAGACTCAGAGTGGGGGCATCATCTCAGTTCAATGAAGGTCAAGTAATTAGGACCCCCCGATACAACCTAGAAGGGAAGACAAGAAGGGATGATATGGATGGTTGAATGGACGAGAGAGGGTTGGGTTCCAGAGAACGAGCCAAACAGCACTGTAAGGGGCGGCCCGATTTAAGAAGTTGAGACTGGTTGAGGCATAGCCCATCTCCTGAACCTTAGTTAACTCCATTTTTTGGCACTTTTTTTTGGAAAGCACAACATCTACATCGTAAATTACCCCCTTATCACTGAAATACCGCCTTTGACTTGCACCTATCCATATTTGAAGTCACATTAATTATTTTAAAAGAACATTCACGCATATGCCCATCTCTCTTCATAAATGCAGACCTATACCTAATCGATTCAAAAACAGCTTATATTGTGTAATATAATATAGAATATGCTAGCTCCTTTTAAGCATGTGTCTATCTGTGCATATACATGCATTTGCAATCGATAAATTCATATTCCAAACCAGAGGAGTCTCAGAGTCGCATCTGAGCTCAAATTTAAATCCTCTGCAATGAGTTTGATTTTCCCTCATAAGCCTTAAAAGGTTCAATGGGGACACACAATTAAAGTGCATCATCTGCTCACAAAAGCACAAGCCTCTTTCCTGTAAAACATCGTGTGCATTTGTCCATTAAAGCATGTGAAAGGTAAAAAGGCGAAGGCTCATTCTGTTTAAGTATCGATTAAGTCAGAATGCAGCTGTCTGGTGATATGCACAGTGCCATTTAACCTTCAGGATCCCACTGATATGTGAGATCTACTGTATCTGAATCGATCTAAATCTACTGAGGTTCTGTTCTCAATCTATTATGCTGCTGGAAAGTCTGGAACCTGGGTGGTTTACTGTTTACTGCGGTGTTTTTTTCTTTTTTTTTTTCTTTGCATGATTGTGTTTGTGGGGTGCAATTTAACATGTATTCATGTTTATTTTCTTTTTTTTAAGTCTTATTTTTCATAAATTTCACTTTTATTGTAAGCCGCGTTCTCCACTGTCTGAAAGACCGGTTGACTTCCGGATTCTATGAAACCACTCCGTCAGAAACAGGCAGTTTGGGGCGGTGCGTTGTGATTGGCTAAACTGTAGCGCACGTTGTCCGGATACTTAACGCCCATTACTTTTACGGGCAAAAGTTGCATGTGTGTTCCTGTCAAATGTACATAATGGTGTCAACACTGCAGTATCAGTATGAGCCAGAAAAGCGTGATGAAGAGAGTCAAGCAGAACCTCCCTAAAAATGGATCTTACAAAACGTTTCTGAATGACAATTTGCCTATATATTTTTTTTAACTTTATACACTTAACTAACTTTAAGAAGTAAAGTAAGTTTTAACTTTATAAGTTTGTTTTACACAATAGCATCGAACTGACTGGCTACTATATACACAAACAGCGTTGGCATTGGTTTACGTTCTTGATCAAATAGAAAAATAACGTCATAAAGTGTATATATATATATGAAAAATACATTTACAACTTTAGTACATATACAAAATTCAGGTTCATAATGTTTGTACACATTTGTCGTAGACACATAATAGCATAACTAGTAACCTAGTGATAGAGAGATAAATGGTGCCATAAAATTTCAAATCAAATGCTTTCTCTTTTCTGTGCAAAGATGCATGTGGAAGCTCAGAGCCATACGTCTCATCTGCAAATGCTGGCTCAAAGCCTTTAGCTTGAATTATTTATATACTTTTTTTTACATAAAAACAAAAAAACTCAAGACCCCTGCATTCAATTCGGCTGCAACAAAGCAATGTCACATGTGCTTCTGTGAATTTGAAGCAGCAAAAGGACGTCATGTTTACTTCGTCACTGCCGTGTGTGTGCTTGCACGTGTTTGTGAAATGTCACCATGGTTTTCCTCCCATTTCGGCATGAGACAGGTGGGCAGAGTGGATGTGGCAGCGGCTCCAGAGTCGTGATGTGGGCTGAGAGAGCCTCTCCTCACCTGCCACCATCACTTTCTGTGTCCCGTATCTGACTCTACGTCCCTCTCAAAAACATCTCCAACTACAGAGACAGCTACGCTTTTTCCACTCCATCTCCGTCCTTCAACATCTTTTCATTCCGAGTTGATTATATACTGCTCTATCTTTCTGTGAAACGAATGAATGCATTGAATACAAACCTCTAAAGAATTTAAAGGCATAAAGCCCATTCATGATAAATAGCTTTAAATAATGGATTCCGTTAATTCCAGGAAGACGAGACATGTTCTGATGGCTGTTACTCTTTGAAAGAGCTTTTAACTACATGATTCTTTTTTTTTTCTTCTTCTCAACTTCATCTTTATAACCTACCACAGCATCTTGGTCTATTGTGTGGCAAATCGAAAGTCAAAATGTCACCCTTTAATTTAAGGCCAGACGGGCGACATTTCTGAAAAAGAATCAGAAGTAAGGAATATAAATGACTGATATGTTTCAAGGTCTCTCTCGCAATAAAGACAGGCAAGAGAGAAGATCATCTGACCTTTTATCTAAAAGTTCGAGCGATTGAACCACAGGGGAACAATGGGGATGTGAGGACACACACAAGAGACGGCCCATCTATCGAGCCGTAATGACTCTCCCATGGCAGCCATTGTGTGTCTGGACAAAGGCAGTTACCAGGTGCTTTTCTCTTTGGGTGTAGTTCTACCATCTGCTGCTCTGTGCTCGTGACATTCTCCACAGTGAACCCTCAGTCCAGTCCTGTGAACATTTAGGCCAAACGCTCCTCATTTCTAAGAACTTTGTCTTAAAAAAATACAGCTCTCATAAACTTAAAAGGGATCATTTGCACAAAAATGAAAATTCTTTGACCATTTACTCATCATTTAAAGCTTCAAAACACAAATTAAAGGGTTAAGTTCAGCCAAAAATGAAAATTAAGTCATTAATTACTCACCCCCATGCTGTACCAACCCCGTAAGACCTTCGTTTGTCTTCGGAACACAAATGAAGATATTTTTGATTAAATTTGAGAGCTGTATAACTACCACATTGGCTCCTAAGGGACTGCCTCTTGACGGCCCAAAAAGTCAATGAAGAAAATGTTTAAATATCCCAAGTGACTACCGTGGCTCAACTATATGTTTATCAAGTGACGCGAATACTTTTTGTGCGAAAAAAACAAACAAAAATAACGAGTTTATTCGACTATTTCTTTTCTTCCTTGTAGGCCAGAACGAGACTTCCTTATAGATTTCCACGACGCATGCGCGAGAATTGCGATCTGAAGTAGTGTAACCTGGTGTAAGCAGATCGCAAATCTCGCGCATGCGTCGTGGAAATCTAAGGAAGTCTCGTTCTGGCCTACAAGGAAGAAAAGAAATAGTCGAATAAACTTGTTATTTTTGTTTGTTTTTTCGTACAAAAAGTATTCGCGTCGCTTGATAAACATATAGTTGAGCCACTGTAGTCACTTGGGATATTTGAACATTTTCTTCACTGACTTTCTGGGCCGTCAAGAGGCAGTCCCTTAGGAGCCAATGTGGTAGTTATACAGCTCTCAAATTTAATCAAAAATATCTTTATTTGTGTTCCGAAGACGAACGAAGGTCTTACGGGGTTGGTACAGCATGGGGGTGAGTAATTAATGACTTAATTTTCATTTTTGGGTGAACTAACCCTTTAAAGGGATAGTTCACTTTGAAATTAATTGTAAAAGTTAACTATCCCTTTTAGATGAGAAACTAGAGAGGTTTCTGTCCCTCTATTGAAAGTCCAAGAAACAAAAACATAGAAGATCCACGGGGTCTTGTATATAAGATCCAAAAAAGGTCATATAGACAAAACGAATCCATTTGAATCGAGCCGTTTATCCAAGATACGAGATACGATCGCTTTATATGATGAATAGATTAAATTTAGATGTACAGATTTGGCGCATTGATTTGGATTAAACCACCCTGTGTATCTACATTTATTTTCAGAAATATTTTTGACGTTTTTTTAGGATCTTATACATGGTCATCTGGACTTTCAATGGAGAGACAGATCATTAAACATATCTTAATTTGTGTTTCGAAGATTAACCAAAAACCGTATTGGTTTGGAACAACTACCCCTTTAAGTCTTATCCTGAACTACATTACTACACGAAATGCTTTCTAAAAAAGTAAATCAAGATGTCACACTCTGACCCGACAGCATTTAAAGGGCGCTCAGGAGGCTTGCTGGTCAGCGCAAGGCCGACTGGAGGTGTTGTCGATTAGGTTCAGATAACATTATCTCTAACAGCTCCTGTCCTGGCAGGACATAGACAATGAGATACCGAAAGAGCTGGGATATTGCATATTTAATTAATAAAACTGACTTCTTTACCTACTGCACCATATGAGTTCTAGAAATACACCTAATTTAAACGTTGCTTTATGAAATATTTTGCATTTAATTTAATTTTTTGAGCCATTACATAAAATGTGTGTTCTCCTTTTATCCTGGGTCTCTGCGGTAAGACTGCAATAATGATTTATATTCAGAGGGGCTTGACTGGACAGAACATGTCAGTCTTCTGTCATTGGTTTCATTTTGTTATGATTTATTTTGATGCATTGACTAACATAGAAAACATATCTAAATGTACTTGATTATCCTTTTAACTCTCACAAGATTTGCATGTGTTTATAAGGCAAAGGGGGGAAAAAATTCCGGCTACTATGGCAGCAGATTTGCAGTCCATTATTTCTATACAAACACAAACCAAATGAGCTCCGTGAGTCCAGTGCATATGAAAGAGAAACAATTCAACAAAAGATTTCCAATAACTATTAAACAAAGAATGATCACAACATTATCATATTCTGACCAAGATACAGATTTATCATTTCAGCCGGTCCCTGCTGATTCCCATCTCTATTAATAAATCTGTTGCCTTTTGCCCTCCATTTCTGCAGACTTCCTCCTCTAGTGAGGTTTCCAGGAGAAACAACACTATTCAATTAAGCTAAATTAATATTGATTTGATATACAGTGTTTGATCGACGTGGTCTGAGAAATAATCAGCAGTCAAAGGTAGTAGCCAACCAAATGACAACAGATTCCTTGTGTTTTACGGCTGTATTTGCCTACGACCATCTGCAGTCACCGTAATGATTCATGGATGTGCTCACAGACACAAACAGACAGACGGTGATCAGACTCCCTCAGCACAGCACAAGAGTCCAGCTCTTCTAGAAGCTTCAGACAGACACACACACAAAGAACAGGAGTTACTGTCTCTCCCGGAGGCTTCAACATTGCATTCGAACAACTGGGGCAGAAAAAAGAAGCCAGCTACAGATACTCAGACAGAAAGAGAAGAGGAATTCTCCCTAAAAAAAGCATACACAATCAACCACAAATGCCACTTGGGAGATAAACTGACTTTTTTTCCTCTCTCTTTGATTCAAGGTTAACTTGGGATATCTTACTCCTCATTACATTTTCAAAGGCCAGAAATAACTAGAGTTTTAAAGCAACTCCAGGACTTACATAAGCTTTTATGTACCTAGTGGAATGCAGATATGGAATCTACATAAGAGGAAAGAAGTGGGGAAAAAAAAAATATATATATATATATATATATATATATATATATATATATATATATATATATATATATATATATATATATATATGTTATGAGAAAAAAAAAACAATCCTGCATAGATATAGCTTAAATTATTTAAAATAATAATAATAATAATAATAATAATAATGAACTTAAGGGTTCACACACAAAAAAAAAATAGTATAAATAATTCAGGGAAAAAACTAGGGCTAAAATGCAAAACTGTAGCATATTGATCCTTAAAGGGACACTCCACCCATTTGCATTAAGATTTCCATTGTTAGAAACCCAGTTGTACTATTGAATGGTTGTGCAACACTCTCTCATTTTCCCCTAAGATGAGATAAATCTGCAATTTTTTTTTCATTTCCTCCTACAATGACAAAAAAAATGTTCATTGTCAGCGCAGTCTCATCCCAAGACGTCATATAACTGACGTCTTGATTTCACCGGCAGAAACTTTTTGAAAATATGGACGAAGGTACTGAATACGCAGACGGATGCATTATGGAGGATTGGGATAACACACAGTTTCATCAATCTTTTTTGGAAGCTAAGCTAGCAGGCTCTTGTTCTGTGGAAAAAAGCAGAGTAGTAACTTTAGGGGTTACCGTCCTCTTTTTCCTGGACATGTCCGGCCGTCAATGACTATGTTTACATGCAGCCAATTTTCGGGTTATGGTCGGGTTAAGGTCACTATTCGGGTTTCTGAAACATTAGGAATAACCGGTTTACATGCACGAGCAGAGAGAATTTCTCCTGTATACATGGAATTGCAATATCCCGATGTAAACGGCGACGCGCGGTTAGCGTCTATAGACGTACGGACAACCCTAAGACGCAATTTGCATCATTTTCGATTCTTCTTCCTGTATCAAAAGACAGCAACAACAGCAACAACATCAGCACGCGGATAATGAATAGTTTGGGGCAGATAACGACCCCCATTTGTTTGCGCTTTGATGCTGGTAATGTTACTGACCTCGCTCCAAAAGTATGCTGTGCTGTGTCTCGCCTGATCTCGCCATGTTTACTTCCGGTACTAAACGCAGATTTTTGTATGCGCCGAGAAGTTTCTCTACTCAAAAGACCAAGATTCCTTGCGAATAGAACATGCGCAGAACACAAATCACTATGGGGATATGCCGATACGCGTTTACATGACTAAAAATTCAGGTTAGAAAAGGGGTACCCCAGGTATAATATCCCGGTTTTTAAAATGCGGGATATGAGCATAATCGGGTTTTTGCCGGTGTTTACATGGCCGTTCGCGACCGAGTTATTGCTAATATCCCAGTTTTGAACGGGTTATTGGCTGCATGTAAACGTAGTCAATGTCCACGATTCAGATTTTGCTTTCTGCAGTCGCCATGCATTGTTTACGTACAGGTTATATTTCAATCTAACTGAATTCATTCTGATTGGTGAATCTGAATGTAGTGTTTACATGAACGCTAAAAAAGTGATCGGTTGATGTGCGTTTTAACATTGCTAAGAGAATTCCCGCTCCTCCGTGAGAGATACGAGACCGGTAACTTGCGTCTCACAGGTGTCGCTCATCGGTAATCACACCACCGGACTCGCCTCGTTCTCCACACGGCCCTCACTCGTCCTGCTCGTCACAGTAAACATGATGAATGGCGACTGTAGAACGCAAAAGCCGAATCCCGGACATTTTGGGCAATCTCGTAACACATTTTCGGGCAGACTCGTCTTGGAGACTCACTAGACCTACTGCACTGTTACTGGTAGGTGTGGCCTCCTAGGGCAGCGAAGCAAGTGCATTCTGGGAGTTGTTGTCTTTCATCCACATCAGCTAAAAATGCATTTTCTGGCTTTTCTCAGTCTAGAAAGCTCCAAATTCAAAAATAATTTCACATTTCTTCGACATAAATTACCCATTTTAAATACACATTCATCTTTCCAGAGGTGGAATGACCCTTTAATGTAATGTTTAAACCATCTGTAGCCTTCATGCAAACCACTCTGCTGGGTCACTTGCGACATCACGTGTGTGGAGTGAGAGTCAAAGCCCAGAACTCCACCATAACCACAGGTGGCGGCAGGAATCAACCCGAGCGATATCGGTCCTCATCCCTCTGTCTTAAAACTCACTGATGCATATTTAAACCTGAGCTGTTTTGCATTGTCTTCATAGGTGAAAAATTATGGAGAAGCTTCAGGAGAACTTCGTAATAGGCCCCAGTGTGTGCGATCACAGTGTTTTTGCTGCCAACCATGGCAGATGGGTGACTGTAATGAATGAGCTGTGTGTGTGGGTTGTGTGTGTATTTGTAAAACAGGCTGTGAAATATTTTAGTTTTTTCCCTCCATTTCCCAGTCTTTGTCGCCTTTTCTTTCCCCGTCTGAATGGCTCTGACGTCTACGTGGTTTTTAACCTTGGCTTCATTTAATACAAGCCACTCCAGACAAGGAACAGACACACTTCAATTTTAATAGTGAAACGCACAGAATGGGTGTAATTATACTCGGGTTTATAATGTCCTTGCGACGGGTGCAGCTTTGTTTTTAGATGCCGGATTTCACAGAGAGCAATATAATCAACTCAAACATATTGCTCTCTGCGAATTAAAGCACTCCATAAACTTTTAATGAAATTACTTTGTCCTTATTTTTCTAACAGACAAACTAACCTACAGCAACTAATAGGACTATAAAAAGATAAGTGCGTGAAAACAAGGCATAAAGAATTCATTAGACTTCAGCACCAGCAAAAAAAGAATAATAATAAATAAAAAAACATTATATGCTCACCAAGGTTGAATTTATTTAATCAACATACAGTCATACAGTTAAATGGTGACTATATGCTGATTTGCTGCTTAAGAAAAATGACTATTATTATCAATGCTAAAAAAATAATCAAAAGATTCCTAATTTAAGATTTTTGAGTCAATAATTGTCCCAAGATATTTGTAAGATTGAATACATTCCACTGCCTGACCTTTAATCAATGTGACTTCATGGATGTGGGCATGTCTTCTAAAATCAATGATCATATCTTTTGTCTTGGATATGTTTAATGGAAGGTAGGACTCCTCACACCACGTGACAAAGTCGTTGATGACCAGGCCGTGACAGGTCTCATAAAATATAAATGGCAATGGGGTTTCACTTTTATGTGTTTTTGTAGTGCTGTCATGCAAACAATGTCTACAGAGGTTTTAACCCAATTTGAGTATCCAGAAATACGACTTCTGAAGTATTTTGTATTCATATCCTGATGTGTCACATTTTGTAATGTTAAAGTTGCACCAGGGCTGGACTGGCCATCGGGCAATTCGGGCATTTGCCCGATGGGCCGACGTGCTTTGTGGGCCGATACATCTCAAACTTTATTTATTTTTGTTTAACTGCCCATCCAACTCGTGTCAGCGGCTAATTGCGTTTAGTTTTGCGGCCGCGGCGCTGGGATCTTTGTGCCGTTGAAATGCATCGGACAAAAAAAAGTCTGCGTGGGTCCTTTCTCACAGACTGGCCCATGAAACGGAGATCAGCGGCCCATTGGTTATTTTCTTGATTGACACTGGGCTGCTCCAATCACATCTTTAATCACCTCCCCCTCTGGGCTGAGCGAGCGTGCAGTGTCAGTGAGTATCTGTCAAAATAGTCAGAGCGAAGGAGAAGAAACGCAAGGAATGTGCAGAGAAATGACGTGAAAAAAAATGTCTGATTAGGAGTGAGGGGGATCACGAGAGACATTAGTGAGTGTAGAGAACTGTGGTAAGCAGAACTAGGCTACTTTCAGAACACAGGACAGGCTATGAGAAAGAACCCATTACTAGGTTACGCATTTAAGGGAAATTTTAAACTGAATGTTGATCTAACCATGGTTTATTAGTTGACCTCATTTATCTGCTAAATCTCTGAGACAATGCACTAAGAGATGAATGTATGTGTGTCAAACACCTGATTGTGTGTATAAATAACAAATATGAGAAATGAAACCAGACAGATGACTAAGTTCAAACATGACATCTATGAAGTAATCATTTAAAGAAAGTCTCTACCTAGTCCAATCATATTATCTTTCATTTTATCTTATTTTTTATGTATCTTTTCTTTTTGAACATATGCTTGTGTGTTTTATAAACATAGATGTTTTCTTGTTTTAGACAGAGATGATTTATAGACCATTTCACAAGATGTAAACAACACTGGTCCAGAAGCACTTCCTGTTTCAGTTTGTAACTGTTTTCTTTATTTCACATGTAAAGAAAACATCGTAAAGATGTTTGTTTAACTTTTTGATTCACTTTTAAATGTTCTGTTGGTTGTATTTTATCCCAGCTTTTATGTAGTGTTAAAAAACTGAAACAGGAAGTGCTTCTGGACCAGTGTTGTTTACATCTTGTGAAATGGTCTATATAATAGATGTGCCTTTTCAGTAAATGCTGTGTCAGGGAAATGGGCTATATGCACGCATAAGTTCCGCATTTGACGCAAGGATGCTCGACCATTTCCGGTTGTGGAGATTTAAGCGGAGGAAAACCGAGGAAAACGGGATTATGGCAGAGTCTTCAAAATTTACTGTCCTCCCGTCATTGAAACGAAACGTACATACGTTTAGATGTAATTTTATATATAGTTATGTTTACTTAATATAATTTTAAAAAGAAGCATAAACACAACGAGGGGTGTCTGTTTTATCTGTTTTTGTGACTAACGTTTCGTTAGTATAACCATGGAGTATAAAATTCAATATAAATTCTCGGTATTGCATTGGACTCTACGATCGGCGGAAGTTATCGAGCATCCTTAATGCTTCACCGGAAATACCGCCGTGCATAGAGCCCATTGCAAATAGGACAGACAGGCCAGGTCAAAAGGACATAAAATTCTGCCTGGTAACAATAACTAACTTAGGGTGCGTTAGGCACAAGACAAAGAGCGAGACATGTGTGATTAAGGGGAACTGAAACTAAGTAAGAAGAGGAGGGGGTGCATTTTGGAGGGTGATCTTATGTATATAAACTCTGTAAAATGGGAAGCTCTTTGCCCTTCTCACATCAGACCCTGTTTGTGTGGGAACTGCCTTTCTTGCAAGAAATAAACATGTATACTTATGACTTTCGAGATCTTCATTGTACTTTAATTATTATTTAAGGTCTAGGTTCAAAAAATTCCATAACACACATTATTTCCACGTCTGCATGTTTGACAATTACGCATTTTACTAGAATTATAATTAGAATTAATTAATTATAAGACCCGTTTGTAAACCATGTTTTCCGCCCAAATAAAAGCTGAACGCCGTTTCCATCAAAATAAAAGATAATGTGTTTATATCTCTTTCAAGTTACAGAAATTAGTTCTAAGCTAATTATGAAAGTTGCTTTTATTTTTCAGTCAATGTGTTTTACAATATATGGCTATAACTGTCATGTGATTAATATTATAACTATGATTAAATATGTAGTATGTAATGTAGACAGACACTATATCCCAACTAAAAGAGTTTTTCTTTGTTCAATTTGCACACTGAATATGGGTTGGAGCTCTTAACATTGAGCTCTCAAAGTGCACCAGATTGATGAATTTAACATTAAAAAGCACAACATTTTCTTACGGGGGAGCATGCTCCCGAACCCCCCTATAGAGGGACAGAGGTGCACTGACCAATACTATATAAACATCTAGTGAGAAAGACTGGTATTGCCAATGCAATTGTAGAATTGTTTTTTAAACTTAGTAGTTATTTCATCTCACTCATTAGATGGAATTGGTGGTTTTAATAGGAGTTGTTGGTATACATAGTCAAGGGTGTACACAGTTCAATTGTGTTTATGTTCATATGTATGTAGTGGGCCAGTCTGGGCCAAAATGCCCAGGCCGATTTTTTTGTCCCAGTCCAGCCCTGGGTTGCATTAATGTTAACATTACACTCCTGTCTTAATATTTTTCGTAAGTGGTTCCCTTTTGTTTTGTCTTAGGAGAATTCTGGAGAAAATGCTGGGGGAAGGTGACTCATGTAGCAAAAAATATATATAAAGTAAGAAACTTTGACAGATCTGTTTAAATATATTGTCATTCATGAAGCAGCCTCTTAAGGGGTACGCAGTAAACCAGCTCTGGTCATAGATCTGGGCTAAGCCGAAAATACATGACTCGGCGGCGCCAGGGCTGAAACATCCTCCCCATGTCCTCCAGTAAAATATATAATAAAAAATAAATAAATAAATAAATAAATAAAATGGCAATAGCCAATTCGGTCTCCATTGCTGTTTACTCAATTGTTCAGTATCAAATGAATAAGGATGGCAGCTGTACTCTTGCACCGTTGCTTGGCCCAGGAGTGGTTATAGGGAATACCTGGTTGCGCAATTAGAATATCCCACGAAGGCTACAAGGTGTGTCCTTCGAAGGACGAATAGGCTGCATTCTTCGCAGTCCGCGACCTTCAAAGGATACAGCCTTCACATGGGGACACAGCTACAAGTACAATTACAATAGGCCTTTTTAACAGTGAGACCCATTTCCAACCAAATTTTTAACAAGTATGTTCAGAAAGGTAACTGTGGCATCTTCTACTCCTATGTGGCATTTCATTCAACATTTATAATAGTAAGAATTGTTATTAATATTTGAGCATCCACAATAATGTATCATAATTGAGCACCAAATCAGCATATTAGAATGATTTTTGAAGGATCATGTGACACTGAAGACTAATGGCTGATGAAAATTCAGCTTTGCCATTACAGTAATAAATACGTTTTAAAAATATTTTAAATTAGGAACCAGTTATTTTAAATTGTTTAAATTAATATTTAACAATATTACTGTTTTAACTGTACCTTTGGTCAATAAAAGCAGATTCAGTGAGTATAAGAGATTCAAAAACATAAAAACAGAGAGAGAGAGAGAGAGAGAGAGAGAGAGAGAGAGAGAGAGAGAGAGAGAGAGAGAGAGAGAGAGAGAGAGATTCTGGATCTAAAAGAAAGTTCTCTATGAGGGTGGCAAGTAAGTAGACAGGAAGGGGAAGTGTCAAAGCACCAGATTGTAAAAGGGATTCAGTCTTTATCAGAGCTTTCAGACTGAACAGATAGAGTCGGTGGATTGATTCTGAAGAGCGGGGAATTAATTGAAGATGGGGTGAGGTGCCGTCACAGTCTGGTCTGCACCGGAGAAGGGAAGCTAAAGGTCACAGGGGAAATGGTATTAGCTCTTCACCTTGAGATTATAGAGCGATCTACCCTATGATAAAGCTGAAGCGTTCTTGACTAGGCCGGAGATGGGGACTGAGATGGCATGATTGAGCAAGACGGATGATGGAGGGAAGATATATTAGTTAATTATGGGGAAAAAAAGAGATGGGGTTCACATCCATTGCATATTAAATGAACAGACATGTTATGACACGATCCTGTGAGGCTGAGGCCAGACTGACAGTGTGGGCAAAGGAAGAACTGGTGAATAAGTAAATGGAAAGCTATACTCTTAGGAAAAAAAGAATGGGAGGAGGGCTAACCCGGCTCAAACCGAACACACAGAACAAGATTGACCTTTTCAATCGCTTAGTTTAGTTTGCTTACGGTCCTGCAGTTTTCTGCATTCAGAAGTGCAGGAGTCAGCAGCATGATTAATAAGTTACAGCTCGCTTCAACGAGATGTCTTCAAAGTTTGCGTTCATGAGAAAGACAAAGAAAGAGATACACAAACAGACAGAGGGAAAATTGCATCATCATCACATCTGGTATGCTCTTAAGTCATCAAAAAGGAATATTTCAAGCTAATCGCATTCCTCAATTAAGCCCATGAGCTTTAACCAAACAGCTCACAGAGTGCAAGAATCAAGTGTTGCATAAGTTTGTCAACTCCCTTTGCAACTAAAAGCTAATGTAAAAAGACGAAAAGAATATGACATTCACTTTCACAGCCTAGCAGAAAAAGAGTATTTTTCAATTAAGCAGCAATCCAAGCCTCCTCACTTCTCAGAGTTTCTGCTTGAATTACTAGAGCAAGGTGAGCGAACACAAAAAAACGTGTTCGGACAAATGCACAAAGGGTGTCGTGTGTGAATAAAATAACCACAAAGTGAATTTGGCTGGGGTTTAAATCACAAGCAAAACATTCCCCGGCTCTGCAACCAAAGCTATGGAGCTCATGTGTGCCAGTCCGAAAAAAAAAAAAAAAAAAGAAAAAAAAACATTTCTGCCAATCAAGCTGGGCATCCCTCAGGGCTACAAGAGCGCCTGGCATGAGTTTTTCTGCTGCATGTGTGTGTGTCCTTAAAGGGTCTTTGTATATAAATCATCACAACACCTTGAAAATGAAACAGCATGCTTTGGCGTAACAAGACTGGCAATTAAAAAAAATCAATTAATGGTTCTATGAAATGTATCAGCCAGGATAAAAAAAAAAAGAAAAAACACTCACAGAGAGGGAGTGAGAAAGAGACAAAGAGGGAGTCGAGAGCTGTCTGGCAGTGCGGTCACGTAAACGTTGGCTGAGCGCTGGGCCTCGGCGGGGCTGAGCGAGGGAGAGTGTGGCTAGCTCAGTCCCTTGCTCGGTTTAATTTAGCCAGACGTGACTCACATGAGGGCGATGGGTGCGGGGTGGTGATTAAATCTAACCTGATTCATGCCTCAGCCGCGGAGACGGCAATGAAGATCACAGCGGCAAGGCAAGGTGCTCATTTGGTTCAGATTAGGGCTAACCTCCTCGTCCTGGGGGAGAGATGACACAGTCACACCCAGATCATCTGCTTCTCCTTTCTGTCTTATTAGGTTAATGGGGCTCCAGCCGGGAAAGAGGGGGAAAGGGTGGACAAGAAGAAAAACGGTAACTAAAAGTGGCGGTGGATGGAGATTACAGAATTGCGAATAAAGAAAAGTAATCCAAATATTATCCGATACATAAAAGCTTTATTTTCATCATTTGTTTGGTCATTTGTAATGTGTGAGGCTTCTAGTGTCACTCACATTTCAATCATTTTAGCTGTAGAAAAAATCATTTATCCTGCTGATATTATCATAAACACAATGGTTTGTAGCACAAATAGCCTTCTTAGTCATTTACCTATAGTGGTTAATGAATCGTAAGTCTCTCACACAATTGCTTACTTAGCAGGGAGTGATGACAAATTTGTTTTCACTTCTGACCAACGTAATCAGTCTATTAAAGGAGAACAAAACCTTTGGTCTAATAAAATATTGGTACATAGTCAACCGTTCTCTGAGATTTGTTTTCATGGTAATCAAATGTAAAGAGTTTGATCTCTAAAAACTGTTTAGCGTATAAAGCTAGTGATGGGGACATTTAATAAGTAAAAAGAAATCCACTAACAAGGCTCAAAGACCCACACTAACACAGTAACATAATGAGGGTCCATACATGCAAACCGAAGCATTGAGAACTGTGTAAGTGTACAGACTGTTTAATAAAAAGATATTTTACTTCATGTATACAGGCAGGAGTCATCTTGGAAAACGCTGAACTTCATTTCAGTTCAGCTCACTTAGCACGTCGTTCGTGCCTGTTTTCCAAAGATGGCTTCTGTCTGTATACATGAAGGGGTAAAGCGCAAGATCACGTGAAGTCATCAAAAAGGAATCTCTCCTTTCATTTTAACATTTCGAAAGGAGTAATGCTGATATTAAATTGTACAAATCATACAAATAATCTTTCATTATATCTTTCAGTTCTGAATGAATATTAAGCATGTCTAAGTGATATTTCCTGCATTGTCCATCATAGCTGTCATAATTTGATATTGAGTAACCTCTGTCTCTAAAATAAAGTCAAATTTGACCATTCACTTAAAAAATGGTAGCAATCAACACATCAATCAATCAATAACAGACAAAAATAGTTTATCCCAGAATGCACCATACCTTGAGGAACATCTGTTTCGATTGAGTTGAGACCTACTGTATGATTCCCACAACTTCTGCCGATGGAGGGAGCTCACTAGTTTTAGAACAGAGCGAGAGAGCTGGAAACAAGTCAAATATCGCACATGTGCAAACATGCATGAAGGAGAAAGAGTTTGAAGCAGAACACAGAACTCAAGCTACAGAGAGAGAGAGAGAGAGAGAGATCCAGAAACATTTGAGTTGGTGACTCGCGCAGCAGGGATAGTATGGCTCTTCCGATCTGCAGGAAGATGTTCTGTTGGCAGAGATGTGAAAGAGGAATATAATCCAATTACTCTTGTTATCAACATGAATCTGCGCTTTACAGCAGAACAAGCTAGGAGGGATGTGGTTTTACCCATCATTATATGATGCACTCCATTTTCCCCGACTCTCACAGGCACATTTATACCATCTGATGTATTGATAGAAAGCAGCTCGGTGTCGATTTTAAGTGGATTTGACTTTGCCTGATTTCATGCGACACTGATGTCAAGGGCTGACAAACATGATAAATTCCAAGGGATAAAAGTCGGTAAAGGTAAGAAAAATGCTATTTTGAAGAAGTTACTCAGTCAAAAAGGTATATAAAATGATATAGCCAATCTTCATTTGTGCCTTAAGGTTAAAAATGGATCAAATATTAAAGGAGTAGTTCACTTTTTTTTAAAAAAATAAAAACTTTTGCTGATAATTTATTTGGTACCAGACAATGCATAAGGGTCTTATCTAGCGAAACGATCGGCCGTTTCAAAAATAAATAAAAAAGTTTAAGTTTCATAAGCACAAATGCCCGGCTTGTTCTGTTCTGTGATGCGCGTACGTGACTCTCCATGTTCAAACTCGTTCATCATAATGAACAAATCTTGTTTGAGTCATTTGGTTCATTCAATGAATGTAATGACTCAAAAAAGATTCGTTCATTTTGATGAACGAGTTCGAACAGGAGAGTCACGAAAGTGCATCACAGAACAGAACAAGGTGAATCGACAACAAACGCAAGATGCTCTTCTCCACTCCTCAAATACATAAAAGATTACCCTTAATATATAAAGTGTTACTTAAGTAAACAAAACACAGTACTTATCCAAAGAACCAGTTCTTTATTTACCCTTACAGAGATGCTCCAAACCACTTGTCGCACTTCAATCACGATAGAGGGGTGGAGTTATGAGGTTTGAATGACAGATTGAGGATGCAATGGAGTTATGAGATGTGGTCCAAAGCTCTTTGTAATACTCCTCATTGGTTAAAAATTTGCAAAACCCACAAATAGACATAAAGGGTGACTATAGTAATGATTTATGTTAAAGCATTTGAGTGGAATAATAATAATAATAATAATAGTAATTTAACAATTTTTCCATTTCTCCTTTCATTGAAATTGGACCACCCCTGGATGTGCAAGCATAGGCACATGCCTAGAATGCCTATGCTTAAATCCAGGTTTGGATATATCAAGTATTAGATCAAGTTATATCCTGCCATGTCTCCTAGTTCAGAAAGATTTAACTACAGATTTAGGTCTATTTTGTATTCTCTTTCTCTGCGTCTGACCTTGGCCTGCCTTTACATGCTGCTAGGGCTCTCACAGACGGAGCAGACCCATAAATGAGCATGCAGAAGGAATCTAATGAGCCGTCTAAATGAGCTTTGGATCCTGCTTTAAAGAACATCAGCTTTGAAACGCCATTGGACCACTTCAAATCCAACTGACAGAAAGATTTGATGTAGAAAATTTACAAGACATACTTTAAATATTTGACTACACTACAGAATGTGATCTATCAAACGAATCTATGAGATTAATCTCTTGAGGGCTTAACATTTCACAACATGTACAAGCACAAATTTGTAACCACACAAATCTTCCTGGAGCGCACAGTCATGCCTGTACACACACCAAGAGTGTAAGTATGGTACTTGCGAAAGTCATTACTGATTAACTTGACAGATAAAAGTTAAAGCTCATTGTTAAAGGGATAGTTCACTTTGAAATTAATTTTTGATATGTTTTAGCTTACCTCAAGGCTATCCAAGATGTAGGTGTCTTTGTTTCCACAGTATTTTCACTTTTAATATTTGAAGAGTTCAGATGCAAAAGCCTCTAATGAATGATCATTTTTATCAAGCTTGTATATTTAAGTTGAGTGATTTCACTTAAATGGCAATGATAATTACCTATTAATTGTTATTTAAGTGAAATTACTGAACTTAAATATACAAGTTTGATAAAAATCATCATTAAAAAAGAAAATTTCAAATGGCATTTAGAGGCTTTTGCATCTGAACTCTTCAATTTTAGGTCAAACCCTTCTTGTCTGTCACTCATATAATGGAGGTATATGGATCCTCCTCAAAGAGCATGCACAGAGAAGTCCAAATTAAACATGATTTAATGACTCGTAAGTGCAAGTACACGTTGATGGCCTAAGACACGAAACGAGCGGCTTCTGTGAGAAAACGAACAGTATTTATATGGTTTTTACCTCTTGTAATCACAGTCACGTTTCAAAATTGAAAATACTGCGGAAACAGAGACACCTACATCTTGGATGCCCTTGAGGTAAGCTAAAACATATCAAAAATTAATTTCAAAGTGAACTATCCCTTTAAGTTGTGATATTGCACAATTTGAAAAGCCCCAATGTAATAAAGCATTTGCATGAGTGCGCAACAACAATGCATTCCAGATCGTCACCAGGACACTCTTCTGATCTGCCCTCCCCACTTCTCTCGTGAAAGAGAACTGACTCTATATGTTAAAACGGAAAGCTGGTGCTTGATTTGAACATATGCCATGGTAAAATGCTCAACTAAGGCATCTCCACCCACTGAGTGCCAGTTACCAGCCATGAAACATGAATTCAAAATGTATGTTACGGTTCTTAATTAGGACCCTCTTCCGTAAACCCGGCGGTTGGTCACGCACATCAGCGTGGCATCAGGCTGATGCCAAAGAGCAGGATAAATGACTGTAGACGGCCACGTGAGCCGTAAACGTGAAGCCAGAGTTCGAAAAGCTCATTGAAAGTTCATGGAAACGCAGTGAGGGCCTCTGCTTACTCACGCATGGACGCATCTCAATACATGCCAATAAGCTTGCCCTCCATTGGCCTGGAAACCACCTTACGTGCATCAGGATTTCTAGAGGGAATTCGTGAATGGTTGAGGGAACTCCAGGAATATAAGACTCCAAAGCTCTGGAAATGAGCTTGAGAATTTAAATACACTTACTGAAAAAAGATGCCATTTTAATGAAATCAAATCTAAACTTACTAAGCTCAATGTACAATGACTGAATGCTGTGTCTTCCTGGTCAAGTGACAAATCGTTTTTTTGAGTCAGAGAGCACATCTTTAACAACAAATAAATATCACCAAAGACAAAGTAGACAAACGAGTGAGAATCTTAATAATTAAAACTTAGGACACAACATTACAGCTGCACCTGAACTAGGGATTGGGATGATATAAATGATTCTGTCTGCTACCAATATGGCAATAATTATTTTCATATTTAGCTGATAACTGATAAATAGCCAGCATTTCAAATTAAAATCATTTAAAGTGAATGTAGGCACCACAACAGATAAAAAAAATGGATATTCATTTTGGGATTTGCTAAAGATTACATTTAATAGAGTGCCGAAGTGATGACGTCACTTTGTAGGACAACTCGGAAGCAAGCGGCGCATGGGTTTCATCGATCGAAAAGCTATGCATTTTCCCGATAGACTTTTGGAAAATGGCAAAAAAATAAGATTTATGTTTAACAAAAATTTGTGACCCTTACACGTTTTGTCTATCAAGATGATCTTTACAAGTTAATCCAAAATGTATACATTTTGAAGCCTATATAAAGTTTTTTTAAAAACACAAGCAGACACAATAAAGTTTTAAAAACCATAAGCAGGTTATAACTGTGTGTTCTATGTCATAGATCAAAACATGAAAATATTTAGATGCTTATTTCAGCCGATTTAGCAAAAACCCATTCAAAAATCCCATAGACTTTAGAGCGAGGGAACCGGGAGTGCTAAAATGCGTTGTGGCCTACAGACTAGTGACGTCGTAACTTCGGCACTCTATTCACATCTAACAGGGTTATTTAATTACCAGTATTTTTAAAGCGAACATTAGGGGATTTTGATATAAAATAGGACAAGTGCACATTGACTGCATTCACAATTAAATGTCAAATAATTTAGAAAAAAAAAAAAAAACTCTAATATCGACCAATTACCAATATGGTTGGTAATCCCGTATGGTACACAGTTCCTTCCCATTTGGAACAGGCATCAAACACAAACCCAAAACAATGCCTATTTTAAAAAGTAGGTATACTGTGTCTGTCCTAATGTCTCATAAAATAATTCCTAACATTTCACTTAGGAGGTACGGAGTTTATACACTGCTCTGTATTCAATAAGTTAGCTAATATTACATTCTAAAGAGAGCCAATGGATCCAAACTTGTACTTTTCAATCCCACTGGACAAATCCTGATGCACACGATTCCATGAAACATGAACATTGATTTTTCTCTTCTGCCACGACACGTACTGGTTACACTGATCGAAGACAAAACGGGAAAACAAGATAAAGTGAGAATGAGCAAAACAGGAAGATCTAAAATAGGAATTCAATAATTCAAAATACCCCCTAAGTATTCATGTCTACAGGTTAATTTTACATTTTCAATTATTTAAGGATGCAGACACTCTTAACTCAACAGAGAACAATTTAAACCTCTTAAATCTATGTGAAAATCTCAAATTGATTGTGGAGGTGAATAAGACACATTTATCTTAATGAGAATGCATCAAACATTAAAAGCAACCAATGATTTATAAGCAGGCAGACCCGATTTCACATTCCCTGCTCGTAAATGAATCAGCACATGTTTATGGAGAACAGAGAATCCAGAGCAGCACACTTTAACCTTGCAGGTCTTCTTGAGGGAGACGGTAAAACCCATTAGCATTTCAACAGAGATGGCAGAGGAAGTTGTGTATTATTTATTGAATGACATATTGATTGATAACTGCTCATTAGTGGCTACGAACGTCAGCCATGTACGATCTCTGAGGTAAGCAGATACTTTTACCTCAGCTGGCAACCAGTACAAATCAGTTACAATATATCCATTTGCGTGAACAGGCAGGTCTGTGGTTAAAACAGAAAACCCTCTGTTTCCAAAATGTAATCAACATCTGACTCAGATAATTATGGAAGGAGTGTGTTAAAGCTCTTCGGGGCTGTTTGGAATAAGATGCATCTTGTGCTTCTATCTGTCTGTCTCCCTCTGTCTCGACGACAGTATCCGGAGGCAAGAGGCCATCGAGACAAGACCAAATAAAATGTTTGCATAACATCCTGTCATCTGAAATGCAACCATCTGATCAATTTTGAAAAGCTGTGATAATTCACAATTGCAGCGCATGAAATTTGGCAAGACTGAATGAGAGTGGTTCAGAGCAGATAATGTGTACTCTACCGTTCAAACTATTTGGGGTCAATCAACTGTTTAAAGAAAGATAATACTTTAATTCAGAAAGGATGATGTTTTCAACATTGATGATAATATTAATTTCTTGAGCACCAAATCAGAATATTATAATGTTTTAAGGATCATGTGACACTGAAGACTGGAGTAATAACTTCTAAAAAATTATATTTGCCATCATTGGAATAAATTTTATTTAAAAAAAATATTGAAAAAGAACAATGTTTTACAATATATTTTTTTTAAATGTAAGTATTATTATCAGAATGGTAGTGAAAGTGGGATTTAATAGGGATACACCGAATATTCAGCCACCGAACATTTTCGGCTGCAAATGGACATTTTCGGTTTTCGGCCGAAAGACTTTTATCACCGAAGCAATATGGCCGAAATGTTGTGATGACGCAAACAAACCGCAACCGGTGAGAAGAAGTTTTTAGTATACCACCACCAATAAATAAATAATCAAAAACACAAGTAAACGCTGAGATTATTACTTGTGACATCATATAAAAATGTATAAGGGAACGTGTGTGTGAATGAACGCTCTTCTTAAATATTTTCTAATTTCACCAAACATATTGCACTAAGTTTCGTGTACATTTGTATTAAACAAAAAGGCTTTTTATGCTATAGTATGCTCATTTTTTTAAATGTAAGCAACTAATTTAGACATGCAAACTGGGTGCTGGTATGATGAGAAGTTCATGCTCGGATTTGTTTTTATGAGAGAACATTCAATTTAAAAACCTTTCTGCAGGCCAGTAGATTATTTAATGTACACATGATTGGGGTCAAATTAAACATTTTAGTTTGAATTTTATTTTATACTGTGCATTGTTGCAATGTGCTAAATAAAAATGTGCATAATGTTTAATTGATTTATTCTTTGAAACTGTTATACTAATTTTTGCGATTGCAATGCCTTGATTTTAGTAAAGTTTGTACACAGTCATAGCTATAAATGCAATGGTATTAATAATTGGCATAATTTATTTCGGTGTTTCAGTTTTCGGCCTTGGTTTCCTCTTTTTTTCGGTTTTCGGTTTGGCGAAGAATTTTCATTTCGGTGCATCCCTAGGATTTAACTAATTAATGAATTAATTAATTAATGAGAGCTATTAATTTAGATGTCTCTGCTCACTTGAATTTGTTCTAGATAATCGTGTAGTGAAAAAATCTCTGAAACAAGTTAACAAGAAGTAACTATAATTTCAAACAAAACACAATCTGTCCCACATGGAAAATGCAACCGCAAGTAAATTTACAAAACATCAAACAGCTGGCACATCATGCCATTTGTTTGTTTAGATCAGCAAACATTTTTGTTTAACATCTTTAAACTTCATTTCTTTTTCTATCATTCCACTACTTCCCTCACCATTCAGTTGAAAACAGTCTGCAGATTCCATCTGGACCTGCAAATCAGCTGCCGTCTGTTTTGAAAACACCCTACGTCTCTCTCTCCTCATGACAAAATCTCAAATGGTCTGCTGCAGTTGCAGGTTTGCAGTCTGCAAGACGCAGAGATGGGAGTCTGATAAATATGCCCTGTCCCTCATAATTCCATTCACTTGCATGTGGAAGAAGCACAATCCCTGACCCTCATTAGAATAAAGTTGAGCTCAGCAGTTTGGCATTGCTGTGGCCGATGGTACAGCCACTGGACCTGGCACTGAGGACACATGGTGAAGAGAATTCCACTCAGCTGATTTCTCACTGGCTTTGTTTCCGGCACTAATGGAAAGGAAGCTGTCGCTTTTTACCGGTGGACACAGATAGCCATAATGTGACCCTTATAATCCATCCATCTGACAGCGGCAAACAATTTCCTCCTCAATCTCTACTAGATTTCTCATAGCGCCTGTTTTTAACTCGCTCTCAGCATCTCAAAGGCTTAGCCTGATCTGAGCATCTGAAAGCGAAAGGGTGAGAGGTTTCACTTTAAAAAGGTAAAGCAATCTGCGATACATGAAAAGCTATTTTTTGCTTGGATTTAGGGTTTGATTAGCAAGCAGAGACTGGATTAATTGAGGGTCCTGTTAATATTGCAAAGCAAAAATTCACCATCCACCTTTAGGTCCTTAAGAAGCCCTGGCTAACAGCATTTTCACATCTATTTCTATTCATTTGTGATCAGTTTTTTTTTTCATACGTCTGTACTACGTTTTTAAATTTTCTTCCCATGCTTAATATGTTGTTAATTAAAAGGTTTGATATTTAAAGCAAAGGAAGAAGGTTATATACCAGTGTAATTTCCTGTGTGGCAAGAGCTTTGAGAAAAGAGAAAAACATCTCTCATTGTAATATAAAAAGTATGTTCCTGTCTTGCATTATTCAAATGCAGCACCGACCTGGCAATCAGTTGTGCTTGATGAACCATCAGAATATATTATGACCGTTGTAAGAAATAAGAGCTTGTCAATCAGATGGCAAGACAGATTTCAAAACATAGCCCTAAAAGTCCAAAATTAGCCACAACAGAACAAGAAATGATTTAATAACTGAATCCCATTTTACTTCTAACAATCTGGATAATCTATCAATCTAATAATAACAACACATTAAACTATTGTAATAATATAATAAACAACCATTTAAGTGGAAACTGAAAATGTTCTGTTACAACGCATTCTCACCCCAAGGCGTCACCTTTGACCATGCTTCAATATTTGACGTTTTAGGCGCCCTTTAGCGTCACTTACATGAAAAAGGAAAGCGTCAGTTAGAGGACGCGGTTAGGTTTAGGTGTGGGGTGGGGGTAGGGTACACGCGATCCTAGGGCGTCATCTAACTGACGCTAAAGGGCGCCTAAAGCGTCAGATATTGAAGCATGTCCAAATGCTTCCCAAGGCGTCAGTTAAGTGACGCCTTGGGGGTGAGAATGGGCTGTCTGTTAATCTGCTTTGGTTTTATATAATATCACTTTGGTGTGCCAGTGGAGTCGTCCTGATTTGCTGGCTTAATACCCCCAAACACAAATCATACATGCAGATTACACAGCCAAACGCCACCCCCTCCATTCCCTCACAATGCGGCCTGGGGTCTGAAAAAGCACTGCCCACACGAAGACGACAACTTTCATTTGTGGGGTGGCTTCACGTCAAGCGTGATCCCTGGGGCTGCTGCTGTGATGAGATGGAAACAAATAAACAAGTGTTCAATCTTTCTCCCGCTGCCACCTTTCTTATACAGCTGAGGAAAGCACTGGAAAAGCATGGCAACTCAATTCCGAGAAAGAAAAGAGACGAACAAGGAGTTTCATTCGTTTCAAACAGCCAGTGAGCCGGGTCTGTCTCTCAGATCCATGCAGAACAGGGGGAGACAATGCAAGACAATTGAACCCAACATTATCAGCTCGGTACAAAAGCCCGCAGCCATCGTCTTCTTTCCCTCTAGCTCTCATCTTCCCCCTCTAATTCCATTTGGAAAATGCAAACCACTGTAAAACCTCTTGCTCGACTTGCAGTAATGTTATTTTGCATGTGCTTATTATCCAAAGCTGCTTCTTTTCTGTAAGCAGTACAAATTTAGGCACAAGAGACTCCTTTTGAGTTTTGGGTGCTCAAAAGAAAGACACATTCAATGGTGAAGAGTGAAGACACTCTGACATATGACATCAGCATCTGAACCACTGGCTAACAATCATCAATTAGCTTGTAGATAATGATAACCTGCCTGCAAGCATGCATAAGGCCTTGAAAAACACTGAAATCCCATAAGAGCTTGTCATTAAACCCAGAAACCCAAACATGTGAAACCATGTGCATGTCCTCAGAGATACCAAAGATGCATTTAGGAGATCCAAAAGGGGTGTCCAGTCATGCTCCTGGGGGCCCAATGACTAGCAGAGTAGAGTTTAGCATTTGCCTGGAAGTTTCTAAGACTGTGTCCAAAATGTCTCTTATACCTTACCTTATATAGAGCACTATTTGAGGGGACAGCAATTTGTTGTGGTTTCCGAAACCATATGGGACATTATCGATTGCGCACTTTCGATTCCATAATTGAATGAGTTCCAGGACTGGACATCCTCAATCAGGGATGTCCAGTCCTGCTCCTGGAGGGACAATGTCTTGCACATTTTAGATCCAAAACTAGTTAAACACACCAGAAACAGCTAATACAGGTCTTCAGGACCTCCACTACAAACTTTCAGGCAAGTGTGTTGAAGCAGTTTGAAGCTAAACTATACAGCACGTCAGGATTGGACACCCCTGACCTCATGAATGTGCAACCGATGTACACACAATGGCTACCCACTGGGCTAGTAAGTCTCCAAGAACTTGAATTATTGCGTCACACCAGAAGATGCCCTCTGCAGGACTTCTGGTGCAGTCAGTGCCCGAATTCACTCATTGATTTGTATACGTTCTTTCAGTGCACTATATTAGCAACAACCAACCCTGAAGACCTTGATTAGCTGGTTCAGAGTATTTAATCAGGATTCTAACTAAACTCTGCAGGATAGTGGCCCTCCAGGAGCAGGATTGGACACCTCTGCTCTATACTAAAGCAATTTATTTTAGTTTAGGTTCAAATGAATTGCTTTGTGTTTAAAACTTACAACTTTTGGGTTACAAACCCAGACTTTTAATCCTCAATCCAGACCAACTGATCTAAATGTCAACCCAACATTTGCAAACGTAAACGTACGTTTCCAGACATCCATCTCGCATAAATTCCTATGTTTCATGTTAAATCCCTCATTATGTGAAGGATTAGTACAAAGACCAGGCCATGCTCCTCATTCTCGGGGCTGAGACCCGACTGGCAGCGTCTCGCAACTCTGAAAGCGATGAGAGCTGAAACTCTTGATTGCTGACTTGTCTGGCATTTGAGTTCAAAGCATCTGCAGGAGATGGCAGGCTGAGCGTGAGCTGGCACGGAAGAGCTGGGCTGGGGCGCGAGGCTGTAATGAAGTACGCTGCCATCTCAGATCAGCCGGCTCCAATCCTCACAGGATCCATCAGCTTGTCTTATCTTTACTCATTAGAGGGAAGAGGCATTAAGAACGGTCGTTGCGTTAAGAACTACTGTGCCCTCTAAAAACAGGCAATTACACAGACGCCCCAGCATCCCGCAGAGGGACGGAGCCCCAGTCAAACGTACCCGAATTACTTGTAAGGAAACTATCCTCTTAAAACATCCTATTTTTGCCAGGTTGCTTCTGCTGAATGATCTAGAAAGGACCACTTTTTTTTTACTAACAGATGGAAAAGACAAAAAAGACACTCAATTCTTGAACTGGGGTAGCAGACCACCATAACAGATGGTGAAAGGTCATCGTAGACCACTGGATTGGCTAAGCTTAGCGTGTGCAGACAGTCAGACAGTGATAGTGGAGTGTGGTTTGGGTGCAAGCGTCTGGCCACATGGCTCTATTTTTAGTGACACAAAAGAGTTAAGCATTATGGTCTATCTTGTGCTGGTTGTAGAGTTATTGGTAGGTTAACACCTAGAGTTGTGTTTTCATACTTAGCACATGGCTACAATTGGGTGTGAAACCACAGCTGTTCTGAATCTAAAACTAAACAATTTTCAATGCAATCTACATTCATTTCTAAACAGGTCCTGATCTGCAAGCATAGAAATGTGCCTCCCGAGATATGTTAGCTGAAGCTATAAAGAAGTTCTATTTACCCTACCAAGTGTAAGGGAAACAGGGTCTTTAAAATCAATGACCTGACAATAATAACCCTAAGACTGATTTTGTTCACCGATGCTTGAACGACAAAGCGAACACTCTTTAAGAATAGAAAGTGTAGACAATCCACACAAATAGCAAGTCTGCCAGACAATTCTCATTCAAAGCTGGTTCCATTTAAAAAATTGCTTTGTGGTTTTGAACTCATAAGAGCCATTTGTATATGAGCTGTATATTGTATTTTTGCAGTATATCAAAACACAGATTTGTGGTTTATCTCATCATTTGGCATATTGAATCTCTTTTTCTCTTCACATATTCCTTCAATGTTAATGGAATTTTAATCATTAAGGTGAAACAGAATTGTTAGATTCCTTCCAATCAAATCAGAAACTAGAAAACTCAACTACTAATAGTCAATGAAATTCTTTCTCCAAAGCACAAAAATGCAATACAATAATAAGAAAGAAAACATAAAGCACTCTATTTAATTACAGTGCAGCAAACATATAGAATATTGCAATCATGGGACACGATGGGATTAGTTGTGTTGTCATTCTGCACTCAATTCTGTAATCTGGGAAGCTCAATTTTAAGTGACTCAATTAGATCAGCCACGAGAGGAACAATGATCTCAAAATTGAATTATGACAAATCTTATCCACTTACAAAATCCTCTTCATGTGGATTTGAGGATATGGACTAGTTCTGTCCTCTTACATTCCATGTGGTTCAACAAACACCCAGTCTGTGACCTCACATAAAAATTTGACGAAAGACAATGAGAGTAATAAGCTAGATTTGCATGACAGAACAGAAGCAGCATTCACGGCAGGGGGGTGAAAAACACTGGTGAGAATGTTGTTATATCTGGATGTATGTTTTCAGTAAAGCTAGCAGGCTGGAGGTACAATGAGATTGTGGGGATTGAGTCTTAATATCAGAATATGTAGCAGCCTATATCTTCAAACTGCACAATTTGAATTCACAGTGAAACAAAATGGTGGAACCCACCAATGCTAAACCGCCACTAAAACCGAGATAGACTAGGTGAGTTTAGAGAGTGCAAACAACAAGGAAGCTCAACTTCATGTTTATCTTTAAACTGTATCAGCAGCACCATGGAAGGTGAAACATGGTAATCTTCATCATACACATGCCGGGAAACAAAGGCTTTATGTCTAATGCACTACGGATAAACGCTGACCTTCTCCGATCAGATGGACAAGGCCAGCTGATATGGAAATAGCACCACACTGTATCAACAGAGAGGACTTTCACATAGCTCATTTTTATATTCAGAATTGTATAAACAACTAACAAGCTCTACATTCAATCTAAATGTTGGCTGAATGTCGTTCTTCTTTTTTGTTTCACATTTTCTACAATACCTCACATAGCATTGCTGTAATACCAGGCATAGCACCTGCAATAAAATGGCTACACTAACAACCTTTACAGGTTAATTAGAAGAATTTATTCAACTGAAAGTGTCTGACATAAAGTAGCTGATGCAACTGCACAACGTATGGTCAATTAAATGCAATACTAAAAATCTGGAAACCAGACGTGTTTACTGCAACATCAAAATCGAACAAATGCAGTCATATGTAAATGCGGGGGAGCTTCGAGATCCAGTTGGCTGCTGAACGGCTGATGGTCTGTTACTGACTGTGAAAAGGAGGAGGAGCATGTGCGTGTGTGTGTGCACACTTTGGCAGGTGCATATTGTCCTGAGCTGCTGATAAATTGATTGTTTACTGTATTTGCAGGTGTTCAATTCTCTCTCACAAGAGGCAGGCAGATGGCATCACACAACCCCAACAGCATACGACAAGAGACGAAAGGGAGGTGGAGTGATGGGCACCGAGAGAAATTGAGAGAGGAATTAAAGGAGGAAGGGTAGATCTACAGTACGCTGCAAAGATTATAGACAAAAAGGTGTCAATTGATTTTAAATATGCCAAGAAAATGGCCAAAACGTAGCTTTAGAGGATGTTAAAATCTCTCTGAGGTAAAATAACTGACCGTTTAAAGGCTCAAGTGACAATGCCCAGCAATTCCCTGACAAATTCGGTTGAAACATTGTGTCAATTACTGATCTCTACAATCCTGCTCTGAAATGCATGTCCTCTCCCACTAAGCCGGTGTTTGTTGCCAAGCACCTTCTATCCTCAAAGCCAGACGGTGTAGTTGTGAAAACCACATCTATTGGAGAGAGTGACAGGCAACAGTGGGCGGAAACGGATCTTTGTAGGTAATCTCTCTCATAGGAAAGCCTGCAGGGGGTTATTTTCAAGCATTTGATTTACTGACCCTCATTCCACCGAATGCCTCCAGCTCACCGTTTGCAGATGTTCAATTTTACTGAAATAACTATTTCTTCTACCTTTGTCAATAAAAGTGATTGATTACCCAATCGCAGAGCGAGCCCGGAGCAAGTGTCGTCTCTCGTGAAAGATTGTGTCTCATGCTAGCAAAATCCGAGATTATTTGGAAGAGAGGGTAGCTAATTTTCCATAAAATCCAACTGATAACAGTAGAGGGCACAATGACAAGAGAGGAGTGAACTATGAGTCAAGGACGTATTGCTGTTCTTTTCCAGATCTGGTGTTCTTTGCTTTCACTTTTGTATTGCGTTTTCACAGGATTTCACATACTTTATGCCATTTATAATTAAAGGGACAGTTCGCAGACTAAATATATTATAATTTTGTAATTGTTTACCATTATTTATTTTACCATTCTTTTGTTTCAAATTAATGATGTTAATTTTTCTACTGAAATACTGCATGTTAAAGAATTTTTCAATGAATTGTGCCTATATTATGCACATCAATAGAGTCCAGAACAACTTTGATCCCCATTGACTTTCATAAAAATCCTCTTAAATTTACAGTAAACAGTTGGTAAACAATGTTTTCTGTATTAAGGGATGGCATATTGGTGCTAGTTTTGTACAAATAAAGATGCACGGATGTATCAGCACGCGTGACGCTCGCAGTGCTTCATCTCCAGAGTCACTTCGAGAGAATTTTACCGTTTTATTTGAGAAAATCTATCGTCATATCATAAACAACACACAGAAACTCGAAGGTGTTCACGGTAACACGTTAAAATAAAGGTTCTTGCAAGTTCTCAACAAAAGTTTTACTTAAAGTAACTGTGATAATATATGTATATAATTATATATATATATATATTTCATTTATACAGTGAAGAATATTCAGTGTTATTTTATATTTGTTTACTTTATTTCTGTACCTGAAAACTACCTAAAAGCACTGTTTATTTCATATGTTTTTTGTTATTTTGTATTCATGCTGTCCTGCTGAATGTTAAATGGATTCACTCCATGTTCATTAGAAATTATTTGATGATGCAGCAATAAACTAGTATAATTTAATGCAAGGTTAAAAAAAAAACTTTGCCGATTTAAAAAATGATCAAAAACACTAGGTTATCTATTTTAATAACAAAAGTTTAAACAAGAGAGAAAATGACAAATATTGTTATCGGAATCGGGCAAAAATTGTTTATTAAAATCGGTATCGGCCCCGAAAAATCCTATTGGTGCATCCCTATTTATAACTTATTACATGGCCAATAACTAACTTACAAATAACAGATTTTTTTTTACAGTGCATTTCTCAAAATATCTTCTTTTGTGCCCCACAGAACATGTACTTATACATGTTTGAAATAAAATGAAAAAGTAAGTAAATAATGAAAGAATTGCAGCTTTTTTTTACTTGTTTGACTATATACTGTATATAGTCATAGGCTATCTTAATCTCGAGATAATTCCTTTGCATCTCTTTGCATAAGCTTCGATTAGATTACCAAAAATACTGTGAGCTTAAGCAAATCACTTAAAAATATCCAATACAACGGCTAATTATTTGGCATTATAGAAAATGATGAATAAAGTCATGCTTTATTTTGTAAAAGACATCTCATCCGAGACTGTTGCAATGATTCAGCACGAGTTTGTGTTTTGAAACCCCTTCAAAAATCACTGCAAAAGGCCATGTTCTTTCCAGCACATTTTAGGATAAAGGGAAGTGTTATGCCAAGCCTGGCTGTACCACAGAACGGTTGACAGTTCCACCCACTTTTTGTTTTAACTTTTTCAAACACCTGGAAGAACAAAAGAGGGCCTTTGATCACGGGAAATCCCTCACGATTACAGCAGGGCTTCAGCGGCTTAGCTCCATACTGAGTCTGGGGGAAACGCTCCAGGCCTAGATGCTTGTATGCAGACTAAGAGCAAGATAGAGAGAGAGAAAGAGGGAGATGAGACAGCAGGATGGAGGAGGAGAAAGACAGAGACATGAAACGGAAAGATGGAGAAACTGAGAGTGAGAGCGCATATATCTTGGGTGCTCTGTTTAGGAGGCTTCCAGCAACTCAACCAGAGGACAAATACAAAGAAGAGGAGGATATTCACTTCTAATCCTGTTCTCCATCCTGGCTCAATCAGCCAGCCAAACAAACACCCACATACGCAACACAGTGAGAAAGAGGGACACGCTCAGCCTCTAAAGAAACGAGAGAAAGAGACTTGAACTGCAATGATACCACACGCACATGACAGAATGGGCCATAGGAGGAGCTCCGTAGTGCAAAAAAAGAGGCTTGTGCAATCTGTGTTGATCCCCTGCTAAATTAATGCCAAACAAATACTTATTCTAGTCAGCAGAAATGGCAGCTTACGCCCGACTCCATTTCTCACCTGTCTGAGCACATTTGCCTGTGCTGCCGCTCACCTGCACAGATGCTTTTCACGCTCCACGACTGACAAAGACAACACACCAGGAATGAAAAAGGGTCATTAACCTCAACTTTCAACATAAACACGACTGCATATATACACACAAATACGTGCCAGCCCTCTCTTAAATGAGTGCTTTCTCACGCTACTTCAATAAAAGTGCCAGCTCTGGGAAGGCCAATGCCCAGCTTGGAGTCACTCTGTTGGGATAAGCTGGCTGAGAGGCAGGGGGCCAGAGACTTGCCTCAATGCACAATAGCCCACTCAATGAGGTATGAAAGAAGCATTTTGTCTCGTAAAAAATGTTTTTCACCCTTAAAATTGATCTTTTTTGTTTTCCCTAACCGCCTGTGTTGGCTTTCGAAATTTGTGTATGCTTTGCATGAGAAGTTTCGGAGCACAGGATTGTCAAAGCCAAGAAAGACAGAAAGAGGATGAAAGATTGTCTACACAAGCAGTCCATGAAGAGGGAATGTACCCACAAAAGAGAAACAAGTATAAAGAAGTCTATCCTCTATGAAGCAGGACCACATAGTCCTCCCACTCAGTTCTGGTGTCTCTGAGGAGGGAGCCAAGCTTTGCTATTACTCACAGCAGACGTCCACACAACAGCACTTCAAATGGGCTATAGTACTCACACACAGGGAGGAGCTGCACGGTTTGCCACATGCTTTGCATAACTGCCATGCTCCTCCAAACCCCCAGCTGCCGGCAGCATGCAGAGATCCCTATGAACGGATGTGCCAGGGATGTGCACTTGTGCTTCAAACATTCAACCTTAGTGAGGAAGACTGGCATGGCTTTAAGAGTAATCGATGGCCATCACATAAAAGGCAGCTGGGATTTCATGCCCACTGCAGATGGCCACTGAGAACAGTGGAAAATGCAGTCAAGAAATGAGTAGTTGACCAATAATACTTTGTTTGGGTTTCATGTGTAACATTTTGTGTAAGGGAAAATGTATTTTAGGTTTAAGTTGTGTTCGTTTTTCACTATTTTTTTTAAAATCAGACACTTTTCGCAAGTTCAAATAGCCAGTACGATAAAGCTGCGACATTTAGTTTCTCAATATGACATAATGGGGATAGAAGTATGGTAAAAGTGGGTTAAAATACATTTATATTCAGTTTAATCAGGGATCTTTGACCAATAAACTTCCACAATTTCAATCATTTCCATTTTTGAAAAAAAAAAAGAAATTGCATGAAAGGTATTTTCAATTTCATAGAGATTCATGGGCAATAAAATAGTTACAGTAAGCATACCATAACTATAAATTACTATATGAACATTATATGAAATGTTATATTATGCTGGATTTTAATTTTGCATAAGTTGATTTTAGAAAATGGTGATTTGCAATTTACACAGCTTTTCAGGTAGCTTGAATATTCTACTATTTGTCTTTTAACTTTGTATAGCCTTATATTGTATACTGTATATTGTGATATCACTTTTGCATTAGCAGAATTTTCACACAGTACTGTCTGCCTTTAACTGTAGCAATCTCTCTATTAAAAAACTAATTTCTCCTTGAGGAGACAAATAAAGATACTCTGACTCTCATGAAGTCTGATTTTTTTATCTTCAAAGATAGATACTTAAGATACCTTTTCATTGTATTTAAAGTACTTTAAATACAATGGAAAAAATAGTACCCTAAAGAAAATGAAATATAGAAATGTATGTCAAATCACAATTATCTGATATTTCCAGGCTGTCAATTATAGCGTGGGAACCCATACTATAGTATACAATTAACTCATCCTACAGGAAACACCTAATCAACCATCCATTTATCTGAATCAACATTTCACATACATGATTAACGCTTCAATTTTCAAACAAATTCAGCAAGTCAAAGTGGTTTGTGGGAAAATCAGAAAATGATATGTTGTGACTGTGAGACAATCAATCAATGTACCACTGAAATCAAAATGATCAGACCTATTGATCACCAATTGCTGAACAGACAGGGCTACCAGAACCCTCTGACCTCCGTCGTTTAAAAATCAGCATGCTGCCGCACTTTATTAAGCCTATTAACACGCTCGCACATGGTAAGCAGATGCAGCCAGACTCTCAGAGGTGTGTTAAAGAACCGAAAGAGGCACTTGCAGCCAGTAGGGCTGTTGACTGGGTGAGAGACACAGGCTCTGTGATTTACAGGCAGAGAGGGAGAAGGCTGGGGGAAATCAATACATTGCTTCAGTCTCACGCTTGCTGCCGACTCATTAGAAGTGAAGCCTTGAGGAATGTGCTTAATTATCTCTGATTATTAATGGCCCACCCCTCAGACTGATTATCAACACACAGCATAGGGTATTTTGTCAAAAGACGGGGCAGAGGAGGGAAGCCACACACATGTATACAGAAGGGCGAATGGAAATACTGGCTTTTTTTCTCTGTCACTCTTGCATTCATCATGCATTCGCAAACTGCCAGATCTGCAAGTCAGACTGTTTGAGATGTAAACACCTCTGGCTGGAAGAGTCATGTTTCACTGATATCAAGACCAAGCCAATACACAAGTTTTGACATTATGAGCTTGTGATGGATCTAACACATGGGGAAGCATCTCTAGAGGTCAAGGAGTCTTTGTTTTTTCAGAGCACTTGCTTGAATTGAATTGACGTATTTTATTTCATGAGATTTTGCAGAGTCAACTGCGCTATCGTTCTACAAACAAAAATACTATTTAATAAACCAACAATATAAGATTACTGTAAATTCTAACACTGCAAATATTACAAAAGCTATCAGTTGGGGTGAATTCAGGGTGATTTGGAGAATTTTGCCCTTGATGTTAATTGAAAAAACGGTCCCAATCATCCTGAAATCACCATTTGGCTATTATTGAAATTTATGAGCGATGCTGCGTCGAAACCATAGCTCACCACTTTGTAAAAAAAAAAAAAAAAAAAAAAAAAAAAGGGGGGGGGGGGGGGATGTTAAGAGTCACAGTGAGGTTGACGTGAACACAAATGGTTGTTACCTACATCAACTTCAAGACAATATCTGAGGTTATTCATGGATTAAATGATCTTCATAGAAACCGGGCGGTGGCTGCTGCTCACTATATTGGCGGGACGGCGTAACCTACTCTCAAAACAAATACTCCCATATGAGCAGTCACACACTGAACCCATCATGCTGAGTCATAAACTAACCTATAAGCCCTCAATTAAAAGCATATACTACCTTCCAGTGCGCCTAAAAGCAATAGGCACGTTCAATTGACGTATTCATCAAGTATTCCTGTCACACGGTCACCCCGCGCGAATACGTCTCTCGACCTTGCCCTACTGATCCTGTTTACAGTGTCGCGCGTGAATGATGAAGAGCCCACCAGCCGAAACTACAAGACTTGAGGTAAACAACCCAGAAATGCAGATGTGTCTTTATGATCTTCTGATGTGGCGTAATGTCAATTTTACAGTTTGAAAATATGAGTGAATAAAGCATTACACTAACAGATGTAAACTGACAGGTGTAGCCTAGCCCACTTGCTCCGCAACTCTTTCTCTGAGAGAAAAAAAAGCTGATGCTACTACGACCCCAAGATGCGGATTGCCGCAAATACCATTCATCCATTTTTTTTGTCGCAAAAAACACACCAAAACCTGATTATGGGTGCTAAAAAAATCACTTAATCCATTAGCTTCACGCTTCGTGCGAAATTCTAACCAGAACAAAACATAGCTAATAAACGACCACGTTTCAGGGGTGAGAAAGCCTCATAACACATCCATAAAACAGTGTAGGCTACCTCAAAATGCACCACAAACTACAGCCTGTAATACAAAATATAAAAATGCACCAGATGTTATAACATGCCACTAAGAGACACGTCGCATTTCCAAGCAATAGGCTACAAATGTGCCTGAATACGCATATAAGCACACACATATAGTTTTAAAATACAATAAACACCATGCGTTTATTTAAAGTTTGGCAATAACACACTTTGACTTGTAATCCATAAAGCGGGGGTCTAGCTCAGCAGTGTGTGCAGGCTTATCCGTGATAAGATTCTGTATCAGTGCTGGCCAAACGTGCACCGTTCAGTTCCACCAGAACAATGACTAACGGGAAACTGTTCCCGCATTCACTCGGAGCGCTTTGGAAATATTATGGAAATACAAATCATCGTCATCATTATCATTCCAGAGCATAATGCCCTTCCTACATGGTGCGTAGGCTAATGATGATGATCCCCCCCAAATTGCAATGCACTGCATAGGCTGCTTAAAGTTTGAAGCGCTCTTACCTTTAAGGATGATCCCGCAGATGCTGTACAGGGTAAACAGCACATGCTGCTTCACCATCATATTGCCTTCCTTCTGTAACAGCTGCCCGAAACACACTTTCTTCGCTCTTTCGCTTCTCCGCGCGCTGATTGTGATGCTTATCCAGGTGCAGGCTGCTGCAATCAATACAACAGGCTCCTTCAATAACTTCTCCTCGGTTGAAGTCCAACTGCGCTTTCCGCACACCGTTCACTTGACGCTCGGACTGAGCTCGGGAAGTGCGAAGCGCTCCAACACAGTAGAAAAGTACAGCTCGCGCATCTCTCGCCTCCTGCGAGCGCGATCACAGAGTCCCGCCTCCGCAGATTGACAGATGAGGACGGGGAGCCAATAGCGCGCGCCTCGAATTATTCTCCGCTCAAACTGGTTCTTGACTCCTCACTCCTTGTGGTTAAATGAACGGGGAAATGTAACGCTAGAGCGTGCAATGGCACGGATTATCTTTCCCGTTTTAACGTATCGCGTAATTAAACGATCCTGAGATAGGTGGACTGATGATGATTTAGGCACATTTTCATGTGGATTTTGTATTACAAATAGGCTACACACACAGTCCTGAATGGACGGCTACCGTGGGATGACAGGATCTAGAAGCGCACCTCTCACCGAGATCAAATTTTGACTGTGCTCACTGCTGATACAAACCACTAGGTGGATAATATTGCATTTTGTGTATTATCAGTCCAGCAAAGATGATTGCCTACCGATTTCAATGAATAACATAATCATATTTGATATGAAGTCTGCTTAGTTCTTGTCATCTTTTTAATAAGTCCTATAATATAAATACAGAAACACAATTACTAAGAAGGCTACGCTAACCCTTACTGCATCACCTTAGGGGCAAGTTGCCAATGGTCAATAGATCCTGCCATTAGCCATTATATCAATATTTAAACAGTACACACAATTGTAAAAGATCTATCATACAAACATATTTGCCATTAATATGCCAAAAATGGTATTAATAAATTTATGTAAAATGTATAGCTATGCACATTTAAAACATGTGACAACATCCCACAACCTAAAACTGAACTGAGAGCACAGTTCAAGTTTTTAGTTACAATCACAGGCATTAGGTATAGTTCTAGATGTTTGACTGGGAAAAAAAATGCTAGAGAAAACATTTGTGCAATTGGAAATTGAACATTTGGCTCAAAACCTTACTGTGATGGCCTAAACCAACCTGTGGCCACACATTGATAAGGGTAAATTAACGGATACACAGTCATTCGCGATACATACATTTATTTGCATAGGCCTACTGATAATTAATTTCTTTCTCTTTATCATTCAGTTATATTTGAGTTTAGTTAAGTAAAGGATTTAAGGTTCAGGTATAATAAAATCACCACACAGATTTTGTTTGACAAATTTGCAAAAGCTTTATTTAGGCAATAGTTACATGTTAGTACTTCGTTTGTTGGTTTGGAGTGCACACTTATTGGCTTGCGTTGTACTATGTCTGTTTCCTTACCCTTGTTTCTATTTGAGTTTAAATTACCGTGGCATGGAGGTTGGATAAATGGCGTTTGCGGCAGGTGTGCGGCTTTCCGTCATCGTGGCCTTAACTGGCAAAAGGTTGAAGCGCGTGCAGCAGGAAATATTTATAGTCGGAGCACTCCGCTGGCCGATACCAACTAGATGTTATGTCATAGGGGGGGTGAAGAAAATGAAAATTATATATTTTTTTAAATTGGTTACAATTTATTTCTATTTAACATTTTGTTGGTTTTCATTCTTATATTGTTCGTTTGTTATTCTATTTACTTTGAATAGTTAACTTTTAAATAATTGATTTGTAAATTGTTGATTGTATGCATTCCCCTGTCTTGTTTAAGTGAGCTCACCGTCGGTGATAAATACCTGTTTATTGTCTCATGTCATTTAGGAGGAATTTTCGCTGTGTTCAGATATTGTGTTAAAGTTTGTTTTGTTTACTTTAGTTTATTTAAGTCTAGCTAGATTATTTGTTAGAACAAGTTGATTTTGTTTGTACCCTTTATTTGGGACCTTTTTTGGGGTAAAATAAAACCCATTTTTTGTTGGAAATCCTGTGTCCTTGTGCCTTACTACCTGGCTGTATCGGACACTTACTAAGATATGGCCTGTGTGACACAACTATCCCCAACTTCCACACACACACACACACACACACAGTATTTGTAGGTCTTGTCGAGACATGCTCCCTTGAGTGGAAATTGAATGTCAGATCTTAATATTTTGAAATATATTTTATATCACACAGTGGCAGCAGTTTTATCTCATCCATTGAGCTGAGGAGAACTTAAAAGAGGCAAATGATGATTTAGCCAACCATTCATATAAAAGAGAGATTGTTAAAATGAAGTGGGATTTCATTTTAAAAAGTTTTCAATGTTTCTGGTGTGATAACTCAGAAAAGTCACCTTTTGCTTCAGAAAATCCAATTTAATTTCATTTGAAATATACGATTCCTCTTCCTGCAGGCAAAGATAAGTAGTTTGATTTCTAAAAAGTTACACACTCCGCAATTCACCATAAAATTTCTTATCATGTCTCTTCTCGATTTTACTACTTAGCTGACACATCTTCCCAAGGTCAATCTGGACAGCTCACAAGTTAATTCTGCTCTCTGACCGTCATCTTAAAATAAAATCCAAACTCCAAAGTACTATGTCCATTTAGTGCAAACTGAATCAGAAGTCATAATTGTCCTATGATTGTGTTATCTGTGCCAACACAATTATCAAAGAACTTTAACATGATTATTACATCAATCTATAGGCCTGTATACAATTTTATAATACTTTAAACTAGAAACTTAATCTCATTTTAAAGTATAACACATCTCATTATGCCTGTGGTTATGTGAAGCTTACCATTCTTTTCCCAATATTTATTTTTAAATGACCCATTAGAAGATAAAGCCACAGTCCAATCTAACCACACTCAATTTCTCTCTCATTCACTTTATTTTTTCCTGTCTCTTTATTGCACTTCCGCCTGGTAGATAAAGATCCTATGGACTTACTTGGTAGCGTTGTAAGACGATCTCCTCCAAACATGGTTTCCTCCCTCCAAAACAGTAGATGTCACAGTGATTAAGAGTGGTTCATCTCTTAATGGTCAGCAGAATTGTTTCAATGGCACATCCCTTGTACAATACAATCAAGAAGCATGGTCTGTCACGAACTAACATTAAATCAAAAACCTCATCCAGAATCAAATGGCAGGCAGGTTTCATTAGGGAGATGTGGCAAAACAAAGGATTGGATTGTGTAAATAAGATTATGAATTATTTACAATGTGTTACAAAGCTAAAAACCTATTATTTTATGTAGAATAGAGTATTATGAGAAATATATCGACTGATCTTATTCAGTTCAATCTTAGATTCATAATCACAAAATCAGTTTGAATGTCTGTCTTTGTCCTTTTAACAGGTAAGGGTATTGTCCATGACAACTATGGTATACAATGCATTTGTTTACAACCTTGTTTCAGTCCCTCTCAATATAAAAGTCTTTGTTACTGACTCACTCATAAAGACAGTCTTTGTTGCCATCTAATGGTCTAATAATGTAACTTTAACTGATGTCAAAATCACAATCACTAAGCTGGTCAATATGACATTTTATTTATATAAAATAATATTTTATTTTTGTACAATAGGAAATAAACGCAATCAAACAATTCAGTCAAAATGACAAAAGCAGCACTCTTATAGTACAGGATTTCATTTCAGTTATGAAACTTACTTTGCCCTCATCCAAATCGATTTGCTCTGGAACAAGTAATAGTTTAAAAAGATTGACCATTTGGTACGGGCAAAATGGACTATACCTAATGTTTCAACATGATCTAAATGCAGTAAGCGCCAACTGTAAATTGCAGACGGATTGGCTGAGGATCAGCGGGTACATGAGTGCTGAACGGCTGCTGACTGTCTGGAGCTCATATCTCCGGAAACGTTTAAACAAATTTTCAAATAGGTGCTATATTTCAAAGTTAGAAACCCTTATGTCCATTAATGAATTTAAAACTATTGTAAAGAGTGTTGTGTTGGAGACATGTTCTTGTTTTTCTTGAGTATCATTATGTTCTTAACTTAACTTAATTGTGTTCTTAACTTCTTTTATCATGAAAATGTAACTTTTATTATGTATAATATGGTGTTTATTATGTATGTATGTGTTGTGTTTTGGCTGCTACCTTGGCCAGGTCTCTCTTGTAAAAGAGATTCTGAATCTCAATGGGATTTCCTGGTTAAAAAAAGGTATAAATAAATAAAAATAAAATATTTAAGTCTCTTGTGCCAAGTTAACTGGAATAACTGGAAAAATAACTATTACTGTCCCACTAAAACCAAACCGGTAACTATAAGCACTTCAACAGATGCAACATTAGTATTCCGAAATAGGTTAACCTGTATGGAAGTCAACTAAGTTCAAACACATAACAAATAGAGTACTGTGTATCTCACCTGTAATTGCTTGTTTTCAAGATGCTGATGTTTACTAGACAAATGCTGGACAGCCTTTGCAGTGGACTGGGGAGACATGTTTTCAAGGTAAGGCAACATATTCAAATTATAGTTGAAATTAGAGACAGAATCAGGAATAATCAGACTAATATTTGTTGTTTGGAGTCTGGAAATCAAAGGATACACTTAAAATATCCCGTTCATGCAGTGGTTATTTGTGGTTTAAGTGGTGTGATGATGAGGAACTCTGAATCCAGTCATGTCTCATGATGATTTTGACTGGCCATAATCATTAAACTCTCTGAGCTGCACAAACACATACGTCACTTATCATCAGCAATCAGCACTCTTAGTTTCAAATCAGTTTCCTTCAAATAGCGATATAAATACAAATGATGAAGAGATCACGCCCATTTAATCCTCTTCTCTGTCGTTCTTGCAGTGTTTTTAAGCCATGCCAAATGCCTTGAGGCAATTCTTCAATGCAATTTGGCAGAAAGGTGCTGGACATAGTTGCTGGAGCTCGGCGTGAAATGATTGGTCTCACTAAAAAAAAAATAACTTGCTGATGAACAAGGGAAGGAAATGAAAGATGCTTAAATGGTGTTTGGCAGGATGAGTGAAGGGTATAATGTGGGGAACGGGCTGATCTGGGCAGCTCTCAAATGCATAAGTGGCCACTCAGTGGCACAAGCAAATGGTGAGGAACACGTCTCTATTCACCAGCCGATCTCACCTCAGCGCTCCCCCTAACATGACTAGTTTTTTTATGATATAATATAATTATTTAATTTAAAAAATGTATCACTTTCTAAAGTGAAATAAAATACATAAATATAGTCAGTGACTATTTGTTCTCATTATGAAATTTGAACTGTCAGCTCCACACTTTGAGCCAAAAACTTTCAAATAGTCCTAATTACATAATTGCAATTGCTCTTATGGTTTCCATTACACGAGAGTAGATGTTAAAACTTCATGCTGATTTGTACCCGGCTTTCGCCAAGGTAAGCAAAACTAAGACGTAGCTTTATAGTAAACTATGCTTCTCCATCCATTTACGCTTCTTTCCATATGGTGGTGTGACTCCCCTTCTGTCCGGCGTTAACCGCTGCAGTGTACTTGCCGCGTCAGCACGCACGACGGTTGCAACTACAGTGTGGTCTCCCTAGTGGACCAGCACGACAACCGTCTGGATTGAGCCGAGTAGGGGACATCTCTTGGGTCTTCAAGTGGGCACCTTCCGTCCTCAGTGTTTCGTTGACTAGCCCACGACACCTTAAGAGGGCTCTACAGTGACTCTGGCGTCCCAGAGTCACCCCCCTCCGTCCCCCACTCAACTCAGCCCAGCTTACTGACCTCTACATCCCTCCGTGTATTCTCCACGTTACCTCCCTTCAGAAAGTATGTGGCTTCCGCAGAGTCCCTCTCTCCTGGAAAGGCATGCTTTACCAGTGTAATCCAAGAGTTCCACTGTGTGGGTTATAAAGACTTTTCGTAAACTTCTTGCGTAAAGCCAAGTTCACACTACAGGATTTTAAGGCCGATTTATGCCCGATTTACAAATCGTTGAGCTCGCCGACAGGTCAGGGTGTTACCGCGTGCAAATCGCGGGGGATTAGCGGAAGATGAATGCTTGCCAATCTGTTAGTATGAAAGAGCCAACAACACAGCGAAAACGCTCGCAGACGCCTCACAGACGCGTCGTCGAGCCCAGAAAAATATCTAGCCTGCTAGATATCCAGAGCAATCGCGCGACTCAAACTCAGTGATGTCATGAATACAGCCAATCATAGCAACGCATGGGTTGAGGACACCAGGTAAATCTTAGTTTTTCTTTTTTTTTTCTTTTTTTTTCTCAGAGCAGATCGTCGCACAAACAGTGTGCAGCACTAGTTTCTGTCTGACGTCCATATTCACGTGTTGTGTTCTCTTCTTCACTCGGTATTGGTGCTGTTTCACGTCATTTCTGGTTCGTTTTATTGCGTGTTTTTTTGTGACAAAACGTGGTGTGTCAACACTATCCCACGACCAATTCGTACGAATTCGACGCATGAGTAAAAAGTGGCTAATTCGTACTAATTCGTACGACCTCACTCGTACTAATTCGTACGATTTGTCTAAACCCACGTGATGGTTATGTTTAGGGGCGGAGTAAGGGGTCGGTCATTCGTACGAATTCATACGAATTGGCCAGTTCGTAAAATATGTACGATTTAGCAAAATCGTATTAATTCGTACGAGTGAGGTCGTATGAATTGTTACGAATTAGCCACTTTTAATCATTCGTCGAATTCGTACGACTTGGTCGTGAGATCGGGTTGGGTGTGTAGACAAGATAGAATCGTTGGGTGACGGAGTTGTTGTCAACTCATTATTTATTTGATTATTTTCAGGATTTAGTCCTTGAAACAGCTCTCATTGAGTCACAAATGATTTGCTCTTATCATCCGATCGTGGTTGTTTCTCTATGTAGTGCGTTGTCAACTCGTGTAGTGAGTTACCTCCTGTTGTGGATCAATCACGTTGTGTTGTTTGGTGTGAACAGCTAAACAACTTGAACACTCCTGATTTCACTGAGAGCAAGTCATGTAGTGTGAGCCACACAGTTCAGCCCGACGTTTTCAAATCATGTAGTGTGAACACGGCTTAAGGCGCTGGATGTCGCAGTAACTGTGACGTTTTCCATGGGATCCCAATTACGTCGTCACATCGTCATTACTGGAACGGGAGACGTAACGTCCCGTTGCCACCATTGCTGACCACCGCTGTAATGACCATCACCATCTCGGCTCCTCTGCAAAAAACAATGTGTGAGTGCGCTCGCTTCCTATTTATACCCGTGCTGCAGGGCTGGGTGCATGACGCGATTCACGCACACTGTGCACAATTTTTTTGCACACTGCAAAAAATAAATAAATAAATAAATAAATAAATTGTCCATCCCCCAGATTCACACAATTGGATGCGCCAATACCTCATCAAACACTTTTTAGGATATTAACCTAAAAATACCTTACTTATAGTGGTCTCTGCACATCAAATTTGGATAAGGCTGTCAAGAGATTATTTTTTTAATCTAATTAGCCTAATTACACAATGGGGCGATTAATTAATCGAATTAACCTCAAATTCAACACACATCAAATTTGGCTGAGAACTAACCCCCAGAAGATAATTTAAAGTCATTTGTGTTAAATGATAAGAGCATCAATTAGACATTTTTCTTGTTCACCATAGAATTCATTACACATAAACTTTAAGGCTTCAACGGCCATGATGGTGAGTAAATGACAGAATTGAAAGGGGATACCTTTAAACTAAACCCTTTTTTTAGTAATGAAATGATACTTTAAACAAGAAACTACAGCTGCCAGTAGGTGCTGGTACATGTCTTAATGAGGAAGTCATTGACCCGCAACCATTCTTCGGGTTCTTCGCGATCTCAACGATTTGCAAATCGGGCTTAAAATCCTGTAGTGTGAACTTGGCTTTAGCCACCAATGGATTTAGCCTAATATGAGACAAAAACTCATTTATGAGCATTTTTCTCTGATATCGTCAATTTTAGGGGCATTCTAACTGCATTCTTATGCAGTGAGCTGTTTCTCTGCTTCATCAAAGTGATCAAACAACTGTATGAAATGTAAGATGGTCGATGTAAGTCTGGTTCGGGGTGGGTGTGTTAAATGCATTAATAATTGCAATTTTTTACTTTATTATTTCCCATAAAAAAAATTCATATAATGCGTCATTCAACTGACACAAATCGAAAGCATAGTTTTAACATCACAAAAGCACACACTTTTAAAGACGTAATGTTGCTGTTCATTGTGACCGAAAAATCATCTTTTCCTAATAGATTTGCCTCTTCCTCAAACAAAAGGATGCATCCAAAACGAAAGTTCCTTTATTCTATCATTTAAATTCCAGAACTGATGCAGGAACGGTGCGCATCAGTGATAATATGACCCATTTGTGGAGAGGGAAGCCGGCCGGCCGTCCTCCATATTTAACGAGCCAGCAGTGTTTCCCAGCACAAAAGTGCCGTGCCAACCAGATGGAACCAAACTATGACTGAACCCTCCCAAAGTTATCGCTTACCAAATAGCAAAGCTAATGAATTCTCCTGACACTGTCAGGCTGTTCCATACCATCCCAATATGCAAACCCCGGCAATGTGGCATGAATTAGCCAAACAGATTTCTCATTTAAACTATGGGCTGATGAAAAATTCAGTCTGCCGGTTGTTAGACGCAGTGTATAAACTCAAGTAAATAGAAAAATATGACCGCTTTCCATTTGCTATCAGCTACAGATTCATGTGGCACAGCACATTGTGAAAAATAAAGTCTGATGTGGTCTATAACACATTGCAATGAGCTCTCCGCGTGCCCTACTGGGACGTGTGGATATAAAAGCGTGACGGCCCACAGCTGGGGCTCAGGAGAAAGACCACGGCAATGGGCACTCTCCGTTCATTTTCTGTACATATACAGAGGATGTTACACACGGTTTAACATCCGTGGCAAGTTTCATCTAGCTTTGCCACCATGGCCTTCTCTCACTTCTATTTTATCTGCCACTGAAATGCCAGACTGTCCACCATATCGTCCCCCAAATGAGCTTTCTGTACCCATATGACACGCCAGTTCTAGTCTGCTGCTTCTGTCTACCTGAACACAGCAGAAGCTGGACAATGAGCAAAATTGGTGTTCTTTCCGTGGCTCTGCTTCATCTGCCCTCAGAGATGTGTTAGGCCTTAAACAACCCTGTAATCCTGAATGTCGCTCTGGACTGAGCATGTCCACCTTCCCAGTGTCACTACAGGGCTATACAGACAAGTCCAGATGTTCTATTTTAAACATATATCTATCTATTTTCAGCTCTTTGAGGCTTTCTATTTTCAGCAGAACACAAAGTCCAAACCCCATTGACTTTCATTGAACGGAAACAGTTATTTTAAATTATATTCTTTGTATACACTCTCAGAAAAAATTGTGGAAAAGTGTTCCCTTCGGAGGTACAACAGTTGCCTTATTTACCTCTATAATGTTAATAGTAGTATCTTAATCATGTTTCTACTTTATTTGGTATTAATATGCACCATTTATATAGGTGCAGATACAAAGGTGTCCCTTTAGGGGTACTGTCTATGGCCTTGTCCACACGGTATTGAGGTATTTATTAATTATTAATTAATTATATTATAGTATTAATTTAATACCACCATAAGGTATTTTTATAACCAGAGTTTTTCCTCCCGCGTTTAAAAAAAAAATCCTGTCCACATGAAAATGCAAAACACACTATTAAGCGCTGTAAAGAACATGCCACACCAGCAGGAGGCAATATAACCCTAACCGCAAAGACACGTTGGCCAATCAGAAGCCTAACAAAAAATTATTACAGGTTTCGCTAGGCGGATAATGGCGAAAAAGGCAAAACCCCCGGTTTTATTGTCTACACGACAGGCGTTTCTGAAAATCCTCACCCTGGCAGGGGTTTTCAAAAATGTTCGGTTTCAGTGTCCTGATATTGCGTTTCCGTGTGGACGAACGGCCGAACCGCGTAAAAAAGTCGCGGTTATAAAAATATCCCGTGTCCGTGTGGACAAGGCCCAAGTTACATGCTGTTGTACCCCTATAACACTAAAAATTTTGCATATATTTTTTTAGACAGTGTATCACAAATAAAAGAAAGACATTTACTTTTAGAACATTAATAGGCATTCATATTCAGACCATAGAGTTTGTCAAAAACTATGCAATTTCTAACGTAATTATTAAGATTGTGTTGACTTGCAGGAATAAAATCATAAAAATCATGTGCGAAACTTCAATTAACCTGGCCACCTCAGGGACAACTATTGTGTAGGTGTGCATTGTAAATACCAATATTCTCATTAAAAAAGGATGAGTTCCGCATAATCCATCAATACTTCTTTGACTCATTGTACTTCAAGACATGATGTATGGAAATGAGATGTGAAGTTTATGCCACTCATGCTTGATGGAGTCTCCAGGAGCTAGTTAAAGCTGTGGCATGCATGAACGCTGTGTGAAGTACACACATCTGAAGCGCTCAGGAGGATCTTGATGAATTCAGAGTACTTTTCAATACAGTTGGTTAATATTTCAGGGCACTACTTTCCGATACCTGTTTATGAGGCTCACAACTCCTGTATTTTTAATGCTTGTAACTCACTTCATCTCTGCAAGCCTTCATTTTTTCATCATTGATATGCATGCCTAGTATTTGTAATGCTTGGAAATTTTACAGATAAAATAGAGTAGGCTATAATTCCATCGTCTAATGGACATATATTCCTATGTTTTGTTTTTGCATTCATATTGTTGGTGATTGCAACGGACTAGTCTAGACTTCTGATTGTCCTTGAAGTCTTCAATGTTAAAAATCACATTAACACAGCTTAATATGTAGACTATAAGCAAACCACTTGTTGGTTGATTAGTTGCCGGTAATACTAACACATGCTATATAAACGCCTTGCATACTGTGCTGGACTAACTGGGACTAGTCACAACACTTGCATATTGTTGGTTTATTGTGTCTATTGTTCTCCTCATTTGCAAGTCTGATTAAATGTATCTGTAAATGTTATTTCACCCAAAAATGTGAACTTGAGTTTCAGCCGAACACATCAACAGTGGTTAAGCCAATGGCCAATGGTGAGAGACTCTCTGTTTGGTCGACCAATGGCAAATGGGTGATTGTGTGAGAAACCTGTTTGCAAACAGTCAGTTGTTTTTACAACTCACCTCAAATATGAAGACTCCGTGGCTACATCTCCACCCCATTTGTATTAACATCATATCTTTTCTCTTCATTATTTGATCATTTGACTCCTAGTCAGCGCCCAATTCATTCACTTTCTCTCACACTCTTTTTGTCTCTCCTTTTCCAACTATTTTTACTTCATCATGTATTCTGTCTGGCCCCTGTTCTTCCTTTTATTCTCTCTCTTGCTCTTTTTATTTTGAACACTGCATGGCAATCAATTCTCAAGTCACAGGAGGGCTGTTCATTCCCCTTTGCCTGGTGTGGAGATCCATCGGCCTGTCACTTAAAATAGCAGAATAAACGTTCTCGGCCAGCTTTTAATCCCTTTGCTAGCATAGCCTAAAGAAATAATTGCAGGTCTCACTGGGATACCTTTGCATTTAATACCTGAGTTTAAGTGAATTAAAGTACAGATGGAACATCTCATTCATGGTTTAAAATGAACCTGTTTGTAATCTTAAGGTTAATATGAGGTAAAACTAGCTTCGCAGACATGCAAACAAATCAAATGATTCATTTGAATCATTTCTGGCTGAACTATTCCTAGAGTCTTGTAATGATTCTCAACCTTAGTAAACATCCAGATGACTTCAAATGATTTAGAAAATAGTCCTGGGAAATTGTATAATGAATGTAAATTTAGGTAAATTCATAAAATAAACATAAATTCCATGAAATCACAAACAAACAGAAAAGTTATGTTTCATTGGTAGAATAACAAAATTAAATCCTGAAGAACATTCAGTTACTGAAACCTCTAGATTTATTTTTGCAATTATTATTCAATTATTTTTAATACATTGCCACTCTTGGTTTCTAGAAATAAAATAATTTAAAAAAAAAAAAACAGATTTGAAATTACAGCTGAATAAATATATAAAATTATGATTTTTTTTTTTTTAATTCTAATATTACAGTACTCAAAAAAAAATCAACAGACAATATTTATTAAAATTAATGTTGTTGTCCATTTTCATACTCCAATGCCTTTGGTTCAAAAATCAAACATATTGGCCAAAAATGAAAGAAAATTCTAGCATCCGTGCCAAATCCACATTAATTTTACCTGAAAACGTAATAAACAGGAACACAGCATGTGTAAGCTTCATTAAACTGATAACAGCAGAGACTGAACATGGCCATCCAAATTAATCCCATGTTACCTCACATCATAACCCATCTGTTAGAGTCAGAATCATAACGCTTTCTCCTCTCTGCTGGACCTGTACACATAATCACCATTAGTGGAAGCTGAAGATCTAAATGTTTAATAGTACATTAGAGTCCCCATCGACCCTGCGGATGTGCTGAGAAAGACACTTTCCCTTCAGGCAGGCTTCAGGGGTGAAAGCACAGGCTGTCTGGAGCGAACCTGTGGAGAATTTGTATTAAAATGTCGATACTGAGGTGACCGATGCTTGCCTTGAAACCTTCTCAGGTCCAGCTGAAGTGGAAAAATGGAAAAAGTCTTCTCTTGTAATTCAATATTAAGGCAGCTCTGAACCCTCCGTGAACTGATAAAAATAAAGGTTTCCTTTTTTTATGGATGCTGAACATTAAATCAAGTTCCGCTACTCAAGAGTAATGCTGTCTATGGAGCTTTGATGTACGAATTAATTAAATATTCATAAACTTCATCATTACAAAAAGCAACCATGCGTTTCTCTATGTAAACATGGCCTACATTTAAGCATTTAAGAAGAAAAGTGCCACAACAATTTATTTATTAACAAAGAAGAAAATAAATTGTATTTATACAAAATAATAGTCATGAATAGTTAACACCCCATGTCTTTTAAACCTGGAACACGTATAGCAGAGTGTCCAAGCCGCCATTTTATATGTAATGAAAGTGAATGGTGACTATGGCTGTTAAGCACGATTTTCAGTGAAAATCAACTGCGGTTTGTTCGTCACACAAAGCTTTTGCATGGCTGCACTGACTTTTAATATGCACATACTTGAGTGGAATACTTTTATGATGCTTTATGGAGTTTTTGTGCTTGATGGCCCTTAGTCACACATCCACTTCCATTGTGTTAAAAAGAACAGCTTGGACGTTTTGCTTAATTTCTTTCATTTGCATTCCATTAAAGAAAGAAAGTAATTCAGGATTGAAATGACATGAGTGTAAGTACTGTAAATGACAGAATTTTGATTTTTAGGTAAAATGTCCTACAATTTACAATTTTGTTCATTATCTGGTTCTTACTAAAGTCTCTTTCAGGAATACCAAATAGTATGTCCTGAAATCCTGGAAAAAAAAATGAGAGAGTGTTAGAAATAGTGAACAAGAGAGAACACATCATCACAAGGTAGTTCCCTATATTATTGCAGTGAAACATTGACACTTTGCTGTTGAGCAGTATACTTTTAAAAAAAAACCTTTACAGGCTCCATTATATATACACAAGACTGAAACAAGACTCCTAAAATGGCCACTTCAGACATCTCAGCCAGGATCCTGACCTTTAAGACTGGAGCACAAATTGGTTTTTCAAAGAATAAATTCTGCAGAGCATTGAGCTAAAGGGTTTCTCATAAAGGTTTTGGATCTGTAAAGTGTGATAACCTGGACTGGTGAATGATCTGAGGAGTATATGTGGATTAATGTCTTTAATTAAAGAGCTAATAATCTTTCTCAAAGACATTCGACTTACCTCTACAGGGCGGATGTTCTCATTCAGTATTATGGTCAGAAAGCACATACTGTCCAATCTGTGTTTTGGGTCCCACCAGCAATTTAGATTCCTAGAATAGCCTGCAAGCCAATGTAATTTAGTTTATGCAGCAGTGGTAGCATACAGTACATTGATTTAAGACAAAGATATTTAATAGGACTGTATCAATCTGACTACAGGTTGAAAAATGAATGTACTGTACCTTTTTTTGGAGTAGATGACTGAAGAATGCATGTAACAATCTATAAGGATCTAGCACAGAGTTTTTTGAACCAGGGTCCAGGGACGCCCAATTGGCAGCAAGGGTTTGCTGTGGGTCTTCGAAAAATTTGAGAAAAGACATTTTTTTTAACAAATGTAGCATTTATATACAACAAAATTCCAATTTGGATTAAATATATATAAATATTGAGGGCAAAAACATCTAAATAAAGTTTAAATGTACAGTATTTGACATGGTTAGGGTTTTAAGATCAACAAAAAGTCAATATTTCTCAGATCATATTTAAGCAAACAGGGAAATCCAGGAAACCAGTCATAAGTTTTTGATGATTTTTTTTTTTTTCATTTTTGATGATTTTTTTTTTCAGTTATGATGCCATTTCTAGGGAGAAATTGCTAGTCATTAAATATTCACTTAGTTTTCACCAAAGCTCACTCTATTTTGCAGTAGATCATTAAATCGTAACACTGCCTTAGAAGTATGTCAGTTTCGTGAGGTACCTTTATGAGCAAACACTGCCTGTAAAGTCATTGCCTGATAAGCCAGTGAGACAACAAGTCAGCTGCCTATGTTTTCAGATAAAGCCAATGGGTTATGAGACGTTCATGATGAAAAAGCAAGGGAGTCAGGAGGAGAGCCCTCTGGTGGAAATCAATGAAGTCCTTAGGGCAACTCTGTGGCATCAAAAAGTTTGAAAACCCTTGATACTGAACCACATATAATAGTGTGATTCATTGTTGGCAATGTCTTCAGTTCAAAAGATAAAAAAAAAAAAACTGAATGCAACATATTATGCCAGTGGTCATTTTACCTGTCAGAGATGGTTTATGGCTCTTCCCATGATGTTTAATGTGATTTCCTGGATGTTACTAAACCTTAAGTCACAATACACCAGGAAGAAATCTCTTGTGGAACTTAAAGGAGCTCTAAAACAACCATATCTCAGCTTAAATGCAGTGTGTAGAATCATGCACATTATTTTCAATGTTTCTCTTGGCACTGAAGTGACTTATGGCTTATGTTTGTACTGTAGCTCTCTCGCTGCTTCGGGCAATACAGTCAAACTTGTTGACTGAGGCAGCATACCTATGGCCGTATGTCCGCCTTCCCTGTGGCTATCAAAATGCTTAGACAGATACCAGTTTGAGTGGCCTGCGGGACCAGAATATCCTGTAGCTAATTAAGTGACAAATATCAGCCATGGAAAGCCGGGGGCAAGAGGGTCATTCCCGGCCGCTAGACAGACATATTCTGATTATTTGCCATATAATAGTAATAATAATGAGATGCCAGACTTATCATTCACTATTGATGTGATATAATCCATTAAGGAGAGAAAGCATGACACATGACAGCATGCCTCTGTTAAGCACATTTGGCTTGCTGCTGGTGTCCTTTTGCTGCAGGAAGGTTAAATGATATAAATCTTTAAATTTGTGTACTTTGAGCTTACTCAAATTGTCTTGTTGCTCAGGGGCAGGCCCGGCCCTGACCAATTTGCTGCCCTAGGCAAGATTTTACCTGGTGCCCCAGCATGCATTACAGCCCATTTCACCCCATCATTGTGATCATTTAGTCACATATGTATGCACAAGACAAACCATGTCTGAGCTCTGTCAGCAAACCAGAATCAAAAGAGTAAAAGGATACATAGATAAACTTCTCATCTGGCAAAACACCCAGTTTCAAATGAACTGAAATCCACCTGAATTGTTCATTGCCAAATTAATAGGAATCAAAACGTTTTTTAAAACTTTTTTTTTTCTATTATTATCTTGTAATAACAATCAACATCAAATGTTGTTGAAATATCATTGCGGTCTGAATAGTTTATTCGGTAACACTTTAGAATACGGTTCCTTCGTTAATGAATAACTACACAAGAACTAATGAGTAACAGAATATTAACAATCTAGTAACTATTATTAACTAACAAGAAACTCTGATTAACGAACTAGTAAGTAATAGCGCACAGACGAAAGTGGTAGTTCACTATTAAGTAATCAATAACTACTATTTTTTTAATACTTCCCAGAGAACTACTGAAAAAGTTTATTAATAATCTAGTAACTACTATTAACTAAAAGAAACTCTTATTAACGAATTAGTAAGTAATAGCTCACAGATGAAAGTGTTACTAGATACTTCTGTGGGAATTACTAATTATTTGGATCCGTATTATAAAGTGAAGATCATTGGAACTAACTAGTAATTACTCAAGTGTTACTACATGATCTAGTCATGATTTGTGCAAATGTTTGAGATTTTTGGTGAACTTTAGTAACTTTTAGAAAATGTCTTTAGTAACACTTGAGTAATTACTAGTTAGTTCCAATGATCTTCACTTTATAATACCAATCCAAATAATTAGTAATTCCCACAGAAGTGTCTAGTAACACTTTCATCTGTGAGCTATTACTTACTAATTTGTTAATAAGAGTTTCTTTTAGTTAATAGTAGTTACTAGATTGTTAATAAACTTTTTCAGTAGTTCTCTGGGAAGTATTAAAAAATAGTAGTTATTGATTACTTAATAGTGAACTACCACTTTCGTCTGTGCGCTATTACTTACTAGTTCGTTAATCAGAGTTTCTTGTTAGTTAATAATAGTTACTAGATTATTAATATTGTGTTACTCATTAGTTCTTGTGTAGTTATTCATTAACGAAGGAATCGTATTCTAAAGTGTTACCGTTTATTCTACTTGTAATGATGTGTGTGACCATGACCTGCCAAAACAGAAATCCTTTTTATCCCTGTTTAAACTAGTCACAAACTAAACCGGTTTAGCAGGTCCCATCATACAATATCAGGACGTTCAGTATTTACAATAGAGTTATATAAACGTACAGCATGTGTGTTTCTGCAGCGTCAAAGCAAGTAACTGCTTTTCAACTGATGTTTACGCTTTGATTTTAGCTCCAGTTCAAATCAGCAGAGGAGAGCATCAGTTCCTCCACGTGATTTTTAACTGATTTTCACAAGAGTTTGTTATTCCTGCTGGTGGCCAAAAGAAGTAAAACCCCTCCTACCCCTCACCATCCCTGTTTCTCTTCCTGCACGTTTGAGTGAATGAGTGAGTCTATGTTTAACCACAGGGGGTATATATTGCCATAGCAACGCTGAAGGTTCATCAAGATCTCTGTGAAATTGTCTGCAGAAGTTTCCACAGCATTTGAACTGCTATTATTAATTGTTTATTTCTCCATCTGGTGTCAGAGGACAGGAATCGAGTGTCATGCTTTGCCAGTGTGATATTGGCCATGTTTTATTTGGAATAGTTAATCCATAGAGGAAAAGATAGTATAATTGTAGCCTATGCAACAAGCTACATTTACAATGCTTCTAAGAGCTACATATTTTTTGCATAGTTGAAATGAACAAAACATTTAGTATATATGTCAACATTTGTGTTTTGCATGCAATGTAAAACAATCTACCCTACTAAACTCCATAACAACAAATACTATCTAAACCAGAGTGCAGAAACTGTTTACCTTATATGTCTGTATGCATCCCATTTTCAGTTAAAAACATCGTAATCTGTCCGTGTTTTGACTATATACCAGTTCTGTTTATATATCATATAAAAAGAACATGCGCATGCACACACCGTCATACAAATATAGAGAAAGGGAAGAAATACATGTTGCTTGATTTGCTTTAAAACTCTCCTCTTTTTCTTTCTCTCAATAGTAAAATAGTGTCCATGACCTATAATTAAAAGTATGAATCAGTTTCTTTGGCAAAATGAACATTGATTAAAGTAACACCACTTTTCAACCTTCCAAGTCTCTTGTGATGGTACAGTACATCGACTTACAATAGGTTGAATGACACGTCTACCATAGCCTGACGGGGTCTGTAGCGTTTTTAATTGTACTTTTAAACTTCGAGTTTCGGGTAGTAACCGGCGACCAAAGAGAACTACAAAATTCGACTGCTTTACGGAATATACGTCACTTCCACCACCACCCTCACTTCCTTAAAATCGGATGTGCGAGCCAAATGTTTTAGTCATGGCCGAAGCAGCACAGAAAAACAAGAAAGCAAAGGTTTTATCTGAGCAAAGCAAAATGAGAAAAAGAGTGATCACGTTAAAGGCAGAACGAGGATCAACATTGGGCCAGCGTTTTCTTGTTGGCGTGAGCTGAAGGAGGAGGGGTGCCCGACCAATGCGACTTGGCTGTCATGCTTTTGGACTACTAAGTATAACTATTTTTTGTCTGCCTGACTATGTTACGGAAGCTATCTTATCCTCCGTTTATCTTCGTGAGTCAAGTAATGATAGTAGAGTAGCGAATTATCAATCTGGTAGCTAGTAAACGATATTCTAGTTTTGGATGGTTAGCTATAAAATTTGCAGATTCATTTATGGTAGCTTGATATTATAATATTGATGATATATGGTTATTTTCTAGACTAGGCTACTACACTTTAAAAAATTAATATGCTTTATCTAATCAATCAAATTGTGGTAACAGATTACAAGCAATATTATTAATAAAATGTATCAAATTAGAATTGAGTAATAGTTAATCAAATTATTCCTTAAAAATTAACCATTTAAAATGAGTAAAGTTTACACCAAAAAAATTAACAAAAATATCTCACTAACAGACAGACGTCAAAGATCAATTAATAACTCTTTATATTATATTGCCAACATTGAAGACGTGTACAAGCAGAATCATTGAAGGAGAAAACCGTCATTTTAAAACAAACCTAAAACAAACACCGATCACCATAATGATGACTTCCATTTATGTTTTTTTTTTTTTTTTTTTTTGGATGTTGTTGTAAGTTTTACTCATTTTAAATGGTTAACTTTTAAGGAATTTATTTGATTAATTATTACTCAATTCAAATTTGTTGATTAGATAAAGCATATTGATTAGATAAAGCATATTCATTTTTACAGTGTATCATAACGCGTGTAAACGTGAGCATCGCGATCATTTGTCGTTAGAAAAACAAAAACAAAAAACAAACAAAAAAAAAACATGAAATTATATTCATATGACATGCTGAAATATATGCCACCGTACCTGGGATGAAGACATTTCACACGTAACACAGTCTCATCCCAAAAAGTCATATAACTGACGTTTTGGGACGTATTTTGACCATACGTCAATATCCGCCTTTTTAGGGCCCCCTTAAACGTCGCTAGATGGCGATCCCGGGCCGTCATACAACTGACGCTTTACCTTTAACGTCAGGTAGGTGACGGGTTAGGTTTAGGGTTAGGTTTAGGTATGGGGTAGAGTTAGGATCCCATAACCTCATCTACCGACGTTTAAGGAGGCCCTAAAAAGGCGAATATTGACGTATGGTCAAAAGACGTCCCAAAACGTCAGTTATATGACGTCTTGGGATGAGACCGGGTTGTCACACGCGACGCAAACAGTTTACGACAGTAGTAGAGGACAATACTGTTTCCCAACTGTAGGGGGACCCCGAGAGCAAAAGTTCCCTGGTGTTACTTTAAGCGGTAACACTTTACAATATCTTATTTGTGTTTACACTTCTTGACGTTTTCATGTTTTTCCAAACACATCGCCTCTCAAAGTATACTTTTTGATACACATTTGACAGTGTGTGCGATCGCAGGCATTTCACACATGCACACTAGAAAATGTAATCTTTGTTCAGTATCTGTGCAATCTAGTTCTGGGCAATAAAAATGTCCTTGTACTCCTTTGATCTATTGTTGTTGGGAAAAAAATAAGTCTAATCATGGGGTTAAATGAGTTAAAAGGTTTAGTGAGATAAGATTAGACAGACTGCAAACAACTATTGCCAGTGCTTGAACAGCCAGAGCTTTATGGGAGAGTGGCAAAGAAAAAGTCACTGTTAAAAAAATGTCATATGACATCTTTGCTTTAGTTTGCCATAAGGCATGTGGGAGACTCTGAAGCCATCTGGAAGGTTCTGTGGTCTGATGAGACCAAAACTGAGCTATCAGACTAAAGCATCATCTCACCATGAAGTTTGATGGTGGCGGCGGCTTCATGCTGTGCAAATTCTTCTCATCTGCAGGCCCTCAGATGCTTGTGATGGAAGACGAACGATTCAGTCTAACACAGGGAAATCCTGAAGGACCAAAAGCAAAGATAAATGGGAATAGATTAAAAACAAACATTAAAATAAAAAACTAAGTAAATACATGTAGCCTATTTATTCATTCATTATCCTCCGTGTTTCAGTGTTGTAGGCTACTTTTTTTCGTTTTTAAATCTGCCTCATGCAACAAACTCAATTAATCAGAAAGAAGTGTGAATACTGAAAAAAATATCTTTTTTGTGTATTTGGTTGGTTTGTAATATATGTGGAGACATCTCAGTTGGCATGAGAACTATAATGTAAACATCATTAAGGACTCAGATTTACAGAATGTCCACTTAGTAAGCAAGGACACCAAAAACGTTGACACTTGACCCCTCTCTCTCTCTCTCTCTCTCTGTGTGTGTGTGTGGATCAGCACCACAAACATGCTAATAGGCCAAACATGTTTTTTTTCTGAGCGAGATCAATTTGTGGATCTTCACTAGTGTTGCCATCCTGCACGCATGATGCATATTGCAGTGGTAGTAAATTATAATGCCTCTTCTCATCTTCCTCTTTGAGTTACTCAATCACCACACCTAGGGAATAGTAAACAGGCTCGTAAACTTTTACATGCTTGCATTATATGGGGGTGTTTTTAAAAGCATGTCATTGATGGCAGGCTCTATTTTATTCAGAGATTTAATGTGCTTGATTGCTTCTAGTTTGATGGGAGCACCTCTTTTTGCATTGTGAAGGAAACACGTAGCAACATTTATCATGTGCACTTTGCTGTTAGTGACTTCATTCAGATGTATGCATCCACATATCCTGGTAATAGTGTACCATCACTGCTGAGCTGAACAGGTTTACAATGTTTTCTATGAAGTAGAATACAAATACTAAATTACCTTAACTTGAACTGTCTAAATAGGCACTTTCCATGAATAAGGGAAAAAGGGAGGGGTGTTGTCAACACCGTGGTGAAAATTACTATGCAAATGTTCTTTCAGCATTAAATTATGAATTAATAAGAAATAACAGTAAGAAATTAGAAAAATAAAATGTTGGATTTCCTCAGGAGCTTGATTTAAATACTGTTTTGGATGTGATGGGAAATACAGTCTGTGACAGTATGCTGATTTGGTGTTCAAGAAACATTTCTAATTATTATCAATGCTGGAAAAACAACTATTTAGCTGCTGCTTAATATTATCATAAAAAAAAAACATGTTACTTTTTTTTTCTAGATTCGTTTATTCGTAAAAACGCTCAAAGAACAGCCTTTATTTAAAAATAAATAAATATTTTGTAACATTAAGGGCCTTATTTCAACGATCTGAAATGCAAGTATCTAGCGTGCAGCGCAAGTAAATTTGTGGGCGGGTCTTGGGCGCTGTTGTCAAATCTAAAAGGGGTTGGTCTGAAGTAGCTTCATTATTCATTGGTGTGGTTTGGGCGTAATGGGAAACAAACGTCATATCACATTCTATTTAAGAGCGTGATGAACGAGGTGCACTTCTATTATAACGGTTCAGAATCGGTTCACAGCCGAGGAGCTTGATGATCTCGTCAGCGCCGTAAAAGAAAGAGAAGTGACATTGGGGATGGGACAAACCAAGTGTGCCGCACAAGCCCTCAAAAGTGAAGCCAAAACGTCTCCATCGCCCCCTGGTGGCCGGTCCTAGAGTAGGTCATAAACCCCGCCTCCCCATGATTTTCAACGGGAAGTGAGACCAACTAAACAATTAAATTACACTTCACATATCCTCATTTACTGTAGTTTTTATCACGTCTTCTGCCAATGATGTCGTGTCCGCATTACTCTCAATGTCCCATTTTCTTCCGTAGAAACCATGGAAACACCAAAGACGCTTTAATATATTATGTGTTTTAAGATAGGCAAGCAACTGTTTGGATACAGACAGAAAACGATTCATTGTTATATAGCTCAACACTGTTAGTCTTACTGTTTAAATCTCTAATTTTCTTTATTTACTGCATGCACATGTACATGTTACCCTGCCTCAGAGACCACACTATTTTGTCAAGTGGCTAACATATCAAAATCAGAAATAGCTTTATTTGGAGTTAAAAGTAATAAAGCATTTTTTTACCACCATAAAATACATTTTACAAGAATAATGTTAACATAACACAACTTTCAACACACTCAAATGTATTTTGTTTTGACCAAGTAAAACAGAGTTTTTAATAAGTAAAATAGTAATTCAGCACTCATGGCTATTTCATAAGAATGAGATAAAATAATGTGAATTTGCGTGATTAAACGTAACTGTAACAAAGTGCAAGTTCATGGAAGAAGGATCCAAAAAATGTTAAACGTACATTTACATGTACTGTAATAGACATAAACAACATTACAAGAACCATCAGGGCTATAAACCTAAAAAAAATCAAAAACATTTCAATTCATAATATCTGAATTAATAAATAAATCTGATTTATACAAAAAAAAGTAATCGGATATAATGGAAAGTGTCGTCATTGTCAATTAAAAGTCATTGCAGTGCCCTGCTTTGAATGAGCTCTGCACCCCATGGTTTTTCAAGAGAAGGCCTCGTCCGCAACATATCTCAGGGGAGCAGAAAATAATTACAGTTAATCGAACGCTTATGAGGCTTTTGTTTTGGCCAGAGACAGCTCTGAGTGGATAAACACCTATTATAAAAGTCAATGTCATACCGAGAGACATGGCATCGCAGTGGTCTCCCCGGAGGCGGCAGGGCTTTGGTTAGGGCGGACTCAGCAATGACGTATTCTCTCTCTAATGTGTGAGCTTTATTGGTCTTCTGAAGAGAGGCAGCCTCTACTGTATTGTGAGACCGTTTTCTGGGCAAATACAGTGTCCTGTCAAGAGAGCCAGTGTGTTCAATGACTCTTAACCCGTCGACAAACCCTTTTTTGTCAATGACAAAGAAAGGTGACTCGGGTGTTTCCAGTTTTTATAATGTAAACGGTCCCTTTTGTAACTTATTACTAATGTACAGGGCTAATTCTCCGCGAGAAATTTAAATTCAGTCATAAATTATTCATCTTCATGTCAGTCTTTCATGACGTTCTTAGATAAGATATTTAGAAAAATGCATTGTTTTTATCCGATGTTTTGGACGCCATTAGCTTTAATCGGATACTGTTTGCAAAATATAATACAAAAGAAAGAAAGCCATAGAGGTCTGTAACAAAATAATGTTCATTTTATAAGATTATTTGATTTCTCAGCCTGTCCTGCGAATAAAATCAGTCAAAAGATGCTAATTTTATTGCATGTCCATTGAATGGACTTCATGTCAATACTTCATGCGTTGCTACTGAGATGTTCATTAATTATGTATCACCTGAGCTATTTGTGCACTCTAATCCCGAACGAAGGACCGTTTTGTTGGCAAAATGCTCTTGCCAGATTGTTGTTTGATCTGCCGGCAGTAGGACAACTGCTTCACATTCAGGCCGTGTTAGCAACAGATATCAACAGACTGTAAACACTTTGTCAAGCCGTAGGATTCGTATGCATGATGATGCGTGTCAAAACACTGAAAGAATTTCTCCTTGAGATTATATGAACAACCCCCCTTGTGTTCGCCTTGTCTGCATAGTCTTTTAGTAAATGACCCCCACCCCCCCAGGATAAGATAAGATGAGACAGGATAAGAACAGTTAATAGACAGGTGAATGACTGTGAGTGCAGCAATTATAAATCATTCTATATTGTAGAAAATGAACAATGAAGGTATTGACGGTGACCAAGGCCTTGGATTTCAATTTAATACAGGTGAGAGGCTCGCTTTGCAGATTTTCAATTACATTCTCCAAAGCCTCCTGTGATTACAGATTGTTATGAACCCCACACGCGCAGCAAATGACATAAAAAGCTTCAGACGCACAATTACTGTGGCCGTGACTTTAAAGCCCCAAAGTCCCCGCATGTCTCATTGCCCAGGAGTTTAGTTTTTTTTCTGATCCCAGGTCCCTTTGCCTTTCAATTAATACACATAAAAGAAAGAAATTCAGCTTTCATTCACTCCTGGGAATGCGGACGGTCCTATTGCTCTTATTCTATACAGGGTCTTAATTACCTGAGATAATTACTTTATACACTGAAGCAATTAATGCCATTTCTTCTGGGACGTAAGGGTAAATCTGACGGGAGCGCCAGAAAAGAATCTAAGAGTAGAGATGTAAGGAGATCAGCTCCATATGGTGTCTCAGGTATCATGGAATGATCAAAAAAAGAAGTGCATCAATTTTGAGCTTCTCTTTCTGTCTCCCTTGTCTAAAGACGGCTCGCTCCCAGATTCATTAACCTGCTAAGTTTAAATTGTAGATAAAGCGAGCCGTTCGATAACACCACCAACAAAGCCCCATAAAAACTAAATTAGCTCTATTAGCTGCTTAAAGAGAACGTAAGACTCTGAAAGGCATCTTGGCCTCTTGTGTGTGTACCACTGGAGACAGACTCCCGCTCCTCCTCGTAGTGAGATGGATAAGTGAGTACCTCTAATACAGTGAAGAAAGCTCACTCCTAATGATCTCAGACAAATGGCAGAGGGATGAGTGTCAAAAGCAAAAGCGTCAATGAATGGAGTGTTCGAGGGTGAAGTGGTGTGCCTGCTGTGTGTTTGTTTAGCGTGTGTGTGTGTGAGAGAGAGAGTCCTTCAAGAACAGCTGCTATTAAGATTCTTTCACTTACAGGTGCCTGTGATCAGAGGTATAACAGCTCTCTCTCTCTCTCTCTCTCTCTCTCTCTCTCTCTCTCTCTCTCTCTCTCTCTCTCTCTCTCTCTTTCATCTATCCCTCAATATTTTATCTTTTTATCCATCCATTTATCCGCCCATTCGTCCATCCATCCTTTTAAAGTCGTTTCTTGATTCTATATATCCAAATGAATTGCTGATTACGGACCCATTTCAAATCTGCCATTTATGTCTAAACTACCAGAAAAAGTTGTGCTCTCAATTGTGCTCTACTTGCAAGAAAATTCTATTATAATATACACAGAAACTGCGCTTGTTAAAATGACAAATTACTTACTAGCTTCTGACAAAGGCAGTATGGCTGTAGCTTTCTAGTAACTTGAATAGCTTGTTCGAATTGACATTTGCCACCCCTGCTATAGATCATAAAATACTCGTAGATCGACTACAAACTTATACTGGTATTCGGGGACAGGCATTAAGCTGGTTTAGATCATACCTATCAGAGAGTAACCATTTTGTCTATTTAAATGGGAAAAAAATCTAAGTTAATGTCAGTAAATTATGAAGTGCCCCAAGGATCTGTGTTAGGCCCTCTGCTATGTTTTGTAGTATTGTAGTTTCTACTACAATGCTGATGATACTTAGTTATATATATATATATATATATATATATATATATATATATATATATATATATATCATCACAACTAGATGAAATCTCAAAATTATATAATTTTCTTCTATTAAATTCCAGCCCATTCCCCACCCCCAAGGTGACGCCTTGGGGTGAGAATGCGCTGTAAATTCCAACACATTCTCACCCCAAGGCGTCACCTTTGACCATGCTTCAATATTTGACGTTTTAGGCGCCCTTTAGCGTCAAGATAAGACTGAGGTATTACTTATTGGCCTAGAATCCTGTACACAATACAATTCGCATTTAGAAGGATGTACTGTTACTTCCTCCTGTATCCTCTAATTAAAGTCCTGGGTGTTATATTAGTCTGAAAAATCATATTTTATATTTTACAAAAACAGCCTTCTTTCATCTCAGAAACATTGCCAAGCTACGGAACATGCTATCTGCTTCTGTTGCAAAAGAGTAAGTTTAGGTAGCGTTGGTAGGAAGTCTAGACTAATAATACTGTAATGCATTATTAGCTGGTTGTCCTGCATCCTCACTAAACAAGCTACTATTTGTCCAAAATGCAGCTGCTAGAGTTCTTACTCAGGAAAATATGATCATAAATGACTAATTTTATCATCTCTACACTGGTTGTTATGTTCCATATCAATTATAAAGTATTGCTATTGACCAATAAGGCCCTAAATGGTTTAGCTCCTGTGTATTTAACTGATCCTGTATCACCCTTTAATCCACCACACTCTTTAAGATCACAAAACTCTGGTAGTACATCTAAGTCCAATAAAGGAGGGAGAGCGTTTTCACATTTGGCTCCTAAACTCTGGAATAGCCTTCCTGATATTGTTCGAGGCTCAGACTCACTCCCCTTTAAATTAAAGACACTTCTCTTTAGCCAAGCATTCAAATAATGCATCTTACAACCTGGTACTCCAGTTATACCAGATCAATTGCACATGATTATCTTTGCTTAATGTTACAAACAGCAGCAACACTAATTATTTTCCAATTGCTTTTCTGTTTTATCATGGGATGCCTCTTGGGAACATTTTAGATGACCCAACACTTGTAAAGAGACGACCCAACTCCTGCAAGAAACTCTGAATCAACTTGCGGCAATACTAAATTTTCTATTCTAATCATTTGTTAAAAACATGTATTCATTACTTCAATGAGCTCATTGATTTCTGCCTTAATTTAATACATTGTTTAAATTTATACATTGTTAGATCTTTACATTTGTATGTACGTTTCTAAAATTCATAACTTGGACACAGTCATCTCTGACAACAGATCACTCTAACTTGTAAAGTTTCCACCCATTCATCCATCTGTCCTTCCAACCACCAATCCACTTATCCATCACTGTCCATCCATCCAACTATCTATCCATTAATTCACCCATTAATCTATCTACGTGTCTTGTAACGTTGAGAGAAAACGTTCTTAGAACAACGTTCTTGGAACGTCTTTATCACGTTATTTGTATTTGATGAACGTTCTCATTACGTTGATAAAAAACGTTCTTAGAACAACGTTATCGGAACGTCTTTATCAGGTTATTTGTGTTTGATAAACGTTCTCATAACGTTCCAGCAACATTATGCTAACCTTAGGATAACGTTCTAACAACATTATGCTAACGTTCCTGCAACGTTCTGCAAACATTAAGACACCGTTCCAGCAACGTTAAGCAAACTGGACATTTCCACGTTTTTAGAACATTTTAAATTAACGTTCCCACAACCAAAATGGAACGTTAGAAAAACGTTCTCAGAACCTAACTTTGTTAGCTGGGAAGAGCTATAAAATGACTTTATGAAAATGTTGAAAACTTCAAAGAGGGCAACCCCTTCTAAAATTTTAATTTGTGTGAAAATGAGGTTTTGGTCAAATTTGATCAAAACATGAATCTAAAAACTTGAAAAACAACAGGGAACATCTAAAAACACATTCTTCTAAAAAACAAATGAACACTTTGCCATAAAATGTATTCTCAACTACAAAGAGCCTGAAATCCTGATTGCAAACCCAAAAGAATGCAAAAAAAAAAAAGACTCCATGTGGTTTTCAAACTATTGTTCAGAATTAAAAAAAAACAAACAAAAAAAAAAACTGTTGAAACTCTTACAGGCTCTGTATTTTCAATGAGTTTAATCCACAATGATGTCTGCTGCTATTCAAGGCACACACACTGTACTTGTTCTCCCAGACCAAACAAGAGGCAGGTCGCCTTTGAAACCCATTCTCCCTCCGAACCCCCGCCACGTCCCACACCATCCGCACAACGCCATCAAGGGGCATATTTTATTGGGCTTCAGAAATACCACGTGTCATTAATATGCACACATGGGAGAGGCACAAAATGTCATGCACACAAATGCAGTCCTTTCAGTCCCTTTGAGCTGCCGAGCACAGACACACAAAAGATATTCAAACCACTCTGTGGTGTAGCACACACTCATACATGCGTCAGTCACATGGCAAATGCTTCATTCCAAAAGGAGTTTGATTCAGATAATGTGACAACATGAATTTCACAGAGGACCAAAGAGGGCTCGTCCGCTGGTTTTCCGAAACGAAGCTGTCAGCCGCACGCCATCCCTTGCCAAAACCTCAAAAACGATCCGTCCCTTAAGTTTTTGATTTGTACTAATGAGCCAATATTCGATGTTCAATGTCAGTCAATGTTGACCAAGGGAAAAGGATTTAACAGCAGTGCCTGTGAGCATTAGGGGAGATGGCATTTGGAATTCAGGGACTTTTTTATTTATTTATTCACTTCATGCCAGCTTTGGCACTGGAAAACATTAATGCCGTTATTCTGCTGACTTTGAGAATGAGATTCATGCAGAGTTATCACACGCCTCATGCCATGACCTTGACTCCATGTTCTTCATTCACCGATGAGGTCCTCTTGTGTCCATTGTTGTTTTTTTATTTTCTTTGAGAACATGGTGATGCCATTTCCATTCATTCACATGTATAAGTTGGAGAAAAAAAAGGTGCCTATTGAGACGGCCAAATGTCCTTACTAGTAAAATGTCATGATAACCAATTTTCAAGGACATTTTATGTGTCCTCACTAATCTTCATGTTTCGATCTAATGATGCGCGCAGGTTTCTGTGAGGGTTTTGTCAGGGTCGTGTTAGATACTTCCTGGTACATTGATATAAAAACAAGAGAAATGAATAATATAGACAAACAATCTTGTCTGTGTTTGTGTGTGTGTGTAAGAAATATTAGACAAGCAAGACAGCATGATTGAAAGTGTGACTTTTCTTAAAGCTACACTGTGTGATTTTTACCCCATCTAGTGGTGAAAAGGTATATGACCATGAAGTGAATTTAGGTTCTATTCAATTCCGATTTCGATTTAACTCCGACGGTAGCCATTGTAGTCCAAGATTAACATGGCTTCCAGTTCGACCTCGTCCATGAGTGTTAACTCAAACGTAAACGTGAAAGGCGAAGCTTGAATTAACGCGTATGTCCCTCTTAGGCTAATGTACTTTCAAGATGGAGGGGCAACATGGCGACCGACGTTAGAACCCCTTACTCATATGTATTTTTAATGCCGTATTATACACTCACGAGAATACTTTATTACTTGAACGAAGTAAATATATATTAATGAGCTCATATATTTTTGAAAGAACTAAGTGTTTTTAGCTAAGAATATACTAAAAGAGTTACACAAGTTATTTTTTGCTCCACCAATGAAAAAAGGTCGAGGCCACATAGTGGTACTTCATTTTTAAATTAACAATTGTTTTTAAAAGAATGATTCAATGAATGATTGATTCAATATCTCACTCATGAGGACAGTAGTCACATTCCTGTCTTGAATTAATCAGTAACTACTTTTACATGGACACCTTTTGTTTCATTTGGAATGACTTCATTCCGTTTGATGAATCGGAACCTAGTGATTAAATGATCGCTAAATAAAGTTATCGAGTTGACGTGCGTGTTTATAGGCTATGTCACACGTTTCAAACCAGGATAGATTTTTTGAAATGCACACACACCTCAGCCCACATTTGTATGTGGGGCCCATATGAGTATGAAATGGGCTATTATAGGATTGTCCATGGGTTCCATAATGGCCTCATGCTAATTGCACATGGATTTAATATGTGCACTTGCAACTAGGTGGGACCTAACTGGGCAACATGTGCAAGACACATCTCGGTCCCATTGCATTTAGAAAAAAAAGTAGAATTTGGATAGAATTTAGTTATTCAAGCAACGATGCAGATACCACTGTAAACCGGCTGCATATCACACAGTCAAGGTTAGAGTTATTTTTGCCTCTGAAACCTGTCATTTAGGCTCAGAGGTAAACACATGTGAACAAAGCTCTAACTTGAGTTTAAGCATATTCAATACCTGGAATTTGCCTTATTTCTTTCCTCTCACTCTGTTTTCGACAGGAATTCATTTTACACATTCAGTCTGGCTGTAAACAAGGCATGAGGATAACAATTGAAGTGTCAATCCCCCAAGACAGCAGAGCTTCTTCCCATTATATCGGAAATACAAACATGATAGCGGTCACAAAGAGAGGATTAGGCCACCACAAAGAAAAGACTGAAAGCTAACATTGGTGAAACTGACGTTGTTGAGACGGAAAAGAGGAGGAAGACAGTTGGAAGGAGGTTTGAAGTCACCAATTGTTCAGTTCAATATAGTTTCATGGGAGGGGGGTAAAACCACATTGATTTGCAGTGCGCGGAGTGGCCGGGCCTTTGTTGAATGTTAGAATAGCACAAAGGTATTGTGACCACCTTGCATTTCTCTGCAGGCTAACATTTGTCACTTTAATCCTATAAGATGAAATAAAGCCCGCAGTACTGTGATCATATAAGGCCGCTCGGCAGCCACATAGGGATAATGGTTTAAGTTGAGAGCAATCAAATCTCACCCGAGCAATAACTGAGTCAATTTCACATTTCTTTAAATATCTTTGTGTTTTATTATGTTTCTGCATTTGGTGGTATTGTCAGCCGCTGGCTATGTATTTGGGATTGTGGTCTATTTCACATCTAATGTGTCAATTATGCCCCAATTAAATTTAGAACCATGTGTGGACAATATTAATACTGTATGTGAATGCTTAATTAAATTTCCCTCTGTGGTGGGAATTATTGAAGATGATTTCAGAAACATTGCCATGTTATCCCTTGGGCTACAGTTGTTTAATGTTTCTAAATCTGTCAGTTTTCAGACTGATTAAGGAAAGTCTAGGTTTTACATTGGAAGTTGGTTGTACTTTATTTTAAGGTTTCCGTGTTACAGTGAAATTATGCATTTAAGTACCAATTAATAATAATTAACTACAAATACTTCCTTTAGGGTTTGGTTTAGAGTTAGTTTCATGTAATTATGCACAGTTTATAGTGATGTAAAGTGTAAGGACACTGATCAAGTGTTACATGAAGTTGTATTATAAAAGAAAACCAAAATGTCTTTAAAATTAGACACTTGTCAAACAAAATGGTAAATTGACTATACTGAAATTCAACAATGTCATGGTCTTGGCAACCAATAATTAATAACACAAAACACTTTGTGGTCGAGACAAACCATATACTGCAAAGGAACCTGTCTGGTATATGGCTAATTTTCCAACCCTATGATCGGATGCATTGTATTTTTGCATTCACTATTGTTTTTCCCTGCTGGCTGCAATCAGACTTGCAACCCATTGGCTTGAAACTCAACTACAAAATCTTAACATTGAAACAACTTCACTTACTATGATCTTTCACATGAAGTTAATCCAAACGTAATATGCCATAAATACAAGTTATTTCTGCTGTAAAAAGTGATCAAAGTGATCTCTCTCAAATAGTATCACACAGCATGACACTGGACTGGTCAAAGATATTTGTTTAACAACGAGGTCCCTGAAATCAAACAATTCAAAGCCAGACACAATGTTTTTAACTTTGAAGTGCCACATAAAAATACACGGTTTTGACCCTTAAGGTAAATTTGTATTTACAAGCGTTTGCATCAGCTAATATAAAAGCAGCAAAAAGGCAACAACTTGCAGCAGACAGATAGATTTATTTGACAGGAGACTCTTTTAAGTGTAATTCAACATATTTTAATTGTTTTCATATGATTTATACTTGATTTCTGCTCACAGTTAAACAAGGTTTACACATTTTTTTTTCTGTTCGAAAGCAAGCTTAATTATAAGACCTATTATAAAATTATAAGAATCTAAGAATTCAACTCATGAATCATTCACATACTGTAGGTGATTTCAAACTGCATTGTGAGAAGACCCAAGATGGAGACAAAGAGAAATGTAATCGTAATTGTAAATAAACATTTCACTTCAACTTAAAAAAAAAAAAAATCATCTAATATTTATATTTTGATTCAGCTTTATTTCAATTTCCGCAAATGTTTAATAGTTCTATTTTCAGTTTACAATAACAAATGTAAGCTCCCTAACAAGTTGACTTTACATAGCATATTAAACGATGATATGAGTTAAAATTTCTACTCAAAGAAAATTCAACTGGTAATTTTCTTGCACCCAATTCTTATGATTTAAACACACCAGTTCATTTTTACGCAGATCTCTCCATAAAAATATCACGACTAGAAAGCAGAACTCTTTGTCTCAGTCAAAAGATCTATGGAAACCCAGTATCTTGATGAACTAATTCATTTTATTTGTTATTTAATGTTTACTTATTATAATTTATAGAAATTATTTCTAAATTATACTGGAGAACACAACAGTAGACATTTTTTCAGACTTTTAATGCAGATCTCTCCACAGCAAGAGAGTAAAATGTCTTCTTTGGCCATTTACTGTCGGTATGCATTGCATAAGAGCAGTCCTGTGATATTTCCCTCTAGTCGCCGTCTCACTCACATCAGCTCTTTATTACAGAGAGTGGTCGGTGGGAAAAAGCTAAAACACAGGACACACTGATTCGTTCCTCCTGACTCGTAGTGTGTCTGAGCCAACAGCTTTGTTCTTATTCAAACACTCTCATCCTGTAAAACACGATTAGACATGTTTACTCAAATTATTTATGGCCTAATTGTGCTAAATACCACAGATGATTTAAGGTTGTCATTTTACATCCATGCAGCATTTTTTTTTATGTCCTTGCAGTGACTGGGTACATTAACTCAAGAGCTGTCAAGCTCATAAATGATCAAGTCCTCTTATATAATCAGCACAGTGGATTACAAAACACTGAATTTTCAATATTCAAATTGGACTGCATAATTCACTGACTGTTTTCAATGACCTCTCAACTGGAAGCTGAGAGCCGTATCTTTCCTGAAATGACTGTTTATTAGTAGCACTTTGTTAGGCAAGCGCCACTATTATTGTTGCTCATACTTTATAGCCGACTGAAGTATGATTTTTCACCTGACAGAGTAAAACGGGTAAAAAAATCTATAGTTCATTGGGAGAATAAAGGGACAAACATAGAAATATCTACCAGCAACCAACCATCTTGATGGTGTGATGTACATGAAAAAGCTCTATTTAAAATTTGTTAGACCATCTCTAGGTCAGAAATCGAATACTTCCCTACCATATAGTATGCAAAAAACAGTACGCCAAAAGAGTAGTAGGCGAACAATAGGCGAAAAGTACCCGAAATACCTATTTTTTTTTCCCCGAGAGATTCTGAAGTGTACATTCGACGGATACTTTACTATCCCATGATGCCACCGGAAAGAATTTATGAACAGCAGTGAAGCAAAGCCACTAAAATTCAAGTGTAGTACCTACTGTATACTCGATATCGATGCACCATGTAAAAATCAGATAAACCTACATTTCTAGGGCTTCCCCCCAATAGTCGACCAAAACGTTAATCTACGAGAAGATGCATTTTAAGTAAAAAAAAAAAAAGAAAAAAATCCTCTACAAGAGGCGAAGTTGCGCAGACCTTGACTGACAGATTGTAACAAGGCTTGTCCATGTGGTAATTACCATATATATTGGATGCCATATTGGAACAGTCAAAGCCTGTCCTATTTTAAAGGCTCAATAATTATATTTTTGGTGTTTCTGTTAAATGTAGAACACTAGCTATGTTTCCATCCACACACTTTTATCCAATTAAGTGATATCGAATGAAAAATGCCTTATGGAAACAGTAAAATTCGATATTGACTCAGATGAAATACGTTCGGTCTCATCGGATTTTATCTTGATCAATAAACGGCTTATGTGATAAACGCTGATGGAAACTCTTTTTTTTGTTGAATAAGTAATGAATTGTGATTAAGTTTTATTGTTGCAACCCACCACAAAACACAGAAGTTTTAGTTCATTTCCGCCCAGTGTTTCAGCTCTGTATGATGGGTGTCAACAAATGCATTGCTATGGTGATGCATCTGCATCATCATAGCAATGTGTTGATAGTGTCGTTGTTTTCTCGTTATTACGCTTGGTTGAATTCTAATGTAGAATGCGGTCTATTATTTCTTGATAACAGACCGCTGCTAAGTATAACACACTGTTGCCATGTTATCAGCTGGCACATAGGCTACAACTTGAGCAATATTTATCATTTGTTGGCGCGATCCATTTTAGCAAAACTTTGTTCGCAAATGTTTGCAATGTTGTGCGATTCAGTGCGAAAATGAATGGAAACACCTTAAAATGTCTCAAATCAATTCGATATACCAATTTAATCGCAAAACAGCATGTGACATCATTACGCACAGGTTTTTACTCGCTTTGAAGCCATTAGATGGAAACTTTCACCAGCTTTATTCACATAAACCAACTTTATTCACCGTTTTTTTTTTGTACCGAACTTCAGATAATTCGATTGACAAGTTGATGGAAACTTGGCTAATGTTAGCGATGAGACAAACATAATATTCTTTCTCAGCTCTGAGAAATTTTCTGTGTGATTTGTAGACTAGAAAAATCTTTAGTTGGTGACAGCGGCAGCCCTGTAAAATTCACTCAAAATCTAAATCTGTTGGACATAAAATAGATTGAACATGCTTATTGATTGCGTTTATTTAGCCATTAAGTCTTTCAGATGGTCTAGTCAAGTATACAGTACGTACTAGCCTTGCAAAGGTCAAAGTGACATCTACTGAAATAGGCACTTACTGAGCAGAAAAACTCATTAGCCGTGGTAATACGGTCAATAAACAATGTAATCTGAAATAATCTGGGAAGTGCAGTTGTTGTAATGGGACTGATTTAGAAATATAAATGTGATTATATACATTACCTATTTATTACTAGGGCTCTCAGAGTTGAAATTGGAGCCTCCTTTGAGATTGGATGAAACACTAGTGGCTGGCCAGGCAAGCGAGCCAATTTGTGTGGTGTTGTCACACCCTGTTTCTGTTGTTTCAGCCAGAAATTAAATAAGATGGCAGTGGCACAGAAAGCAGACTTGCCCTAAGAGTGATTCACTTTGACAGATGTTTTGGACTCTATACTGTTGGGAGAGGGTAAGACTGATATTTTACTTCAGTCAACTTATGAAGTGATTTTAATATCCAACTCAGAGTATCTGAGTACAAACCTCAACTGAGTTCACTGATAAAATGCGATAACTGGAAATGCTGGTCAAATGCCCATCAAAGTGAGACATGCTCTTTGAAGAGTCATGTAAAAACAAGTTTGCAGTTTGTGATTGATCCTAAACTTTACCGCTGATCCAGGGCATAAAGAAGAAGAAAAATTAAGTAAAATATTAATATACATGTGTGTTTATGTATTTTTTGCATATTTTCAGAAATTGTTCAAATCATAATGTTTGTGGAAATGACAAGTGTGAGATATAAAGTCTATTTCTACTTTTTAAAAAAATATTTTCAAAAAGATTTGTTGAAGATGTTAATGTTTTTCTATATTTTTTCAGGACATATTCAACTATTATGTTATGTGAAAAAGCCATGGATATGTCAATTATGTTTATGATACAATTACCTTTTTATTTTTTTTACTTTAAAGCGAAAACGTGGAAGATGTATTATTGTTAATAACAATAATAATTGTACTTACCCCAGAACACTTTGAATGGTAGCATATTTATTTTATTATTTTATTCTAATAAATCCTTCATATATGTGTATATGTATGTATATATGTATGTATTTTTTTATTAATTTTTATTGTTCTTTACCTGCATTTTGTACTTGCTTTTAATTGTTTTGCCTGTAAAGCACATTTAACTGCATTCATTTGTTTGAAAAAGTGCTATATAAATAAAATTTGCTTGCTTGCTGATATCTCAGAAACAAGGGGGAAATAAAGATTGCCTAAGACGCTCTTAATTTTCATACAAGTAGCATCTTTAGCCCTCAGTCCTGACCCTTATGCTTCCGTCACCATTCCAGCAAAGGAATCTCTCTCTCTCTCTTTCCATCAGTTATCTGTCCTGCCCATTCCTTCTTTGATCTGAGCTCCAGTCCAGTGTCTGTGCCACTACCACCTGCTGTGTAACTATGATGTCTCATTAGACTAATGTGTGTTTTTGCATTGAACCTCAGGCAATCTAGCATAATACAGTTATTTGCATATAAAATCTGTCACATATGGAATGAGTTCATAGAACGGTGTGCAGTAAGGTAAAGCACGTCTGATCAAAGGACTGCCATTATGTCTGCTGCCATTGTCAATGTCCCCAATTAAAATTCATATTCCATATGGAATGGAAATGTGTGACTCTGGATCTCTCTAACTACAGTAACACAGTCTCATCCCAAGAAGTCATATAACTGACGTCTTGGGACGTCTTTTGACCATACGTCAACATCCGCCTTTTTAGGGTACCCTTTTTAAGGGACTTTAGGGCTTCGTTACCTTTAACGTCAGTTCGGTGACGAGGTAGGTTTAGGGGATGGTTTAGGTCTAGGGTAGGGTTAGGATCCAATAACGTCATCTAACCGACGTTAAAGGGTACCCTAATACAGTGGATGTTGACGTATGGTCAAACGAAGTCCCAAGACGTCAGTTTTATGATGTGTTTGGGATGAGACTGCGCTGTACACACTTATTTGTACGTATAACCTGTATGCATTTTCAATCAGAAACGCACTCGGTTACTAACGTAACCTCGGTTCTCTCTAGAAAAGGGAACGAGTACTGTGTAATATCTTATGCTTGGGGAAAGCCTCTTTTCCATTGTGGGCGGGGCCTTGTCACATGGTTCGAAATTTGCTGTACGCCACTGATAAGAATTGGACCAATCAGTTTGTAGAAATAGCTTAGCTGTAGGTAAATTAATAAATATTGTGATTTTCCTCACTCCCGAGTGCCCTTCCATTTCATTCTTCCTGTCAGCCCCTTGTTGGTTACCCTCGTTATTCAGTTCCTACTGAAATATCTTGAGGCAAGTTCTTCTTGGTCCACTTCCCAAGCCATCTTTTCACTCTCCCTTGTTCTGTGTCTTTCTATGCCTCTAGTTCTTTCACTTTACTTTCCTCGGTGACCACCCACTGCCCTCCATGAGTGTGTGTGTGTGTGTGTGCCTCCATTGGACCTCCCCTGAACCACTTGCAGATGAGTTCCCCTAACACATCAAGCCATCTGCCGTTTTTCTCCATCCTCTCGTCTCCTCTGCCAGACAAGGCTGTCGCTCCCCCTCCATCTGCCAAAATGACTGCCTTCCTCTACTGTCTGTGTGCAAATCTATGACAACACAAACACCCACATAAACCCACCAAGCAAAAAAACTATTTGGACACTGCAGCCACACTTAAAAATGGCTGGATTTTATTTAAATTCAAAAGAAAATATCAGAAAAACTGCATCTGCAAGCAAATTATGCTTGAGGTGATTTTAGTGGATGTATGAAGTCAGGTCTCCTATTTTGCTTAAAAATGTACATTTTTATATTTTTTAAGTGTGGCTTAAGTGGCCAAATGCTTTTTAGATATATGGTACATATGGTATGCGCACACATAAACACATAAAAATTTGTCTTAACGGCTTAATCTTTTTTTTTTTTTTGAAGGATTGTGTGGGAATGCAGTTCCTGTCCTTATGTCTCAAGATGTATTTTGAACAAGAACATATGTTATCATGTATAATCTGATTTTTCTGATTTGATTTAAAAATATTTTTTTTTTGTCTAACTTTCTTCATCAAAGTATCCTGAATTAAAAAATATAAGCTGCACAATTTTTTTTTTTTTTTTTATGTTAATAACATTAAGAAATGATTCTTGCGTACCAAATTAGTATATTAGAACGATTTCTGAATGATCATGATACACTAAAGACTGGAGGAATCATACTGAAATTATAAAATATATGTCTATTTAAAAATAAATTTTAAATCATAAAAAATGTTTATTTTACTGAACCTTTGATCAAATAAATACAGCATTGTTGAGCATAAGACGTTTTCTTTCAAAAACGTTTACTAATTTTTGACCGGTACTGTAGTCAAATTAGTATATTCAAATACAGTACATTTATTAGAAAAAATACCCAGTTGACCTTTTAAGATTTTGAAGTCTGCATCAAATAGGTACTTTTCTCCCATGAGGCAATGGAAGAGGAGGCAAAAGTACAAACAGTGATATGACAAATCAATTTAACATTGGAAAACTACAGGCCATTTAGAGATGCTGCACATTTTCTCCACCAATCATTGACTTAATTTGCTGGAACTACCATCTGTTTTTCCTTTTTTTTTTTTTTTCAAAACCAACCCTGTCACTCTGACAAATCTGCACTATTTGAGCAGATTCATGACACCATATTTCAGCTAATTTTGTAAAACAAACATCACAACCCTTCTCCGCCAAATTTCTCAGTGGAAACAGAGAAGTTGCGCAAAATAAAACTGTACCAAACAGATTATTTATGGCCCGGTTCCAGCAAGCCTCCCTGTGCCTAATTAATCCCCAATGAAACACCCAACCGGCGGCCAGCGTGAGTCCACATTGGGAGGAGACAGCAGAGCCCCAGCAGAGGCCCTCTGGTCCTCCAGATGGAGGGGCTGGTGGAGGAGGCTCAGCAGGGGGTGAGAGGAGCAGCATGAGGGCTTGGTCTCCCACCAGGCCTGGCCCATAGAGTGGCCAGCACACCACTGCTTCCTCACAAGCAACAAATGTCAAGCTGCCTGTCCGTGTTTCTGCTCCGCTCCAACACGTCATCCATACAAACAGCTCCGTCGGCCAGCGCAGTGCCCGCCAGCGTGCATTCTTTCCCCAAATGGCATGAGAAATAGGACATTTTGTGATGAAACCAAAATGTTTCATAAAAGTTCAGACGCTGAATGTAAAATTGAATCTGTGATTCGTTACGATGTGCTAAGGCTTATATGAAGTGTTTGACCTTTAAAGGTGTGGAAAGAACCCATAAAACTGCTTTCAGGGTTTGTGCATACTGAAAGAAATAGTATCAAAGTTGAATTGTCATCTAGAGTAATACAGTCCTATTTTGAGTTCTCTTACAGGTGATGAATTACATGATGAATTTCATGAACATTGCAAACCCTATATATATATATATATATATATATATATATATATATATATATCAGAAAACAAACGCATAAACTACGATGGAAACACATTTACCAAATAATAATGATCAACTTCCATTTGTCTTAGTGATATTTATCGCAAGTTTATCAGGATGTGACGATTTTGTTCTTTAACCCACTAGATGGAAACGGTGCTTTATCCCCAAATGTACATGCCAGATGCCAATTTTCCAGATTTACGTTAAATTCATAACTTTGGATGGAAACATAGCTATTGAAACTGTAAAGGGTGAAATGGTGATTGACATATATATATATATATATATATATATACATATATATATATATATATATATATATATATATACTGTATATATATATATATATATATATATATATATATATATATTGTGTTACAGGTTTAAACCCACAAGAGAATGTTGATGACTGCTAATGACAGAGTTTTAATTTTTGAGTGGAGTATCCCTTTAAATCTCCTGACAATTAAAATAGTGTTAATCAAATCATTTTAGTTGACTTGCTATTTTCTAGTCAGTTAAAGGTGGTGTCAGGATGAGCCACCAATATTTCTGCCTATAGTTTTCTAGGAACATAAATATTAAAATAAAATGCTAATGCTAAAATATAGCATATAGATGACCTCAAATCTAATACATTTAGCTATAAATGCATCATGAATATTCTCATATTTTTTTCCAAGAAAGGAGCCCTTTGTGTACACACACAAAATAAAGGAACAAATCCTGTGATACAAAGTTAGAAACTGTTTTTTTAAAAGGCTGATCAAAAGAAAATGTAAAAACATGCATTTAAATGCTGCATTATGCATGAGATTGCATAATTTATGCTACCATACAAATTTAATCAAGGAAACAAGATGACTGAGGTAAGCCTTGATTACAAGCTTAACCCACATCAAAAGAGGATAAATTGAATTTAATAAGTCATGATGAAGAGAACATATTTTTAGGTTAATAATGCTCCCGGAAACCAGAGCGCAGGAAATCTATCAGCCGTGATGTCATGGAGAAGAAAATGAGAAGACAGGAAGATCAACTATTCCTCTAAAATGCTATAAGTAACTGTCCTGTGCTTTTTGTCTCAAACACATTTCAAATATTTTACACTTTCAGGGGCACAAAGAAAGCCTGACTTGTCTGACTTTCCTATGTTCTGTCCTCTCAGATAGGCTTCTGTGTTTATCCTCCACATTCAACTTCCAGGCAATTAAAACAGAGTTAGTGAAGGACACGAGGGGCACCTTGTCTCTTTGACTGTGGAGGCCATGTAGAAACAAATGACATTGCTCCGGAGCACTCCGTCAGAGGACACCTGCTCCAATGCCTTTCACAGCCTCGTCACTTTCCTGTCTGCTTCTGAACGGGTCAGTTGCCGAGGTGCTATAGTACCTGCATGCTCGATTCTGTGTGGCCCGGTGCCAAACACCTCACATATGCCAGCCAGTGCTTTTCTCTATCCTTGCCGGGACTCGTGCCAGGAACTGGACACCGCCACATCCCGCTCCACTCAAAAACACTGAGTAAACTAAGCAACCGAAGATGAAATACATCCAACGGATGTCTCCTATATCACAAAAAAAGGGTAACAGCTGTCACATGGGGTGGTACCGTTTACACTTAGTACCTACTGGAAGGTTTCTAAAAGCAATTTTGCAATTCAGTCCTCCATAGTAATAGATACATAGATTGATTTAAAGCAAGCAGCTTTACAGTATTAAACAGTGATAAAAAAACAGTGTCAGTGTCTCTTATAGTTTAAATTACAACTTCTTTTTCTAGCAGCTCGCAGTGTGTTCATGTTTTTTTCTCACATCTGATCTGATGGACTACAAAGAAGACATGAACCGGAGATTTCCATGATAAAGGAGGAGGAGCCCCAGAGCCACGCCCACCTATTACATAATGGCAATTGACCAATAGTAATTCGAATGGGTTTTACCACCAAAGTGAACTTTTCTGGAAAATTCGCTTTCCAGTTTCCGGCCATGTCCACACGGACACGGGTATTTTTACAACCGTGACTTTTTTACACGGTTCGGCCGTTCGTCCACATGGAAACGCAGTATCAGGACACTGAAACTGCCAGGGTGAGGATTTTCTAAAACGCCGGTTGCAGTGTTGTCGTGTGGACAGCGAAACCGGAGTTTTTGCAATGCTGACGGCTTCTGATTGGCTAACGTGGCTTTACGGTTAGGTTTATATCGCCACCTGCTGGTGTTGTATGCTCTTGACTTGATGGCTTGTTTTTGCGTTTTCATGTGGACAGAGTTTTTTTTTTTTTTTTTAAACACAGGAGGGAAAAATTCTGCGTGGACATGGCCTCCAACTCCAGAAATTAACTTTATTTTGGCCTGATTGTGTTTAAATGGCATTGAACCTGCAGTTTGTTCAACTATAAATCTATACAAATATGCTCTACAATTGCAAAACACGGTAACTGTGTCCCCCATAACTTTTTACTTAACATTAATATATTTGATATCATTTTCCAAACCCTATTAAACCTGGACTAATCAGTCACAGGATAGGTCAGGTTTCGCTCAAAACTCATTTTGACAAAATGTATGGTTCGTTTAGATTTTGTTGGGCAATTTGAGAATTGCTTTGATATAAATAGATTTACATAAAATGTCTTTCTTAGAGCATAAAAGGAAGATATTTTGAAGAATATTGGATCCAAATCTAAAATGTCTTCTTTCAAAATATCTTCTTTTTGTTCCACAGGCATCATCATCGGTGCAAAAAAAAAATGAATGAGGAGGATTTAGTTATATCACACTTTATGTTTGGATTTACCAACAAAGAAATGTCGGATCATCTGCATTATTATTAGCATCCGGACACTGCAGCATTATATGTAGGGAATTGAAAGATACAGACAGACATTCAGGAAATTGCTGCTTTTGTGCAATCTGAAATTACAAACAGCATCCTGGAATAGTGAGATCAGTTTAGTACAGATTTTCTGCAGATATGCCTCTCCTGAAACATGCATGTAAATACACACATTAAATATATTTACACATTCTAAAGTGGGAAAAATCATGCAGAAAGATAGTGTTAAAAATAGAATCTAATAGCACGTATAGTTTCACCATATCACATGCTAATGTATGAATGTGCAACAACACTGCTGTGTTTAGTATGAGGCTCTATGAGGAACAGAATCCCAGTTCCAATCCCAGGGCAAAAACAAAAATAACAGAAAAGATTTGTCTTGTATAGTTGGGATTGGTCAGAAAAGAGTTTGCAGGGCAAATGGATGGCCTTCGCACCTCTTAATGAGCTTTTAGCACCTCATACTAAACTCAAAGTCATCATAAAATATTCCACAGCCATTAGTTGAGCATGGATTAGAGTCAAAAGCTGAAGATAACAATGGATACAGTAGATACATAGATCCTACTATTATCCCCATGTAGGACTTCTTTAATGTTCCAGTGGCAGAACTTTTGCCAAGCGTGTCAGAGGTTCTGGGTTCTAATCCGCACTAGTAGTATAGTTTGTTTTCCTCACAAAATCGATTGTTTATTATTGGTTTTATATCAGGCAGGGACACTATTCCGTAACAAATGAGTCTATCTGCAATGGATTGAAGCAATCCACTCTAAACCATTTCAATAACTCCCAAGCTGTTCAGTTACAGTAAGCTAAAAAAAAAAACCTGCAAAGTATCCCTTTAAGGCTGCTGAGAGGCTTTTTTCCCCCATAGTTTGAGCATGAAAGATTTACACCTCACTTTGTAAGGATGAAATTCCCTCAGCTAAATAATTTTAGCACGAAAGACAATGATTGCCTTTTCACACTGAAGTTGAGATATTCCTGTACTTAAAGCTTCTTCAACTCTTTGTGTGAATAATCACATTAAAAATTAAAGTGATGGGAAGGAAAATCGAATTGTTTGGACATTGAGTTGAATAATGGAAGTCTGTCAGATTAATTGGGGATGGTTTTTATTTTAAATAATTTATAATTTAATAATTTGGGAATACTTTGAATGTATTAAACTTCTGTGTGAAATAATAAAATGGCAGTTTTATTTTTTAAGAAAAAAGTCATTTTATTTCCATTTCTTATATCCTTATGTTCCTAGTAATCACACTCAATAAAAATTTCTGATATCTATGTGGGATTTCCAAATATTCTTGCAATTGTAAATCACTCAAAACCTAACTCAGCTAGACTTGATCTCAAAATTCTGTGGATTTGAGTCAGGTTGAGGAATGCATTTTCAAATCTTCACATATTTCAAGTCTCTGTGAGCATGGATGCATATTAGTTGTTTGCCTTATCAGCACTTGTCAGAAGCTCTTGAGTGTCAGATCTTCATTCACCTCACCTCACCTTCATTCACCTCTCCTCAGCAGGACACATGCAAGGGATTTGGTAGCATGTAGAGATAGAGGTGTGAACAATGATGCTGTTGATATGGGAAATGATGACGTGACTGAGACTGTAGAGTTTTCTTTTCTTTCTTTTCTTACCAATTTGGCCCTTTTTTACTTGCAAACACAAGCTAAGATGCTTTTTCCTGCTTCCACAATATCCACTCTGATAGAAGAGTTTTGAGATGCGAAAATGCAATGTCACACTGTTTGTTTGACTTCGTGAAGAACTATCAAACCTTGACATTCCTGATGAAAGGATCTTTAATATCATAGATGGACTGTCAAAAGATAAAATGTATAATTAGGGCATGTTCAGATCAGATACAACCCGGAAGACATATTTAAAGAACGATTTCCATTATGTGAAGCCTATACAGGTTCATCTTGGTTTTGATGCTTCTGGTAAAGAGCGGTTTTGCCAGTATGTCTCAGTGAAAGACACTCTGAAAGCCCTGCTGAACCTGCCATCACCGAGAGAGAAATATAATGTGTCAAAAATGCACTTGCCATTAGATCCAAATGTGCTTGAGGATGTGAGAGATGGTGAGACTTACAAAGAAAATAGCCTTTCACAAGAGTTTACTTCTTCAGTTTCTATTATCTTGTATATGCATTTGAAGTAGTGAATCCTCTTGGATCTGGCAAAAAGGAATTGCATTGCTTGCATTGGAACCTTCAAGCCATGTTTCTGTGCAGAATAGCACTTGGGTATCAACATTTTCTGTGCCGTGGGAGAAAACACATGAAAGTTTGAGAAGGTTTCTTCCACAGAGGAATCGACCAAAAGCTGCAGATAGACGGCATATGGTGAGAGTCATTGCAGAAGCAATTAGACCGGTTTGATTGAACCCCCTTATACAGAAGTTGTGCTGAAGTGGCTAAGAGCATTGTGGATAAATATCCTGAGTCTTTTGAAGACCGAACAGAAGAGGGAGAACAGCTGGGCAATGGATATTACACTTTAAGCAAACAACTGAAAACAAGGATAGACTTTTTAAACAGAGACAATACCCTAACACGACTTCGAAAAAGCACCAAAGGAATGGTCCGTGCTGGACCATTAAGAAAGTGTGCCAAAACTGATAGCAACGGCTGTGTCAAATTGCAGCCGTCACAGCTGCCTGAAGGAAAAAATAGAGAGTCTCTCCATGAGAAGAAAATGGAGCTAAAGACCATTTATTCCAAGGAGGGACAAAGATGTGTAGACCAGAAGCAGGTCAATGACCTCATAACATTACTGTATGACCAACAGTCTCGTGACATTAATGCAACACCTTCACCAACCTTGTCAGAGATACAGAATGAGTGGCCATTCCTCTTCATGCAGAAGTTTTTACTACAGCACTTCTTCACATTGACCAGAATTCAGCTGGAATCAAGACTACGAGAATCACTTGCTGGCAAGGGAAAAAGAGTGCTATTTCAACAATCAACTTTTGAAATGGAACAAGGAAGAGAAGGCAGTCCTTCATGGCATTGAGATACAGATGGAAGACATGGATCCTGGACTTGCTGCAATAGTAGTCATGATTACTTACTTCAAAGAAAAGGAAAATTCTGTAAGGCTGTTCCAGACGAGGTATATAAGCGCTGAGCGCCCGGTGATCGCATGGATAATAATGCATGTTGAACAACAATAATGAATAAATAATGAATGTTGACAATAATCTGGGGCCTTATGTGATCTTTGCCACGAAATGGCTCAAATGTTTTTGGTGATCCAGTTTGGTAGGTGGTGCTGTCACAAAAAAAACTAGGGTCCTGGAACTGCACACTAAGAAAAGAAAAGCATAATAAGATGCCTTTAAGATCATTTACAGCCTAATAATTTTAACTATAATATAGATATCATATAGCTTCACATAAAAAGAGCCAACATGCCAGCGGCTATGATATAATAATACAATAAGAAAATATCTGGCAAGAGGGCACCTTGGCCCATAAACCTAAAATAGAAGCAAGAAAATGAGCTTCTATGCAAGTAATCAGGTCTGTATAGTATTGGGGATACGTGCTTCACGTAGTGCCGTTGCAGAAGACAAAAAAAAACTAGCACTCATGGAGTCAGTGTTTTGTGACTGTCCATCCTCCTCCTCGGGTTTCGTACACACAGAAAGCCAAGATTATTTTCCGTTTCGGGAAGGCACTGTTTTCTTCGTTGCTATTTATCAGCCTGTCACCCAGCAGGGATCAAATTTTCCCTGAAGACACCGTGAAATTACACATATTTCCCCCCCTCCCCTCAAGACCTCAAGGATAAATATCACAGTTTAAGCCCCTGGAGCCAGCTGAGCTGTGTGGCAGATAAAAATTTGACCTCTCCGTTCGCCCTGTTTGTCCTGACTATTGAACTCAGCGAGGAACTGCGTGATCTGTCACCTATAATACACTAAACTCAAAATCTTTGTCTTTTTTTTTTCATACATATTGTCATGTTTTGAGTAAGTTTGTTCATGTTGCTTTTGATCTCCTGTTCTGTTCATGTCTATTTCTAGGCTGGTTTTCTTGTTCTGTTAATTAGTCCTGTCATCCTTACCATTTAGTCTCGTAGGTTACAAATAGTTGGATTAAGTTGTCACAGGTGTTTCATCTATCTTTTATTGGTTTGCTCTGTCTAAGGCTATGTTTACACGGAAACGATTCTGAAGAGAAAACGCAAAAGTGGCGTTGCGACATCACTTTTTATTCTGCGTTTAGACGAGCGTTTTGTGTGGGAAATCCGCGTGCAAATGGTGACCCAAAAGTGTGTGAAATTCAATGTAGTATGCACTCGAGGCGGCTAGGAGTGCATACTACAACAACACCAAGTCCACGCGCATGCGTACAACTTTCACTGTCAAGCAGACTTTTGCGTTTTTACCGTTTACACAGGAACACGGTGGTGGAGCGTTTTTAAGATTTCCACTCTGGAGGGTGGTTTCACTTTTTTGCGTTTTTAAGCCTCAAAAATGCTGTTGCCGTGTAAATGAAAGGTACATTCGAAAAAATATTTTTACGTTTTCACCTGCGAGCGTTCTCGTGTAAACAGGGCCTAAGGCCGTGTGTCCACCAAAGCGTTTTTCCACGCGCCTGGCGTATGTTTTCAATTATTTTCAATGGGAGCGCCGCGTTTTTTAAACGACATGAGCGTACCGAGGCGCTGAGCGTTTTTTTTTTCACGCTGAAACGCAGAGCGCCCGGCGTTTTTACTGGTCGCTGGGAGTTGAAAAATGTTCAACTTTGGATAAAACGCAGCGCTCATCACTGTCACTTTTTACCCAGCCGTCCAATTACAGTGGAGTAGGGGCGGGACTAATACCACACCGACCAACTGTCACAACATTCAACTGCTGTGGATATTCTGTATCATAGCAACGAAACGTCTCAACGGAAAAAACGCTGCACTGCCAAAACGCTCTCAAACGCCCAAAGCACGCCGTCTTCAGCAGAGCGTCTAGCGTTTTCAGCTGGCTAAAAACGCTTTGGTGGACACACGGCCTAAGCCTGGAGTATCTTTGATCTTTAAGTTCATTGTTAGTTTGACATTGGTCTATGGTGGTTACGGCCCTATATCAATATTAAAAAGAGTATTAATAGTAAAACACACAATGGGCCAGTCCCACAAATTTCTATGATGGTTTGGGCTCTATATTAATATTTTTTTTTTTAAATCACTGATATAAAAAAAATAAATAAATAAATATTGCATATTTTTAATTTACTACATTTTTTGAAAATACACTGATATTGGTACAATGGGGTTGCTTGGCATTGAAAGGTATATTTGCTACTGCCTGACTCTTTGTGGCAGCGATATATGATTAAAAAAAAAAAAAATCCCATAGATCAAATTTTCAGAAACAATGTTTGAAATGTCACTGACTCAGAACATAGTAACTTAAAAATAAAACTGGATACAATAAGCATAACATTAAAAAATGGTTAAAAAACATTCTTTTTATGCCTCCTTCCTTTGGCCTTATCTGACCATTTTCAGAATGAGCAGGACATTATCATGAGTCAGCATTATTATTAAACAGAATTACACACCTGGATAAAGTCAACAGAGAGAGAGAGGCGACAGGATTATTTCCATATTTATTAGCATCTAACCTCATTCTCTCATTCCCTCACCAGACACCGTCTCAGACTTGTATATGCAAAAAGCTGTAATCAAAAAATAATTTGTTCTCCTGAATAACAAACACAAGCTTTATATTAGTTTTTTTTTCTCCTTCCCCCTTTCAATCTCAAAGGTGGTGTGGTGGAAAACAATACACCCACATTCATAGGAAACAGCATTGAAATGTAACTATGTAAATGTATCTTCTGTATAACCATATTTTATGCCTTTCTTTAAATTATTTCAGTTTTAACTGGTGCTGATAGAAATGTCTTCATACACTTCTGGTTGTTTACTACTTACTACTGGACTAGGAGGCGAATTTAGACACACTCCTCGGGAAATTATGGTAGAATAGGAATTGAAAGGAGAGTTGTGATTGTGAGGCTATGTGCTTACACCCATATGTGTTTGTGTGTCTGTGTTATATTTAGACTCGGCCAGCGGGTCTCGCCCGGACGGCAGCCATTATCAGACATCTTCAAGACCGTCAGGGACCCAATTAGTTAGTGATCTATCTGATGACAAAAAGACTTTGCTTGCTTCTATTCTTCCTTGTGTGTGCTTGCCATAGGCAGACATAATAAGAGCACAAGCAGTTCTGGGATCTCTTCTGCTCTCAGCCTCTCTATTACCTCCATCTATGAATAAGCACTCCGTTTGAGGTCACTGTCGGGTTCATTGCTCCCTTTATTAATGCACAATCAAAACAGTCAGCTTTTGGGAAGCTCTGGGAATTTTTTTTTTTTTTGCCTCAATAAATTTCTAATTACTGCTTATTAATAGTTAGTAAGGTAGTTGTTAAGTTTAGGTTTGAGGTTGGATTAAGGGATGTAGAATGGTCATGCAGAACAAGGCATTAATATTTGCTTTATAAGTACTAATAAACAGCCAATATCCTAGCATGCTAATAAGCAACTATTCAATGGACCATAAACTAAAGTGTTACCTTATTTTCACTCAGAAAGGGTATATATATATATGTGTGTGTGTGTGTGTGTGTGTGTGTGTGTGTGTGTAAAATTATATATAATATAATAATATATATTTACATGTGTAAAATTATTTGTAAAATTAAAAATTATAGCTGTAAAATATGGTAAATGTGGTTAGATGCATAAACCTGAAGAGAAACAACATTATGGCTGTTAAAATTGTCATAATTGAAATAGTAATATTAAATCTGGTCTGTTTTAATATTATTATTTGATCAAATTAAACTAAAAATGAATTATGCTGTTTCACACACCTTTTTCACAGACTTGCTTGCAGCCCCCGTACTTCAGATTTAAAACTTACTGTATTATAATATACTCAGAAATATGACTCAATCGTACCACATTGACCATGCAATTGAAAGTGTGAAAACAGCCTTAACTGTACATGCAATTCTATGTTTGTTTTCTTTAAATTACTAGTAGTTACACAAATGTTCCTTTGAATTACAAGACCACATTTAATCTCAAAGGTGATCCAGACTGCGTATGCCGTTATAAGCCTTTTAGATGAGTCATGTTGTTTCATTTCCTTTCAGCTTGTGTCCTTTCCTCTGTGACACTTTTGTAGACCCAACCGCGTGCACTCAGCATGTAAAACAGTTTTTGATTTTGCAGACGCTGCTCAGCGGCTTCATCTCGAAGACCTTTATAGGACACTGCATGCTCGGAACCACATTGAAAGATGCACAATAAGAGGCCCAAGGGATGGCTTGGCATCACACCATCTGTGAAAGTGAACAGGGCACACGGTTTTGTGAGAATGAACTTGTGACTGGTGACTTTGATGCTATTGTAACTGAATCAGCATGGACTCCCCACAAAGGAAGGGTATATGGAGGAAGCTCTCCTCGTCCATCAATGGCATTGTTTAATTATCAGCATATTCATTGATCTGATTCTGACACCACTTCCCATTCAGACCATTTCAAGGACTAGAAGTTCGGCTGAAAGTTTATTTCATTGCCATAATGGAGGGTAAACAGAGGCAATGATAGTGAGGGAGACTGAGAGAGAGAAAGTCTTGGCGTTTCCATACACTCAGTTTGAGATGATGACCCTCCGGCATGGAGGGCATTGAGCACAGATGGTTCCTCTCTTTGGCTGGCCATCCGTCCCGAGGACGGCCGCAGGTCGGGTCCGGTGGTGCCGGGGCCCATATGGCTGTGAGGGCACCCCGCTCTCTCTTTCTCTCTCGCCCTCTCCATGCCCTCAACGCCACCTTCCACCTTATGGAGCTTTTCCCCACCGGCCCTGGCACAAAGATCAATAACCCCACGTTATGTTTTTCTTGGGATTTCTGAATGTAGATAGACGGATGGATAGATAGATAGATAGATGGACAAACTGGACATTGGCATTCAGCATAACAATGTCACACAAAAAAAGTCTCTGTAAGCTCAATAAGCAAGGGAAGAAAATGTGTAACTTAGAAAATATGACACACTTTGCCTTTAAAGGAGAACTACGGCGCAAAATGAACCTTTGGTCTAATAACACATTGGTTCCTAGTTAACCGTTCTCTGAGATTTCATCTTTGGAAAACAGTCACGACTAGTCGAACCCCGAACGACGTGCTAATTGAGCTGAACTGTATGAAATTCAGCGAACTTCTGAACTGAATGAACGGCGTTCGTGGTTCGACTTGTCGAGACTGTTTTCCAAAGATGGCGCCGCCTGTACACACAAAGTGTACTATCTTTATAAAATATCTTCTTATTAAACGGTCTATACACTTACAAAGTTCTCAATGCCCTCGTTATGTTACTGTGTTAGTATGGGGCTATTTTGAGCCTTGTTAGTGGTATAAACTAGTGATTTCTTTTTACTTTTTCAATGCCCATTACTAACGTTATACGCTAAACAGTTTTTAGAGATAAAACTCTTTACATTCGATTATCATGAAAACAAATCTCAGGGAACGGTTGACTAGGTACCAATGTTTTATGAGAGGTTCATTTTTGCGCCGGAGTTCTCCTTTAAACTATAATTGCTGATATTATCAGGAGGAATTTGATTTCTCTGAAATGATCATACCAAATAATAAGTAAGTCAGATGCATTTCAGTACATTTCACAGTCCACTAACACCATCTCTCACATCTGTGAGGCTCCTATTAGAGCTCTGCCGCTGAGAGCTAGAAGTTTGATCCATCTCTATGTCCTCATCTGCTGAGATTACACTTTAAAACAGCTTGCGAACACCAGCGCTCTTAATTTCAACTTATCTCATTGCTGGTCTCTGTCTCTGTAAAGTGCAGCAAACGCCTCCACACTCTGTGGGTTTTACGAAAGACATTCAGTACTGTGATGGAGGAGCTGAAGAAGAATATATTTCTCTTATAACATTTTTACAAGTGAGCACTGCACTAGGTTTACTCTAACATGTGATGTGTGGGCAGCTTGTGATATGATCGGCAGTGTACTGTACACTTCACACAAGAGATGTTGGCGATAGAGCAGACTTATTTTTAGACTTAGGTGAGAAAAACCCTCCTGTCCTTCAGTTTAAGGTTGTACCGAAAAGGTTTCCTTTTTCCTTTTTTTTTTTTTTTTGTGCATGTCAGACTTTCACCTTTTAGAATTAAATTTTCACACAAAATATACAAAGTAATCCAACTAGAAAGTGTACAGGTGCCTTTATATTAACATCTAAATAATTTGTCTTCTCCCCACATCTCCCGAGAACTATTTAAAAAACTAAAAGGCTGCAGCAGGTGTTCAGAAAACGGAGCTTATTCCCTCCCTCGGAAATGGGGATTATTTCTGCTGCTCTGAGGTTTCGACTTCACGGAGAAGCTGGAAATCTCATGTACTCAGTGAATGCAATTTGTAAAACTGATTACTGGGCAAAAGTGTACAAAGAAGGAAAGACTCAAGCGATCACTAGGAGAAAGCAAAGCAGGTCTCACTTGCGCGTCTGCGAACAGGTTCAGGTTTCATATAGTCCGCGGTCACAATAAGCATCTCCAGCCAGAGCCAATAGCACAGTATCATATAACACAATAAAAAGAGATACGAGCTTTTCATGCCAACTGATATCAGCCTCTGCTCAACCAATAAACGCCCCAATTTAGCAAGCAGGCAACATTTCCAAAATGCACCAAAAAAATTAAATCTGCTATTTGAAAATGTCTTTATCAATGTAGTACAGACAGATGCCAAAATTAATGAATCAATAACATCTATTTATAATATAAATCTTAATGGTGAATTCAGGCTAGTGAATGACGCCAAATCAAAACCAAATAATAACTAAATCGGTTGTTGTAATGTTACTTGGAGTTTGTTTTTGCTCTGTAAAGTTCTGTGACTTGTGGGAGCAACACTTACTTAATGACTAACGTTACCAAACTTCAAAGCAGAACCTCCATAGAGCGATTAATAATTCACAAAGCCAGACAAATAAATAAACATTGAGGGTAGAGAGGAAAGAGTACTGGTTATTTTGGCTCATTAAATATGACTTGCTGTGCAATGTGAAAAACAGGGTGGGGATGATGAAATGAAGGCAGTGATGAAAATCACCATTTTGGCAAAAATATTTGCTTGTTTAACAGTGTGAATATTTGATTTTGATGTGTAGAAACACTGTTAAATATAAAACTGTTACACAGACGTATTTTAGAGGATTAACTTCTTAATTTAAACATGGAATATTTCCAAGTCAGTCCTGCAAGCCAGACTTCTATCAACATGTCTGGTGAACACTGTATGAATTTTGCACATTCGCCAGAAACATAACTCAAATGTACATGAAAATACTGTACATGCTTGGCGAATGCATTAAAACTGTTACGGATATTAATGTGCTACAAAGGCGGTAAAATTCCAGTATACTGAAAGACGCAATGTCTGTGCCATTTAAGAATATTATTATTCAGATAGCTATAAATATGTTGGCAGTGTAACTCTAATTCAAGCTTCAACTTTGTGCAAAGCACTGAATGCTTATTAGCAGTGTCTATTAAAGTTAGTGATAATTTGCTTAGAAAAGCATAGTAATTTCATGACATAAAACTGGATAATTACATCCCTTTATTGCATCCCTGCACAATACAATATCTTAAACACAGTCACATGCTTGGTCTTACCCTGCTGTGCACTTTAAAAAATAATCATGTAAAAAAAAAAATGGTAAACTAGCAGCATCATACCGTAAAAATACGGTGTGTACTAAATACCGTTTTGTCAGCTACAGTATACAACTGTAATTTAATTTATTAATCATCTCCGCTACAAACAGGAAAAAGAGGCTACAATTTGCAAGCGCTCACAAAAATTGGACAGTTGAAGAATTGAAAAATGTTGCCTGGTCTGATGAGTCTCGATTTCCGTTGAGACATTCAGATGGTAGAGTCAGAATTTGGTGTAAACAGAATGAGAACATGGATCCATCATGCCTTGTTAGCACTGTGCAGGCTGCTGGTGGTGGTGTAATGGTGTGGGGGATTTTTTTTGGCATACTTTAGGACCCTTAGAGCCAATTGGGCATCGTTTAAATGCCACAGCCTTCCTGAGCATTGTTTCTGACCATGTCCATCCCTTTATGGCCAACATGTACCCATCCTCTGTTGGCTAGAATAATGCACCATGTCACTAAGCTCAATCCAGGCTTTGTTGGGGATTGGCACTTTCCATGGGTACAAAATAAGGCCTGAAGTACTATATATCTGCAATTCCAAATAGGATGTCTAAACAAATTAAATATATCTATATGAAGAAAAAAAAAGTGTAATTTTAAGAAATGTAATGTTACATGTTTTGTAATTGGGCAAAAATCATGTAGTAGAAGGGCTGCGTGCAAAGGCACAGCTTAATATTTTTATTGGCCATTGTTGATGATTAAATTTGGTAATTGATTATTAAAATTGATAATAAAAATAGTTTTTAGATGTTGTGGTAAGCTTAAGCAACATGCATGAAGAAGGACTACTTTAAATGGTCTTTAATATTAAACGAAGGAGATCGCTACACAGGAGATTAAATAAAGACGGCACCAAACAAAGCATTTGGACTGAACGAACTGAAGTCTTATATAAAATGGAGGATAATCAACACAACAGGAAACAGGTGTGGAACTCAATTAACATAGAAACTAACTTGCGTTTACAAGAAAACGATGTACTAAAAACTGAGAAGTTTTACTTCGGGTTTTTCACTTACAAATGATAACATTATCAAAACGTTACGCGTACACACGGATCTGAAAAAAAAAAAAGACTAAAAGCGTTGTTTTATGCATGCCATGGCAGTAATTGGCGATGTCACTCAATAAAGAAAAGCTTTGTACCTAAAGACTGAACAATTAATACGAATTTGCATGACAAATTCGACAAATCAAATTAACGATGTCTCAATTTACAATGTTGCTTTCAAAAACCACTTTGCACTTTGAAACCTGATTAAATAAAGACGGCACCAAACAAAGCATTTGGACTGAACGAACTGAAGTCTTATATAAAAGGGAGGATAATCAACACAACAGGAAACAGGTGTGGAACTCAATTAACATAGAAACTAACTTGCGTTTACAAGACAACGATGTATTAAAAACTGAGAAGTTTTACTTCGGGTTTTTCACTTACAAGTGATAACATTATCAAAACGTTACGCGTACACACGGATCTGAAAAAAAAAAAAAAAAAAAAAGACTAAAAGCGTTGTTTTATGCATGCCATGGCAGTAAATGGCGATGTCACTCAATAAAGAAAAGCTTTGTACCTAAAGACTGAACAATTAATACGAATTTGCATGACAAATTCGACAAATCAAATGAACGATGTCTCAATTTACAATGTTGCTTTCAAAAACCACTTTGCACTTTGAAACCAGTTTTCAAATGTTTTCAGGTCCTCAAAATGCATTGTTGTGTTAATGAATGGCCAAAAAGTTTTCAGTTTTTAGTTGAGGAAACAGTGTCATAAACACCCTCTAAAACACAATGAAACTAACATACTCCTGACAATACAACTGTAGTATTTTACTTTGAGTACTTTGAGTAAATATTAGTAATTAATAGCCTACAGTCGATGTATATACATTTTATCAAGTACATTATATTATTATCACAACCAAAATCATAGGATTTGAGACAGAGACATCCAATGCTTAAAAGAGGAACAGGACACCAAAGAGTATCGTATTCATGGAAAGTGCAGTGCTAATTGCTGTTTCCACTGTTTTTTCTGAATTTGTGACCGATCACTGGTCTTGCCCCGTGTGCTAAAGGCCACCGACTTCTCTTTTCCCTTCTCTGCCCTTTACAACAGGTGCCACAATGGGGTCTGCAAACAAAAATCAATTAGAGACTTCTTGATGGGGAATTCTGACATTTGCACTATGATGGCTGAAGCCAAATGCCATTGTGCTTATCCAGAGAGAAGAACTGATATAACGTGACTGTATACCGCAATCTTAAAGAGATAATTCTCCACGAAATGAAAATGCTCATTTAGTCAAGCTTATGTTTTTTTTTAAACTCTCTTTATGACTTTCTATGTCACAAAGATTTTTTTTAAATAGGTTTGGAACAGGGCGAGGGCGAAGTATTTTGGCGGGAAATATCCATTTAATGAAAGTGATAGATTGTTGGCCAGTACCTGTCATTTAAATAACACCCTCTTTCTTGTGTGTTTTATATGCTTTTGTACTGCCAGATCGTTTTCGTCTCAAGCTGGAATATTCGAGTTCGCAGGAGGTTTTCACTGTCCTCACAGAAAAGCACATCTCTAAGAGGATTGCTTTTAAATGGTACTCTCTGAATTCGGTCTTTACTTAGCATGTGCAGATAAAAATGCTCTTTGTTTGAGTGGTGTAATTGAAAAAGTTGAAGATTGTGACATGCAGTGTTTACTTAGCATCTAGTGATACTCTATATTTGTTCTCTTGTATATTTTGATTTTCCAAGAAAGCCAATACAGCACATAATGTTTTAGTGGTCACGCAATTTTAGCGGTTTAAAATTCTGCATATAAATATCCAGGACTGTTTAATTAAAAAAGTACGAGGTTTATTAATAAACAACTGAACCTGAAAGTTTAAGTGGAAGGGAAAAACATAAATTCTGATTTCGCCTGACTGTCTCTCCTTCTGATCAGGGTTACAGTCAGTGACCCTAACAGACATATCATGCTAATGAGCACTTTTACTGCACTGACATTACCACACACAGTTGTGGTTGTTAACTATTAATAATAACACGTGTTACATCAGCCTGTAGTTAATTTAAAAGCCCTTAATTAGGAAAAATGAACAGGGTGTGAGTGGTAAAAACATTTCTCTCTCTCAAGATAATTTGCATTTTAAATGTATCAGCAGTGGACTAATTATATAGAATGTTTAGTCAATCATACATATTCAAGACAAGCAGTGTAGTTCTTTAAAACAACAGCATTCAAAAAAAGATTTGAATCTTAAATCTACATTCAAAACAGAATGTGAGCTGCTGATTTAAGCCTTCGTCGTCTGAGTCATCCATCTTTTTTCTTTAAAGGGGACATATCATGCAAAATCCACTTTTTTAGCATTTTACCTTAAACGCATTTTGTTGTATATTTGAAATGTTTATAAGTACAGAAAGGATGAAATTATTCTCTTCAAGTGCTTCGTTTATATCTTTATATTCTGTTTTGGTCATATTTTTCAACTTGTTCAGATTTTTCTGTTTTCTATGACGTTTTTTGAACTACAGCGTCACCGTATTTGCAGCGGAACTTCCAAATAAAGACATTAACTACCGGTCCAACACTTCGAGCAATCCGCCATTATTATTTCTGGCTCCGATTTTGTAGTCCGAGCTCAATGATGCAGAAGTTACGAGAGGGCAAGTCAAAATGTTTGGTTTTTGGATGTAGTGACCTGAAGCACTTCAAGGATTCCCACTTCAACAACCTCCGCCAGTAACGTTATATAGAAGGGTTTGCCGATTGACTTTGTCTGAATGAGAGGTAACGTTAAATTCCTTCTATCTTTGGAGACGGCGAACAGAGCATTTCGATAAGCTGTAAATATCGTTAATAAAAATAAAGTACTTTACTTTCTTAAAACACATGGTGGTCATGGTTTAGCAGTACCTTTGTCTTTCTTTGTTTTTGTTTTGAAGTAACGTTACACGTCTGCAGTATTAATTGTTCTTGAGTTTCATCAATGGTCATTTAGCTGCGTTGTTTTCTGATGCTTTTCTAAACGTATCATGTTGTCAATACAGATTTTTTTTTTTTGTGGTAAGATTAGACCGTAGTCATTTATCTTGTCAGTGTGCTTGTTTTAACAAGAAAAATAGTCGACTTTTACTAATAACACAAAACAGTTAACTCACATACCAATACATCCATATGATGAAGAGGTTGTTCTGCAGGTTCGTCGTCGTCTTTATCGACTCGCTCGCTCTGGCTCGAATATGTAAGGCTTGATAGACAAGTCTTCTGTTGTTGACATTTTATTAACGTGTGAATAAAAATGTTCTTTGAAGGTACCGTATATCGTATATCTCTAATCAAACTACAATAATGGCCGAAAGTGGGGAGTTGAACTGACCGTGAACTCATCGACCTGGAGAGCGGGCGGGGTGTGACGCATCTCCTTTTTATTTAAAGGGGCCGCTTTGAAACGGGTCGCTCAAAGAAAAGGGGTAGAAAAGGGGCTTGTGGAGCTATAATAATGAGGAATTCAGACCCAAGCATTGCAGTTATGTTTTATATAGACCACAACGGTATGATTTATATGTAAAAATTAATGATTTAAAAGTATGATATGTACCCTTTAAGACTGTTCATAAAAGGTCCCATGACATGGGGGTATGTTCCCCATAACACAGTCTCATCCCAAGAAGTCATATAACTGACGTCTTGGGACGTCTTTTGACCATACGTCAACATCCGCCTTTTTAGGGTACCCTTAAACGTCGGTTACATGACGATCCCGGGCCGTCATGCTGACGCTTTACCTTTAACGCTAAACTGGACGAGCCCTCGGCTTCCATGTATATCTGGTTGCCTAACTGATTGGGTGTCTGGCGATCGCACTTATAAGAGGTATTAGAAACAGAGTGGTCGCTTGCGTCATGGGCGATTAACTTCCGTGTCGTGGGACTGTCGTCTGCAGGCGCTGTTGCTTTGCCGTTGCTTGCTTCTGATATTTGCATCGAAATTGTTGTTTTGTGTTTGTTACTGAAGCGGTTGTGTGTGCGTGTGTGTTTATTTTTTTCTTTTGTAAGATTGGAATATTGTCAATGTATGTATGGTTGGGTTGTGATATTGCACTGATCAATTTAATGTGAATTTTGTTAATGTGAAATTTTTATTTTCTTATTTTGGTGTGGCAAGAAATGGTTCCACTCATTTCTTTTTGTATTGGATTTATTATTATAATTTTGTATGTGTAAGTAGAGAGGTGAAAACCTTGTTTTGTTGTTTTTAGTAAAGTGACTGTTTACTGTGCGAGCCTAAGTGTTGTATAACCTGAATCTGTAACAGGGGGTGGCACGGAGAGCTGGCTGTGGTCTGTCATCACGAGTGCTGTGTCCTGAGTGGTGTACGTGTGCGAGAGTGTTAAATCACAGATGTATGGGAAGAGTGATTTGCCGTGGAGGCCAAATTGTGTTTTATTGTCAAACTTCAGCTCCCCTGTTCCAGATCCGGTTGTAATTACTCAGTCGGTTCGTGTGTTTATCGAATGGTGTGATTGTTGTGGTCTATGATAACTCTTGCTGAATGTCTGTTCTGTGCTTAAAAAACCTCAAATTGTTATCTGTAATAAAATTTGTACTTTTTGCATCCACGTCTCCCGCCTTTACTGTGAGCGAACCTGTGTTGCTTTAAATCAGAAATATTCTTGCATTGTCCCTGGCAGGATTCCCGGGTGGCGTAGTCGCTAATTGATCACCTTTTGCCCTCTGGGAAATGCCACATAATGTTAGTATGTGTAGCCTGATTTTAGCCTCTGATTTGAACGCTCTGTTTGAAGAGGCGTGTCTGCTGTGGGATTCAGTCTAATCAGCCACTGCTGTGATTGGCTAATATGTGTGCATATGAAATAGCTACATATTACATGTGAAACTCTCTCGAATACTTTTACTATTATACGTTTTTACTATTACAGCTATCGAGATTAAGGAATCGTGAGCTGTTTTTAATAACACAGTCTCATCCCAAGAAGTCATATAACTGACGTCTTGGGACGTCTTTTGACCATACGTCAACATCAGCCTTTTTAGGGTACCCTTAAACGTCGGTTACATGACAATCCCGGGCCGTCATACAACTGACACTTTATGTTGACGGGGTAGGTATAGGTCTGGGGTAGGGTTAGGATCCGATGATGTCATCTAACCGACGTTTAAGGGTACCCTAAAAAGGCGAATGTTGATGCAGGGTTAAAAAGACGTCCCAAGACGTCAGTTATATGACGTCTTGGGATGAGACTACGCTGTTTTTAAATTATTTAGATCTATTCCCATCACATAAAAATGTTGCCGTGATGAGCATTGAGCAAGCAGAGGACAGTCCGCTGATCGCAAGAATGAAGATCTTATCATTGCAACGAAGTTTCTGAACTTTCTCTAATGCTTTCACTAATGCAAAAATGATAATGTACATACAGTAAGAGCTTCGTTGCGTCATTGATTTCATAACGAGTTGTCCAGATAAGCTCGTGCTGTGTGGAAAGATTGTTCTTTGATTGGTTTCTGTATAATTTGTTCACAATTTAAATAAGATTATTTTCATCCTACTAAAAGAAACGATGTGAAGTTGATATTTTAGTCACTGGCTTGACTTACATGATGCATAAACAGTATTGAACGATTTTGAGAGAAAGATTTCCTGTCTGAACTTGAACAATTAGGCTACACATCAGAAATTGTTGCTTCGTAGCTCGATCGATTTATTTTCAGACGTTCATCGATAATAATGGATAATAATCACCTCCATAATGGCCGCTCATCCGGGTCACCATCCAGAACGTGACGTCGGTGAAAACCCTCTGTGTCATTTGTACAAAATATACCCCACTGATGGATAGGTTTAGGGGTGGACCGTACAAATCCGAATGAAACCTCAACCTCGTAAAATCATTTTCTCATGAAATTGGGTTGGATGTTTCCTTATAATTGTGTGGTGGTCTGCAACTTCTTTTTTTACTGTCCAAAGTTACTATGAATCCCTGTGGGGATAAGGTTTCAAATAAAACTTGTCTTAATGAGAAGTGACAGTGTGCAGCACAAACTGTAATGCAAGCAAATTAAAACCCAAGAGAAATGCAGTCTTTTATAACAGTCTGTATGTTCTTATGTGATATATCAAATGGACATAACACAGCCCACAGAAACAGCTATGTGTGCATGCATGTGTGTGTGTGTCAGTGGGTGTGTTTCCCCACTCTCCTGCTTTCCACATATCACAATCTTAACCAGAACAGCCCATGAAAACACAAGTATTCTGAGTATAGACTGTTAAAAACAGAACATTGTGCTTTAATATTAAAGGTTAAGCTTGATTATAGACAAACACAAAAATGCAAGATTTTCGAAGAAAAAAGGCCAGGTAACTGAATAATACAGGATAAAGCTTTTAGAGTGAATCTCATAAAGCCCTTAAGAGACAAGTTTTGTTAGTGTCATTTCAATGATAGACAAATACAGTACAGGCACATGCTATTTGGAAGAGAAAAGAATTGCTAGAGCTAAGTCTTAATTAATTATTTACATAAATGCAAGATAAAAATGATTTTCAATTGCTCTCGGATAATTGCATCCATTATTTTACCCAATATAGCCATTTTACAGTGAATTGATGGGGGTCTGAAATATTCGAACTCCATCAACAATGTTTCTTTTCATCTCCTTATAATTGATACTCTCAAGCATGAACTCAAATCTAGAATTAAAATATCTATACACGTACAGCCATTATGTTGTATTGTGGCATTTGAGTCTGAATAGGGTCATTGTGGCAAGAGTGAAACTTTTGTCTTACACAATCATAGACTGAATTTAATAATAATAATAATAGTGCACTCAAACGATTAAAATATTTAATCGTGATTAATCGCATTATAGTTAACTCGCAATTAATCGCACATTTTTATATATTATAAATGTCTCTTGATTTATTTTTGTACCATTATTTTTTTCTCATTTTAATGCTCTTATCAACATGGAAAAGTGGATCAGCTTGCTTTGTGCAAATGTTTTTTTTTTTTTTTTTATTGAAAACAACATTGACATACTGCGTTAAATTTCACACTGACATTCTCACTTGGAGCAAATAATCTCTCACACAATGTAACACTGTAAAAAGGTGAAAGAAATTCTGACAAGGTCCTGTGTGTGTGTGTGTGTGTGTGTGTGTGTGTGTGTGTGTGCTTGGCCATAACACACAGATCACTTTGGTCTTGTCAATGGAACCATTTGGCAACTTTTTAAAAGTAAACTTTCAATTCAGAATCTTATTGGCATCCATTTCGTCGCACGCTCGCCATCCACTCAAAATAACGTTAACCAACTATTTGGCCGGCTCACAAGCCCAAACAAGTGTGTGTGGCGTGCCTGTTGCAAAAGCAAAGCATGTGAAAAAAATGACAAAGTTTGTTAGGCCAAAAAGACAGTAATTCACGCGCTAAAAAAAATAAACGCCGTTAAAATGGGTTTGCGTTAACGCCGTTAATAACGTGTTAACTGACAGCCCTAAATAATAATAAAGAAAACGTAATTATAACTATAACCATTGATTTGTTACCTTTCATGAATGTAATCAAATAGGTAGGATTGCAAGGCCTAAATGTAAGAATTAAAAGTGACAGTTGAAAACACTGTCATCACTTACTTACCCTCATGTCATTCCAAAACTGTGCAATACAAAAGAAAATATTCCACAAAAAAACGTCAATTTTTTCTGTACAAAGCAAACATTGGACTTTCATTGTATGGAAAAAAATAATAATACTGGTTTAAAATGACATGACGGTAAATAATCGGTGGAAAAAAATCAACTTTTAAGGGAACTATCCCTTTAACAAAACCCCATAATGACCACCCACTACTCCTACACAACACAGCTCTGATCCTACTGACAAAAAAGTTAATTTCAGCCCTGGCCCACTAAAGCTCTGAAGTTTCTAGAACTTTCTTCATTCAAACTTTGTCTTTGGAGGCAAAGTATTTTGGGTATCAAAGAAAAGTGACCACAAAATTTGACAACATTTATCCATTTTCGCAGTGTGCATTCATTAGCGGTAGTTATTTGAATCTGAGAGACGTACGTATAGACATTAGGGCCCAGCTTGGGTGGATAACGAGGACAAAAATCTCAATTAAGGAGCCGAGGCAAAGGGGACCGCAGGAGATCAAAACTCTGTGATGGCACTTTTAATGATGGCAACCTTTGACCTATGAATACGAAGCGCTCTGGGCAAAATGGCCCTCTCAGCACAGCTCTGTGGGCAGCAGACATTACAGCCACCTCCTGCTGAGAAGAAGGGCCTTCAGTAGGGGGGGGGGAAGTTCAACAAGTTTAACTTTGGAATGAATAAGATGTTCATTCAATTTAGTTGCTTGGTTACTCTCATGCCTTCAAAAGGTGAATTTGAGCTCTCAAATCCATGTTGACCATTTTGAGGTCCCAGAGCTTTTTTTTTAATTAACACTAATCAGGTCTCGGAGACTTATCTGACTCTGTTTACTGTCACAGCATGACAAAAGAGGGTGCTGTAGAGATGATTTAAACTTCAGATTGGTTCACATACTGAGAAGGATAGAGAGCAAGGAGAGGGCATACGAGGTAGAACACATTTCAACATTAAGCTGCTCAATTGCAGTAGTCTTTGTGAACAAACAACAGAGAAAGAACTCCAGGAATCTAATGAAAATTGCTCATCTGGTTCATCATTTGTTGGATATAACCTGGTACTCCATAGGAATTTCGGTAGCTGTAACTGCCCTCTGATTGTGTTAAAATGTCTTCTTGTCCCTTTTGAAACATTTTCAAGGGTTTTGCAGTGGGTTTGAAGTTATTTGCTCCTGAAAAGTTCCTGAAACCTTTTCATCTAGCAGTGCCAGTGCTGCTGAGAAAAGAAATTGTTCCCCCACTTCATATAAGTACTGTCTGCAAATAACACAGTCTCATCCCAAGAAGTCATATAACTGACGTATCTTAAGATACAGAATTAACTGAACCAGTCAGACAAACTGACCTGAGGGAAGTTCACTGGTAGATCAGTGGCGATCTTATTCCACTGTTTGTGCTTGGAGACTGACTTCTTTGATGTCCATATAAATGTCAGGAAGCCAAAAGGGGTTACTAAATATTTAAGGTGATCTTTAGAATCTTTGAATCGGAGTGTTGGCTTTGTCTTTCACCTCTCAGATCTAAGCGTCTGGAGAAGAACTTTGCCCTGTCAGGCTGAAAGTCCCTTTATCTATCTCCGAACTGAAGAAGGGAACTTGGACTCCTGTCGGCCTGTGGAAGGGGTCACTGCTACAATATTACATCTGAAAGTGAATATATTTGGGGAAAAATAAAGGAAAATGGCAAGCGCACTTTGTGTGGTTTCTGATGTCAAGATAAATCAATGGTCATTCGATTAATCCTGACGGAATTATTCTCCATTTAGGATGAGAAGAGCTGAACTTGTGAGTTTGTTGCCTGCATAGGAAATAGCTGCCCGGAGGCGTAACTAAAATGACCACAAATTGAACTGACTTTCCTTAAAGTGACTTTGACTGAGTGTACTCATGAAACGTGAAGACAACTGAGAATAACCACATCGACAATAGCAGATCATCAATGCTGTGCTACTAGTTCTTCGGGGTCAACGATTTAAGAAGTAAGAAGGAATCAGTGAGCCTATTTAGGAAGTAAACTCTAAAGATATAAAAACAAGATCGATACAGGTCACCAAGGCCTCCTTCTTAGAATGTTTCAGTGTCGGTTTAAAGGGTACACTCTAAAAAAAATGCTGGATTGTTTCAACCCAAGTTTGGGTCAAATATGGACAAACCCAAATGTTGGGTTAACAATGTAATTTAAAAATTTTATCCAACTTCAACTTTCACTTTCAACTGTACATTTTTAAATTACATGTTTAACCCAACATTTGGGTTTGTCCATATTTGACCCAAATTTGGGTTGAAATAACCCAGCATTTTTTAGAGTGTAGTCTAAAAACATCCATTTCTCTGTATGCCTGGAACTGAACACTTGAAAGAATCTGAGGTAATCTCATATTCATCTAAGAACTTCACATGTCTGTGACACGAAAGCAACAAATCAACCCCTTTGTAATTTCACTTTGTGGCGGAACTCTATGATAACTGCCTGAAAATGAAGTTAAAACCATGTCATGTAAAATATACACCATATTCTTTGATAAAGGTCAATGTGATCTATAGTTCAGCTCTGTGACTCTTAATTGCTTTTCTTGAAGATTTTTTCTCCGGATGTGTGTTGTTTCTGTCAGTACACCCTCACTTCCGCAAGACACCATGATTATAGGTGGCAAGCTAATTATCTGTAAGCTAAAGGCCACTCAGCCACCTACTTCAAAACTGAAGTGATTTTGTGAAAATTATGTGAGAATACACACTAGAGAGACTGAGTCACTAATGGCAAACAACACAGAATCTGGTGTCTGTATAGAGCTCTTAAAACGAGTTTATTTTGTTCTAAATAAGCACATGATGGTGTCAGTCAATTAATAGAAAGGATTTGGGATTTTGTGCATTGTTTCTTCAAAAGTATTTATAATAGAGTAGATTATGAGAGTTTGTGTGCTAATGACATCTTACGTTTACTGATCCGTTAACACTCATACATGTTTTTCTAAATGAAGTACTTGGATTAGCATGCATGGTTGATGTGACTCCCATATGGGTAATTACTGTTTATACATTTTAGTAAGGATATTTATGGTACACACAGAAACACACACACAAAATATATACTGAATTAATATGCAAAGTTCTTTATGAACCTCTTGATGGAGGATGAAATGTCCTTAACTCTTATCTGCATGCAATCACGTCATTCTCTATAAGGCACAGTTGATTGGTTGTATCAGCCTGCTGTATCAGTAGCCAATGAGCTCACTAGAACATTTGCTGTAGCTACAGCACGCTATAAGAAACCCTCCACCTTCCCCAGCTCCACCTAAATAATAGTATCCACCTAGTATAAATCTGCTATGGGTAATTCAAGTAGGCTATGCTATGTATTACAGCAGCAGCATGTCTTACTTGCTAATAGTGTAGCAGATCTATTCCACCAAGACCAAACAAATCAACATTGTCATATCCATTACCATTCCGAACATCAGAGCGCTCGAGAGTGTGAAATAAATCGTTGAATATTTAAATAACTGTCTGTCAGACTACTGATTGAACACATATTTCAAAGTAGGTGAAGAGGGCATCATAATTCTGCATGTTCCTAGACTGTATGCAGGTATGAAAAATGAATAAGACCACACTTTTACAGTTTTGTTTTGACATATTTCAAGATTATTAACAACATTACACTTTGTATATTTAAAGTTGAATTGTGTGCTATTAATATTGCGAGATGGACATATCCACCCCCCCCCCCCCATCCAATTGCATAGAAAAGTAATATCACACTGATTCTAAATAAGCTGCATAATTTGAGGCTTGAGTAGTATCCTCTATTCACATTGGTCTGTACTTTTTTCCCTTGGTGTTTATGTTCGTTTTCGTTTAATAAGGATATTTGTAATTTATTATGTGCCTGCATCTATGATCCTCTTGCTGTGCAGATTTCAGAGAGTAGATGAAATACAAAGGCCTTCAGACTTCTGCCCGGTGTTTTTTTTAAAACATTTTCCACTATGCATTGCTCATCTCATCCGTGTCACAGCTCCACTTCGCCTGATGACTCAATACTAATGCATGTCTACTCAAAGCTGAAAGCTGCGAGGCTTTGTCTGTTCTCTGTACGCTTCTATAAAAAAAAAGACAACAAAGAAATAATAGCTAATGAAAAAAAGCTCTATGAACACAACAAGCTGCATAGGTTCCTTGTTGTACCCAATTAAAAGTGTTTTTGGATCCTTTTAAGTTTTTTGCACACATTTTTTTTTATTCTTTCAGATATTAATTAAACTGTCTACTTTGAGATATGAACACACCTGCATATTTTGACCTGTCAACCAGACTGTATTTTTTCAAAGCTTAGCATTACCAGTTTTATCTGAAATGTTATTTGGGTTCTTTCAAACCAGAAATGAACTGACAGAATATATGCATACATGCAATGCCATTCTGTCTATGACTCATAACCAATTATCCAATTGCATGTAAATTCGCTCTAATTTTCCTTTTTCTTGCATATTTATTCACATATAAACTTATCTGAATTCTTTTGCTCATCTCCACCTATGAGTCTGCTCAAGCCCAAGCCCATTAAACCACCATAAAGAGATGCTAGAGACCCAGCAGTCATGCCAATAAAGCAAGCCTACTCTCATCAGAGTCCAACATTCATGTTCTGTTTACAAGAACATGCTGCCTGAGTCTCAACCCACCAAGCACTCCTACCACTGTGCAGGAAAAGCAGAAGTCTGCGTACGTGTGCATGTGTGTGCATATGGAGAAAGAGAGTGAGCGAAGCAGTAAAGTAGAGAAAACAAGGAAAAATATAAAAAAAATAAAATAAAATGAATATATACATCCATTCCACCCTTTTAAGAGCTCTCAAAAGTAAATTTTTGACAAAATATCTGCTATAATATAATATTTTAAATGGTATTTTTTTTTTAAAGTATAATTAAAGTGAAATTTCTGCTTTTAAACGTTTTACATTTTTTATTTTATTCAGAACAAGCTCATTTTAACTGTCCAGAAATACAGAAACTAGTTACGGCATACATCAGGCAGGGGATTGAGGCCATGAGATTAAGGCAGGACTAAATGTTTGTCCGACCAATGGCAGAGTGTTTTGGGAAAACTGGATTGCAATTTTTGGTGATGCTAATATTACACAACTTGTAAATATAACAAGCGAGACACTAGCAATACACAGAGTGGATTTAGCCAAATGATTTCAGATTTGACTGTAAAAAATGACAAGATTTAATCACAATAAGCACATGGCCCTCCCCTTGAGACCACACACTCAGAAATGGGGATCGACCGTGCTCTTGGTCTTCTGAAAAGCGTCAGATCAGTGACTCAGAGCGCTTATGACTGCGACTGAAGTATGGTGGGTAGGAGGTGTCACGAGCAGGGTCTAAATCAATCAATCTGCCCAGATCATCCATATCCTTTCTGTTTCATTCTAAGTCTCGTGTTGGACAAGAAACCTGACAAACATGGGTAACACTTTAGAACACGGTTCCTTCGTTAATGAATAACTACACAAGATCTACACGAGATTTTTGGTGAACTTTAGTGACTTTTAGAAAATGTCTTTAGTAACACTTGAGTAATTACTAGTTAGTTCCAATGATCTTCACTTTATAATACGAATCCAAATAATTAGTAATTCCCACAGAAGTATGCAGTAACACTTTCATCTGTGAGCTATTACTTACTAATTCGTTAATAAGAATTTCTTTTAGTTAATAGTAGTTACTAGATTGTTAATGAAATGTTTCAGTAGTTCTCTGGGAAGTATTAAAAAATAGTAGTTATTGATTACTTAATAGTGAACTACCACTTTCGTCTGTGCGCTATTACTTACTAGTTCGTTAATCAGAGTTTCTTGTTAGTTAATAATAGTTACTAGATTATTAATATTGTGTTACTCATTAGTTCTTGTGTAGTTATTCATTAACAAAGGAACTGTATTCTAAAGTGTTACCCAAACATGTTCAGATTACTCACACAAACAGTCAAGGATGCACAGGGCAACCATCATTGATCGCGATGCAAAGAAATTGTGTGTACTGAATTTCTGTTGCATTGACTGCAAGGCTGTTGGTTATTGTAACGCTGCTGTCATGCTGAAAACTTTTGCTTTAAAAAGTCAACACACACACACAAACACTGATTATCTTTTCATCAAGGCACCTGTAAGTGGGTGGGATGTATTAAGCAGCAAGTGAACATTCTGTCCTCAAAGTTGATGTGTTAGAAGCAGGAAAAATGGGCTAGTGTTTGACAAGGGCCAAATTGTGATGGCTAGATGACTGGGTCGGAGCATCTCCAAAACTATGGGGCGTTCCCGGTCTGCAGTGGTCAGCATATCTATCAAAAGTGCTCCAAGGAAGGAACAGTGGTGAAACGGCGACAGGGTCATGGGTGGCCAAGGCTCATTGATGCGGGTGGGGAGCAAAGGCTGGCCTGTGTGGTCCAATTCAACAGACGAGCTACTGTAGTTCAAATTGCTCAAGAAGATGCTGATAGAGGTGCCAGAATACACAGTGCAACATGATTTGTTGCATATAAGGCTATGCAGCCAGACCAGTCAGGGTGCATGCTGACCCCTGTCCACATGCTAATTTACATAAAAGCACAAAGGAAGTGCTCCAAAAAGTATCATTTGAAAATCCCCCCAAAAATGTGAGTTTCACTGAAAGTGATTTTCAAATTTGCACACATTTCACAAAATCAAACAGAAGAAAAATTAAGTCAGAAAAAAGAGAAGTGTTGTTTAATTTAAAGGTGATGATCTGGATCGATTATGATACAGGGCTGATTCAAAGCCTCACAAAATCCTGCTTAATCTCTCTGTCTCTCTCTCTCTCTCTCAATTCCTTTATACCTTTTTATTCATCTATATATCTATCTATCCCATTTTATATTTACAACTGCAAACACGCATAACTCTAGCAGACTCTGACAGTGAAGAAACAGTGAAGACCTACAGTGAAAATCTATCTATCTATCTATCTATCTATCTAACTATCTATCTATCTATCTATCTATCTATCTATCTATCTATCTATCTATCTATCTATCTATCTATCTATCTATCTATCTATCTATCTATCTATCTATCTATCTATCTATCTATCTATCTATCCATCCATCCATCCATCCATCCATCCATCCATCCATCCGTCTGTCTGTCTTTTCATCCATATATCTGTCTGTCAACCCTCATACCCTGATCCAACACAATTGAAGCAGTGATACACAATTGAAACACTTGATAATTACACAGATGTGTTTGATGGATCTGGTAGGTATATCTCCAGGAACAGGATTGGAGGATTGGTCTCTAGTATGATGCTCTGATGCGGTAGCTTGGTACCAGGGCAAAGACAGCTTCAGGCTATAAATAAATAAAACAAGTTTGATCATATTTTCTGATTATAGTAAAAAAACATAAAGGCAAACAAATAAATAATGCAGTAAAGGTGGTGAAAAGTTAGCTTGAGAATGAAAATGAACGGAATACTCCCCCTGGTGGATAAACCAACAAGGGATTATTGTGTTTTTGTGTGGATCGGGAGGGATTTGACTGCCTTCGGCCTGAGCCACTGCTGATATTGAATTCATCACAAAGGAGTGAACAACAGCACTGATGCACTCATGTTCTACAGAAAAGCTGAAATACATATTTATAAATATCCCACACTGTGTCTGATACTGAATATCCATCTGAAGACATAATACACTTTTATTCAAAAAAGTTTGACTAACATCTACACAACGCACTATGCAACTACTGTACACATACTCTCTCACACACACACATACACATAGGAATGTAACAAAATATATTTAATCAATTTTAGCCTGTAGTAGCCTACTAGTGTGTGAGTAGGAGAGGGTGAGAATGTGTTTAAAAATACATAATTCATTATAAATAACACAGTCTCATCCCAAGACATCATATAACTGACGCTTTTGACCATACGTCAACATTCGCCTTTTTATGGTACCCAGTCATCCAACTGACGCTTTACCTTTCACGTCAGTTAGGTTTGGGGTGGGGTTAGGATTCGATAACGTCATCTAACCGACGTTTAAGGGTACCCTAAAAAGGCGAATGTTGACGTATGGTCAAAAGCGTCAGTTGTATGACGTCTTGGGTTGAGACTGTGCTGTTATAAAAGTATTCTGCACCCCATTATGCAAATTAGAATGAACAATAAAGGTCTATCACAGATATTATTTACCTTTAGTGCAGGACATATTGATAATAGTTTGGTGTTACCATGGCTCAGTGGTCTATTTTCTGTGGCATGGGACCAGAATTCTATTTAAAAAGCATGCATATCTATGCCGACAGCTAAACAAACACTACATGCTCAGTGTTTATTAAAAAAGCGAGCCATTCCCTTCCCCCACAAATCTACATTAACATTGCTAAGTAAACCAAAAAGACCTTGTCAGAACCTGATGTAAGGAATAAGAGACCCTCGGCCAGTTCTGTATGTAAATCTAACCATGTGTATGTAAATCCTGATATTTACTTAATGCTGTGATTACAAAAATGGGGTCCATTACAGCAGCAGAATTATGAGATCTGAGAATTATTAAAATTACTAGTCCACACATCAAAAGACTTCAAGAGGAAGTCATTTTAAGAGTTCTTTTAAACTAAACTATCACATAAGCTCTGCTTGCTTGCCTGTGTCTCTCGTCCTCCATGTCTAAAGGTTTCAGTCTGTCTGGGTGAGGTCTTGTTTGACTAGTCTCTAGGGAAGATGCTGGAAGGAAATGTCTTCAACGCGATGTGGCAAACATGGCCCCAGGGGTCATGTGACAGCTCTAAAATGGCCTTTTGATTCCGATTCACAGCCCATAATAACCTCCCTACCAGATCTAAGGCCTTTTTATGTAGCCTCGGCTACCCTACCCAGGGAATATGCGCTGCCGTCTTGTCCTCTTGCAGTTTCCTCTCGTATTTCACCAGGGAAAACTATATCGCCGAGAGAAAAAGCAAGAAATGGCAAAGAGATAGATGCTTTGTGTGCATATTTTTTCATAACATCGTAACTCACTCTTCTTTCCCAATCTCAGAAAAACAGTCAGGAAATACCTCGGCTCCTCCAGGCGAAGGTACACAATAAATGTAAGAATGTAGATCTAAGGAGCCTGGGAAAGACAAATCATAGCACCTCCTTCTTTTTGCTCATTTAAGGGCCAAAGAGAGCGAAGGAGCAGCCTCAGAGAGATCTTTATGTTCCTGAAGCAGTTTTCATCCAGATGCTGCCATTATTTCCAGTGGCTGAATAAACAGTGGCTGGGATGACCTATGATCCCAGGCATTATGATCTCATAAGCTCAAATCCAGTTTGTGGTCGAGTTGGCCATACACACCTGTGTGCATTTATTTCTAGCATTACACTTCAGTGGACTCGAGTTTTATCTCAGCTAAGATGTCTATTGTGTGACAAAGAGAAAGGTAAAAGCCATATAATAGTTTTTCTGTATTTGTACCTTGTAGTGGGTGTTTGATTGTAAAAAGAATTGTGTAAATGGTATCAGAAGCAGAGATGTGCATAAATATGTAATGTTTTGTGTTTTGTGACCATTCCAACAAACTTCAAGTCATTTCTCCCCAGAAATAAATTATATCTATATCTAAAAAAGTCCATAGGAAGTGGCGAAGTCAGGGAGTCTGTGAAGGACAGAGCGTTAGCAGCGGGTTCTTGTGGTTATTACAATATGTCGGGCAGGAAATCCAAACATTCACCTTTCAACCTCAAATATGGCTTATCATTTGAAATATGTAATACTTACATATTACTATAACGTTAAAGGTATAGTTCCCCCGGAAATGAAAATTCTGTCATTACAGGTACAATATGTGGGATTTTTCGCCACCAGGAGTGGCTAACCTCTACAATAACAAAGGTCTATATTAATGACACAAAGCATTAAGCGGAATTATGGATCTTGTCGTCAATCTGATGAATCTTTTATGTATGCATTGATGTTTTTAGCATGACTGTGGTATGAAGCAGGGCACAGTTGCTAATGAAAAACGCATAGCAGCGCCAAACGCAACACGAGTCCTGGGGATATAAAAGAATAAGGAGATTTCATTCTACCAAACTACACGCAAGTGCTGAATTAATACTCACACAGGTCAGTTTATTAGAAAAATTTAACTTGAGGTAACGTAGCGCCGTTTCACTTGCTGTAACAGTAACAGTATAACACTAAACTGTACGTTGGCTGTATGAGATTAGCAGTAAGCTAGACCAACATTAGAATAACATACAGATCATATTCTAACATTTCATCATTTTGAACTAAATAACATTAATTAGTTGTATGTACATTTGCTCACCTGTCTATAAAGTACATGCAACACTTGCGTCTCTGTCAAGTCGAATTTAGTTGTCCACGTCTGTCGCCATGGTTACTATGGCAGTGCGAGCGGAACCCGAGGGTAACGAGAAGTGGCATGGTTGTTGGTGCCAGACGGGCCGATCTGCTCAGTTACTGGGAATTTCACACACAACCATTTCTAGGGTTTACACAGAATGGTGTGAAAAAGGAAAAACATCCAGTGTGCGGAAGTCCTGTGGGCGAAAATGCCTTGTTGATGCTAGAGGTCAGAGGAGAATGGGCCGACTGATTCAAGCTGATAGAAGAGCAACTTTGTCTGAAATAACCACTACAACCTCAGTGCCAATTGGGCATCGTTTAAATGCCACGGCCTACCTGAGCATTGTTTCTGACCATGTCCATCCCTTTATGGCCACCATGTATCCATCCTCAGATGGCTACTTCAAGCAGGATAATGCACCATGTCACAAAGCTCGAATCATTTCAGATTGGTTTCTTAAACACAACAATGTGTTCATTGTACTAAAATTGCCCCAGAAGTCACCAGATCTCAACCCAATAGAGCATCTTTGAGATGTGGAGGAACAGGAGCTTCGTGCCCTGGATGTGCATCCCACAAATCTCCATCAACTGCAAGATGCTATCCTATCAATATGGGCCAACATTTCACACACAAAGAATGCTTTCAGTACTTTGTTGAATCAATGCCACGTTTTCACATATTTCTCATATTGACCTTGACATATCTCCAATTTATTAACCTGTATACATATCTAGAACACTGAGCTAGGGACTACATTTAATGCAAAGGTGTGGAAATGACAGTGAACCAAAGGGACAAGTGTTTAACATGTTTGAAATATGTGAAATTGAAAATAAATATATATAAAAAAAAATATTAGATTTGAATGAATTGGGTTATAATGCATTCTGTTTGAATTTAAAATTATATCAGTATTAGATTTCAAAGTCGGCATGAAACGGAAGTTGAGTTTTTCATTTTTTCCTTGTCGTGACATATATTTTAAAATATATGAATAAAATCCTAATGAATCGGGAGGGAAACAATTTTTGTTGTTGCTTTTTCCCCTCAATTTTACAATCTCTGGATAGTAACACATGTGACATCCAGAAAAGCAAAGCCAAAATAGTCAAGTCAACTTTCGATTCTAACACAAAAAAAGAAGGAAAAAAGTATGATTTTTTGAACAACAACCAGATTTCTCTGTTGATTTTTAAGTCAGAAAAAGGTACTTATGACTGCACGAACACTGAGAGAAAAGGTCACGTTTGCTGCCAGTGAAGAAATGTGTTTTATATTAAGGAGGGCATGTTCTGCTCTGAGCGCTGACTGGATTGGGCAACAGGCCAAGGTGGATTGTTATCATAAGTTTGCGAAGCCCACAGAGAAGCTCCCTCCAGTTTGGAGTACGAGACATCCTTGAGCAAGAGGTTCCAGTATATTGCTCTGTTAAAACTGACAGCGTGACAGCAATGTCGGACATAAATCAGACTTTACCAAACCTCAACTCATTTGTACAGGCGGATCCGCATATTCGACACTATGAGGGAGAGCTGCGGAGAAGGTAAACAAACTTTTGATAAATTCGACCTACCTAGTTAGTTTAGTTACTTATTTTTATTGGCCGTTTATTGATTTATTCCGAGTTTTCCTAGAGTTTTCCATCAAAATGGTGCGTTTAGATAACTATAATCAAAGTTTGCAATGTTTCATTCACATGTAGCTCTGCTAGTCCAATCAGAAAGCTGTGTGTCTCTCACATGCTGGCTGCACGTTCAGCCACATCCACATGCATATTTTGTTGTATGAATATCTGAACATGCAATATAAGAAAGAATTTTTGTTTATTCCAGCTTCATGCTATATTTTTTTTAAATATATATTTTATATTTTTCTTAACACATCTGAACCCAAAACCTGAGATACGGATGTTTTCCCACAAATATTACCAAGAAATGCTTGTTTGGCTTTTTTCTGTTTCTTTTTTGTCTGTTTTGATCAAGCGGCAACCTCCCGTCTCTCTCTTGAAACAAACACCGAAGTTAATTAAACTGCAATTCATCTAATGGCCGCTTGAGGCAGGCTGCAGAAGTAAGTCAAATCTGCATGGGGGAGCCCATGTTAAAAAAAATGCCCAAATTTACAGCAGAAAAAAAAATGTTTACAGCCTGGAGCAAAAAGTGGGTTTGGTCTTTATTTTGCCCTTCATGACAACTGTGAGGGAGTGAATTTTTTTACAACTCATCCATTTAAATTAATCCTGCATATTTAAGGTCGTGGCCGCTCTCAAGGGAGTGACAGGTGGATTGCGGCTGCTGTCACTGCTAGCCGTTTGTCTGCTGTCTGTTAACGTCGCCCTCAGCTAATTCCAGCAGCTGCTGTACTTGCCATCTCTGCCGTGTTAGTGCTTTTTTCGGTATTATTTCATACAATTTAATATACGCACTATACCTGTATTTCCAGTTGTTTTCCTCACAAGCACTAATGGGTGTCTGACAATTTTGTTGCCAAAAACGTCAATAGATATAGAGACGACACTCTCTATGCGCTACTGTTGCTCTCTCAGAACATGGAATATGCTTATTTAACTTTTTAGCGTTAAATTAAAAAGTACCGTTAGATGAAATCCTGCAGGTGTCAGTGTGTTCTCTACGTCCATGCAATGCGAATGAGCACGGATTTCAACTGCATTTACTTGAACTTCTGGGGTAATATCTTTAGTTTAACCCATTTGAGAAATTGAGAGGCAGCCAAAATCAGATTTTAAAATGGACTGAATAAAGATCTTTATGAACTTGACGTGCGATATGCTATGCTGACTGACATGCACACGCACAAGCTCAGAACAATATTGCAAGTTACGGCATGCTAATACATTTTTGTTGCAGAAAAATAATGCATCACGATACACAGTCTCACTGTTAGTTACGTCTTTTAACTATTACAATATTTCAAAGGGCAAGAGGGCAAAAACTTTAACTATTGGCTTTACTTCTTGAATCAGCCATCACTTTAGCGCGAGGCCAGTAGCATATAGCATTAGCACCTCAGCTCCACATGTACCGCCTCTTTGCCCTTTTTATTTTATCCGGGAGTGACGAGAGGCGACGTGCTGCCAAGATGGCGACGGCCGGCCCCGCCCACTTAAAAACTCAAAAAAAAAAAAACGCTCTTCAGAAACCTACAGGTGACGTCACGACACTACGTTCATATTTTTTTTTACAATCTATGGTTTTGATCCAGAGATTCAGTGCTCTTTCAGAAAATGTGTTATAGCGCCCCCTTCGGTATAATAGTGAATAATTGGAAAATAATAGTCAATGGCAGGGACGCGTTGTCTCATAAATGATCGAAAAATTTTGATGGGATATTGCAGTATTTATTATACTTTTTTTTTTCCCCTGTGCACATCATTGTTATTATTTTTTATTATTAATATTTTTAATATCTCATTATCATAACTTCCGCCTCCCACAGGCTATGGCATTCTGATGATGTGTTTATTGCGGGGAAAACCTCACTCACATGTAATCGCAGCAATAACAAACCACAAACATGCAATAAATTCCCGATGGACAAAATCAAGTCCCGGTGTCAATTTTTTGTCTTGTTTGAAAAGCCGTTGCACTCGGGTGTACATCAAAATGACAGCTGCATCTATAAATCTATAAATGCTGCCTAGTAGACATGCATATATGTAATTCATTCATAATATTACAATCAATGAAATCGTGAATTCATCCAAAATGTAAATCTTGTCATAATTTAGGCTACTCATTCCAAAACCACAATGTCTATTTTTTTCTGATATATTACTTAATTTGTATTGCTTATATAAGCCAAAGTGTTGTGAAATTGACTAACTTTGGTTTTCCTGACTAGACTACCCCTCACCTTAGAATCCCCATGACACCATCTCAGTGGCTCTGCTCACTTCCATTGCAATTTAGGATTGATGTACTAGTATTTGCCACACAGTGAGCAGTTGCTTTACTGTGACAGTAATGGATTCCAGACTTTTTTGATTATTAATGTTCATATAGAACTTGCGGTGAAAATATGGGACTGTCAGCTAGTCCAGTAGAAAGAGAAAGCAGCTAATTGGCCAGAGCTTGTGAAAACAGGGTGAGATGGCACACAGAGAGACAGCATCTGAACTTGGCAAGTTTCCCCCATACCACCAGCCAGTCGTCATACCTTGTTAAAATTCACTTTAATGTCTAGAGCCTCTCAGACAGACACACATGCACACATTCGTGCAGGCATGGGCGCACGCACCTGCGACTTCCATGGGGTGGTTTTTGTGTGGATGGGAGACAGAAAGGGAAAATTAAGTCAGGCATTGTCAGCAGAATATTGTCACAGGGGGTTTCAGTTCATGACGGGGGTTTGACAGTGAACCTTCTTAGAAAAAATGCTTGTGTGAAGTATGCAAATGCATTTTGCTGTCGAAATATCCATATTCCCACTTAAAATTTAACTTTTTCTTGCAGCTTTATGTCTATAGTAAAGGTTTTTGTATACTATACATACATACATTATATATATATATATATATATATAGGGCTGTCAAACGATTAATCGCATTGTGTTTACATAATATATGTGGGTGCACTGTGTATAATTATTTTGTAAATATATAAATACACATATCAGATCTCTAGGTGGTGCTGGGGAGGAGGAGGGAGAACAGAAGCTTTCATATCATACAGTGTGCCGATCGCTGTCTGAGGTATTTACTGTATAATATGGTTACTTGGATTTGGAAGTACTTCTGATTGGCTGGTGCCGCAGCATTGAAAGAACCAATCAGCGTTCGGTTAGAGTTATATATTTAGTTAATCAGATTACATTTCCCAAGTATCTAGTAAATTAACACATTACGTTTAAATTTACAACAAATTGTCTGAGTTATTTATTTATTTTTTTCAAATAAGTATCGCAAGGTACTTTGTTTTCCCATTTAGGTTAACACCTCGGATGTGTTGAGAGAAATCAAGAGTAAGGTGTGGAGGTGCTGTGTGGACTGTGTAAACATGGTTACAATAATAAATCTGAATGACTCAATGTGAGCATGCAAGCACTCATCTTATATTTGCACAAAAACAGATTCATTGTTCCTCAAAATGAATAAAAAACAGTGTAATGCACATTCAGAATATTACACAAACCTGCAATTAAATGTCAAAATACAGAAATAAACGTTATGAATTTACAGTAATCTCCCTTTATTAACCTATGTCTTTGCTGCTGACCTTGATGATCCAATTCAACCATAATAAGCTAAAATTACTTCAGCACATTTGAGCTTCATTTTTGTCATGTTTTTTATTGTTGAAGTAAGAGTGTTGAACATTCTTCGCCTACAGCCTATTGTTCTCTAGAATGGCAGCACAGCTGAAAGGTTTGTGTGAGCTACGCCCTCTACTGTACATTTCCTTCAACCTGAGGCTGATTCATTTCACTATTGGTGTGAAAGGGCCTATAATAAATTAGCCAAAAATAGGTCTAAAAAAAAATAAGATCATCTCAGGTGAGAAAAAGTAACACATTTTGTTACTTTTTATGGAGGAACACGAACACGATATAACGCATTACTTTTTAAAAGTAACTTTCCCCAACACTTACTGTCTGATAAACTGGCAGCACCATTGGGTAGATTGTACCCTCCCTCGAAGCCACACTTCCTTTCTAAGATGGAAGCTTTTAAGGTTAAGAGGATTTTTTTTCTGGTTTTTGTAACTGCTGAGGACCAGGTGCTGCTGATGACACTTCTACTTTAGTGAGAGTCATTACATCCTGATATCTCTCTCTTTCAGCCCTTCGTGCAATGTCGTATTTATTGCTTCAGGAATGAATCAGTTTGATTGATTGCCCTCATCACGGATAATGGCCTCTTTTCTCTCGGGGGTCAGAGATGATGCTGTCATTATGTTCACTGTACATAGAGTAGAGAGGGTTAAAACACGTGGAGACCTCTAACATGTAGCATCCTTATGTGTACAATCACAGTTTATATTGTGTTCGTGAGTTAGCCAAATCCACCCCTGAACTTTGTACAAAATTGGTCCAGAATTTCATTTGTTAGGGGCCAACCTGATAATTGTGTTTTTTTCTTTCTTATTCCTCTCATAAGTAAACATGCCATTCCACCTTTGCCTCCTACAAACTGAGAACCACCATTTATTTATTTATTTTTTATTTTTTTTGCTGCCTCATTTATTTTTGCCTTCTTAATATTCCCTTCCTCTGACTATTTTATTATTTATTTATTTATATATATTTTTTTTTTGACAAGGTTAATTTCTATTCAGAATGGTGCACCTAGGGGACTGGATAAATGCAAAGCTTATATGGAGTGGGGAAACAAAAAGCAAAAGTGATGTTATTTAGAGTATAAGATTTGAATAAGATGGCATGCACCAATTAAGCCCATTCTGGTGCTAGTGGCACTCGTGAGGAATGCATAAACGTGTTTTTTTCCTGAACTCCTGTACTTTTTTTCATTAAACTTAAAAACGTGCAGTCAGGCGTTCCGTGGGTCCACGCTGGGACTCAGAAATGGTTATGAGGTGGTCTCTGTCTGTGATATTTATGAGCAGCGCTTGGTTTGTAGGCACAGGTAGCAGTGTTGTCAAGCACTGTCAAGCCACACACTCGTTTTTTTTCCCTCCGGTGAAACACATCTGTGAAATGCAGGTGCTTGTTTATCTGTGAGTTTTTTATTTGTCATTTTACTGCCTCTATATTTCAGATGTTCTTAAAGATTTATTAAAACAAGAGCGGATGGGTTTGTGTTAATCATGTTATATTTACAGGGAGGGTCGTAGGGGTGATTCTAGGGCCTGACAGGTCCAGGGGAGCCCAAACGAATTACAGTAGGGTATTAATAATTATGTGTATTTTACATTAATAATGAGACGCAAGACGCACAACATTCAACCCGAAAATAGTCATATAACCATTGCAATAATTCTGAAGCTATTCAGTTAAGGAAAAAAAAAAAAAAACTGCGTAAATCACAAGTCGTAATCATTAAAAACAATTGTAAAAATTTGTGAGATATGAAGTCACCATGGAAGCTTGTTTCCGTCACAGAACAAAACATTTTAAAAAATAATTGCGACTTTTTATCTCACAATTGCAAGTTTACATCTCTTTATTCTCAGAATTGCAAGATATAAAGTTAGAATTGTGTAATAAACTCACATTTGCGGGTTATAATGTAATACAGTTGTAAACTTGTAATTGTGAGATAAAAAGCCACAATTATCTTTCAAAATGTTTTATCTTTTCATCTTTTCTCAGAATTGTGAGATACAGTATAAATTCTCAATTGCTAGTTATAGAGTCCAATTCTAAGGGAAACTATTTTTTTTTTTCTCAGTATTACAACAAGTGTATATCTCACAATTTTGACTTTTTAACGCAGTTGCGACTTTATATCATGAAGTTCTGAGATAAAAAGTCGCAGTTAACTTTTTTTTTTTTTTGTCTTTATTCTGTGGTGGAAACAACCTTCCATACGTTACACTGAAATATAAGTAGTAATATAATAAAAGTCACATTTTGTAATATATCACAAAAGTACCGACACATAAAGTCGCAATGGGCTTCCATACATGTGAACAATGCATCATGCCACATCCTTGCCTTACATTTAGTGCAATATGCAGTAATTCCTTGCATCCTTTGTACATAAACATCCAATTACTGTACTTTGTAAACATTTCAAAGTTTATTCATCAGTAGGGGGTTGATTAATGCTGTTTTGCTACAGGTGAAAGTTGGCGTCATGTTGTGCTGAAGCAACACAAGGAAAATAGTGAGCTTATGAATTTATGAGGTCGCCTTGTCTGCAAGATTATTACATGAATGCCTGCTGCTACGGAGTCTTTAAGATTGTTGATTCACTTATTATTAATCTCATTCTACAGTGGGAACTTTAGCTGTAGTGCAGAATCACTCTTCAGCAGTTCCCATTCATTGCAATTGCACGGAAAGAGTGGTACATTATTCAAACTTTCTATTTTGTATTCCAAAGACGAATAAGAAAGAACAAAGTCATACAGGTTAAGAAGGACAAGAGATAGGCTTTCTTTGCAACTAAAGTTAAAACCTTTTTTTTTTTTTTTTTTACAATCAGTAGAGCGTTGATCAGTCGCAGCAGTGCTTTTGCAAAGCCACTGTGATGGATTCATGGGTGAGGGAAGACGGAGGCATTTGATATTATTGCAGGAACCCAGAGCAATTTTTGGACTTGAGTTCCTTGCTTAAGGGTGCACAACACTGGTCAGGAATAGACACTGTAGGAAGCCAGCAGCCCTCCAGAGCTACGCCGGCATTTGCCACTATGTCGCTTCGCACCAATAATCTAGTCATGGTTGCTGAGCTCTGCACCGCACCATTATTATTCATGAGCTTGTTTTCCCTTTGTCTTTGCTGTTGCCTCTAAGAAGCCCCAGGTAAAGATTCACCTGGCCCATGCCACCCTGTGCTGAAGAAAATAGCATTTGGTCATAATAACTTGGCGTATGGTTTTGTTTCATCAGCTTCCTGCGGTTAAATCCTGATTGGGGGCTGTTTAATCCCTCTTGGACATTTGAAGGGCTGATTTGTTTTTTGGATTCGGGTAAAGTCATGGAAGACACTGCATGGTTCTTTATTTTATTTTATTGCATTGCATTATTTCAGTTTAGTTTCATTTTTAGCACATTGTTATTAAAGAAACAAAAATGTACAGTATAAGAAGAAAAAGGCTGACTTCTTATGGACTGGCCCATAATAAAAAAAAAATCAGGTTTTTCTCCATTTTAAAAATTTGTCAAGCTAACTTTATAGCTTTGTACTTGATTGTTTGGCTTATTTTTTTACAAAAAGAAATTAATCTGCATCTCCCACATGAACACCCCTGATCGATTTACTTGGAGCAAGTGCTAACCACTAAACTACAGTTCCAGTTTTAGTTCCTGAAATCTTAAGAAAGGAACCTCGGTATTAAAAAAAAAAAAAAAAAAAAAAACAGTCGATGTCAGGCAAAGGCTTAGTCCCTGATTGCAAATCCAGGAGACAAAAACAGGCTTTGTGTCCTCATTCTTCTTCTTTAATTGGTTAAATTAACGGTTAAGATGTGGTTTGTGTCAGCAGAAGGTCAGCGAGAATTTTCTCGGCCTCTCTGGCTCTGGCTTTCTCATTCATAATAGGGTGCTTCTTCAACTTTTGGTATCTTGTTTGTTTCATTCTGTGGTGGAAATGACATTTTGAATATTTTCAATATGCTGGCCTAGCTAGCATTTTATGTACCCTGAATATATTTGATTACATTTGATAAAAAAGTTTCAAATTTACTGTGAAGTAATTGTATGTCCAATGTTATTGTACTTTTGTAAACTGCGCTCCATAGTGAAAAAAGATGTAGTTTTTTTTTAGAATGTAATACTTTTATTTTGCATTAAATAGGCAGTAAAATGGCAAAACCATTTATGATATTACAAAATACTTCTATTTCAAATGAATGCTGTTCTTTTGAGCTTTATACTAATCAAAGAATCAGTTTCCACAATGTCAACTGTCAACAATGATAATGATAAGGAAATTTTGATTTCTGACAGATCATGTGACACTGAAAACTGGAGTAATGATGGTGAAAATTCAGCTTTGCATCACAGGAATAAATTACAATTGAAAATACCCTCAAATAGAGATTTTATTAAATTGAAGTAATATTTGACAATATTAATGTTTTTTTTTTATTATTATTATTTACCATATTTTTTGATCAAATAAATGCAGCATTGGTGAGGGTAAGAGACTCAAAACATTAACAAGTCTCCCCAACATTGTAAAAAAAATAGAAAAAAAGTTTTCAAAGCAAAGTAACAAAAAGTTTAACAAAGTGCCCTAAGTTAAACACACAATCAATATTGAACATAAATGAGGTCTTACACCGCTTAGCTTACCATTTCACACTGCAGATATTAAACCATCAGCACTTCCTGTTTCTCTTGAGTCCCTGTTTACCTTGTTCCACTCCAAAGCTAAACTACGCTTTTGAGTTTGGCTTTTGACGCCTCTGGGTGTACACAAGAGAGCCTCTAAAACTGTGAAAGACCCTCTGTGATGCTTTTATGGTCACGCAGGGACGCCGGGGGCAGAAATGAGGTGTTTGCTGCCGTGTGTTTTCATCCACGTGTAAGTGAGCTATCTGGGCGAAAAAGCGCTGTGTCATGATGAGTCAGCTCACCCCGGGGCTGTTAGCGTAGAAGATGAGACATGCGTGAGCGCCCTCGCTCCTCTAACAATCTCTCTCGAGCTCCCCACGCTCACCCTCCGAGGTGTCCCTGTTCAACGAGCGTGGCCATTCTCCAAAACGTGCTTTCAAGAGCATAGGATCGAGTGGTCAAGTGTAGCCTCTTTTAAAACTGACCGGAGCAGCATTCACCACTTTTTTGTTGCTCCTGGCAGCCCTGAATCATTGTTATTACTGAACGGGAGAAAGCTTGTTATTTTATCCGCAATGGCAGGCTGCATCGTTTCCCACATCCCCTCCATCTCCTCTGCGCCTCCAGCAGGGCCGAGCAGAGGACCGATTCTTTCAGGGCTTGAGTCCGTTTGACCACCGGACTGAGTAAGTGATGGCCTGTTGAAAGGATTTGTTCAGGAGGTGATTAAGTTGCTCCGGCTGCTCTACGAGGGTCATATTTTCCATTTTGTACATCCAGCTGGACTGACAGACGTCTAAAAAAAAAAGCCTTATGGATCTCAGTGTGCGGTCCATCAGAACTAACTCGGTCTTAAGGCCTTGAAATAACCACTTTCAAAGCTTTCTTCTTCTTTTCTCCAGCTTTGTGGGATATTAATTCTGCTTCTGTACTTCTGTGACTGTGGCTGTTAACTGTCAATCTGGTAATCGGTCGACCGGTTTGGTAATTTATGTTTATCTGGAAATCTGTCTGATAAGATAAGACAAGATATACTTTATTGTCCTCGAAGGGAAATTAGTTTTGGACTCTGCCCCTTCCCCAGTTTTTACAAAGACAACACAAAGTACAAAATACATAAAAAAAGACGTCTCTCAACACATCCTCTCGCAAACATGTTATCATATATAGGCACATTAACACCTTTCATTGGCAGGTTTAAAAAATATTACAACCATTATTGATCACAGTTCCCATATTGCACATCCCTGGTGGTATACGTATAGCACATCCCGAATGGTATACATATGGGGTGGTAATGGCGCAGTGGATAAGACACATGCCTTTGGTGTGAGAGATCCAGGTTCAAATCCGCTGTGAGGCACCAATGTGTCCCTGAGCTAGACACTTAACCCCTGTAGTTGATCCAGAGGTGTGCAACCTCTGATATATATATATACAGCAGCTGTAAGTCACTTTGGATAAAAGCGTCAGCTAAATGAATAAATGTCATGTAAATGTAAATACATTTTGCACTTCCCCGATGGTATACATATAGCACATCTTGAATGGTGTACTGTCTGTTTTTCCTTTTGTCGGTCTGTTTGTTCTCCCTTTCCCCATGTCTCTTGCTCAGTCTCTAAGTGATTAAGAGCAGTGTTTGAGAGGCCACTTGACGGCACCCATCACCCTGTTGTTCCTCAAGTTTTAATGAGCACTTTAAACTCCCAGAGGAACCCAAATGAGCGATTCCCATCGGTAATTATTCCTAACACTGCCATGAATATGCACACAGAAGTCCCAGCTGGGCCCAACACTCTTTACATCTAAACTCTAACTCAAGCTCTGAAGTCTCACACTATTTTACCTCAGTTATTCACCCTTTAAAATGGATGGGCAAACATGGCAAATGGCAAACACAGGGAATATGTAGAATCGTTATGTTTTTTTTGTCTTTAATACACATAGTGTCTCACTACACTTAGCTGTGATTTTTATGCACTTTCACGAGTTCACTCTTACATATAATTTTGAGTGAGTAAGATTCAATGCGTATTTGGCGTGCTGTCCGGAGGGAGGGCTCCGAGCTCGGAATTCTGCCCGAACCCAGAGTACTCCCCCTGTATGTAAGTGATATTTTAGAAAGAGGAGTGTGGAGAAGTAGGAGTGTGGAGAAGGGGTGGAGGAGGGATGCTGCAAACTGCCAATGGATCGAGGTAAGACTGCTGAGTCTATTTGTACCCTCTTATCATTGGCTGCTGATTGCTGATTGCTATCCACTCGTGTCAATTATCTGAACGTGCTCCTCCCGAACTTAGTTAATAAAACTTCATTTATTGCCTGGTTCAGAATCAGATTACAAGATTTTTTATTATTTTTTTTGTCTTGTTACGATAGTCCCTCTGTCAGATTACGTGACTTTGACTCCTAAAATCTTGTCGTATCGTGGACAAGTCACATGTCAGACTACACGGCTTCCTGATCAGTCATCGCATGCCGTCTTTAACAGCGCGCGTGATGTCATGGAGAAGGCGAAATTAGTAGCGAGTGACTTCCGGAAACAAACGTAAACAAACAATGGATGAAGCGGTGAGTGTTGTATTGGCTGTCCTGTGTTCAGAAAAAAAGTAAAAAAAGAAAGAAAACACGACAATGGACACGTTCCTGGATTGCTCGACGAGGACAGTATGGGCTGTCAATCCTCCAAACAGAACTTGAGGTAAAATATTGTTTTCTATATATTTTTACTTTTAGTTTTAACGTTAGCACCATCGTCTCTCTTTCGTTTCGCCATTTTTGAAAGTTGTGTACGGAAAAGCTTCTGTGCTCCTATTAGTCAACCTCATACATGTGACAGAACCGTCATGGACGACGCGACGTAGGTTGTCGCCCACTATGACACACTACACGAGATGATACGATCAAATCTTGCATCCCGACGCCCGTTTACGTTTACGAATCCCCACGACACCCTATATCAAATGGATCGTGCCAAAATCGGGCTAAAATCGTGTAATCTGAACCAGGCATAAAAATGGTGGACTTAGTTTTAGTCCACATTTTTAAAGGGGTGATGAACTGAGAAATCAAATTTTCCTCGAGCTTTTGACATATAAGAGGTTATCATATTAGATAATAAGAATATCCTGTAAGTTTCAGAACTGAAAACGTCCTTGTTAGTCCAATAAAAGCTTTTATTGACACCAGTCTCAGCAAACGACACGTTTTTCAAAGTGGGGAACTATGACGTCAAAGAGGATAAAACACCACTCCCGCAGAATCCAGCTACCAAGCCATAAACATGCCGTTTTCAAAATATTGTGCAGTGCCTGGTTGTGGAAGAAGACAGTCGCTGCATAAGCGAGTGAGTTGAAACTCATCATAATATGCAAAACTGTTATCCACTCACAGCAGTGGGCGCTATATGACAAAATGGCGTTATACTACGCACATGGCACCCGTTATCGTTAATATAACACACGCTGTAATGGGTAGGTTTAGGTGTGGTGTAGGCAGGGTAGTCTCATATCACGCTAAAAGATTTATGACGCCTTGGGTTCGCGTGTTACATTAACGATAAAGGGTGCCATGTGCGTAGTATAGCGCCGTTTTGTCATATAGCGTTCTATGTCACGCTAAAGAATGAGAACGGGCTGTCAATGTGGGACGCCCATAAAAACCGAGTGTTTTTGAGAGGGTAGAAAATAGCCTATTACTGATTCATTTTGATGTTTTTGAATGTAAAAACCAAGTGAACGTCATAAGTTGACCTCAGACAACAATATAAAAAAGGTTCACGACCCCTTTAACAGACACACATTCCTCGGTGTAATACTATACCAACACCTGTTATCATATGCCATAGTTTATTTAAGGAGACAAAGCTTCTCTAAAAAAAAAAAAGATCTTGTTTGTGATTGACTAACACACGTTTTTGATGCATATTTCTGTTTCTTATGCCATAGTTTATTTAAGGAGACAAAGCTTCTCTAAAAAAAAAAGATCTTGTTTGTGATAGACTAACACACGTTTTTGATGCATAGTTACAGATGTGCACTGTTTCGGTCAGCTATTTCTATAGGTATTGTTCTTTTGACTTTCCTTAAATTTCTTTTCGAAACCAGTTAACTTCACATTTCATCATTTGAGATTTAATTCTGAATTTGTTTGTAACGGCATGAAGTGGGAAATTCACAAAATAATATTGTTCTAATTGTTCAAAATAAGAATGTGCATTAAGCCACTTAACCAGAGACCGATGTGCCATTAAGCGTAGGACAATTCAAGTCTATCAGGTAGAAACGGCAATTAACAGCACTGAGGAGGACACAGATCTCTGCTCATTTTCCAGTTGAACGAGCAGATACGAACAGTGTTGTGCTAAAAAAAAATCTTTGAAAATGTCAAGGCACAAATGAGATTTCATCAGCTGATGCTTTGTTTTTCTTTTTCTTCAGTATTTCACACTTTTCAAACAGACACTAAAATACATTTGAACAAATCAGTCTGAGATTTGATTAATTGGGGTTTCATTTATTCAACATTAAGAACACATGTCCAAAAACCCACTGTCTGGTCTGTCATCCCGAAATAATTGGACTAGGTACAGATTTGTCGATTTTTTAATCTATTCTCTCAGTTATAAATCATCAGTTATAAATCCTTGAAACATGGATTTTTGAATCGTTTGTTTCATCAAAAATATATTTTTTTTTAATTTAAACTTAAAAAGTCTTAAAAATAAGTAAATAAACGTAATACTTAATTAAAAAAAACTAGTTATTGATGTCAAATTCACACAACTTAAATTTTTCAGTTAGCCTACATGAACTTAGTCCATATAACTTAATTTTTTCAATTCCGCATGAATTTTGTTTACTTAAAGGGTTGGTATAATGCTCCTTTTTACAATACTGTATGTAAAATAAGTCTCTGATGTCCCCAGAGTGTGTTTGTGAAGTTTAGTTCAAAACACCCCACAGATATATATATATATATATATATATATATATATATATATATATATATATATATTTTATTTTTTTTATTTTTTTTTTTACAACATGTTAAAGTTGTGCCTTTTTGAGGGTCAGTAAAAACTAGGGCTAGGTCGATACACATATCTCCCAATTCGATACAATCTAGTAATCACAGCATTTTTTTCTTTTGTCAAATCAACTTAAATAACTTATTTAGTTCAGATAACATATAATTTTGAGTTTCTGATGGTTAAATTAATCTCCTTCATTTTATTAACTCACTTTTTCCAGTTCAATGAACTTAAAATTTTAAGGCAACCAGGTTACTTACCAAGAACCATCAATATTTTTTTACAGTGTGGGTGCCGATATGATATGTACTGCGATTCTACAAGTATTACGATTCGATATTACAATATATTGCGATTTTTTAACACTAGACCATCGGGAAAAGTTAAATCACACATTTATAAGTGCAGAAGCACTCTTATTTAGATAACCCAATATCAATTCTTAAATCGTATAGTTTATGAATGAACAAAACTTTATATGTAGCACACTTGCCATTCAAAACATTTCAATAGATTTTGTGCTGTGATATATCAGATATGAAAAAAAGTATCAGCTTTCAAATTCTGTCAATTTTATTATGAAGGTTGAACAATAAATACCATTTTGGCACTATTTAAAGGAGAAGTATTTGTATGTTTTTTTTGTTGTTGTTTTTTTCAAATACATTCTTTTAACCCAAAATCATGATACTTGTGTCAGTACCCAGCCTTCCTAAACAACACCCGAGTTTGTCTGAGATACGAATCAATTTCATCACATATTTACAGTGAAAGCCGCAAGATTAGGGAAGCAGAAGAGCAAGAAACTCCTGTAAAAACCCTTTTCTAAAGGCTACAAACTCTTTTAATCACTGTGTGTTTTAGCTCACAATGTCAGTGCATAAAAACTTTATTGAAAAGAGCCATATGTGTATCTCTGCACCTGTGACTCATTAGCTGGAAAATTACTTTAAAATAAAAGTTTTCTCTGTAACAGAGAAAGCTGAATTTGAGTGATCTCCTACGTGAACTTAGAACAACTGTCTGAAGTTGGAGAACGCTGGTTCACGGAAGGGTGAGAAATGCTCGAGACCATAATATCTTTGTCTGTCTGTTCTCTCTGTACATTTCTATCTTTGTCTCTGTTGTGTCTTCAGATACAAGCGGTTTACAGAGCATCTGGCACAGCTGGAGGAGGCAGAAGGGACCTTTGATCACTTCACACTGAGCTACCAGTGCTTCGGAATTCAGCGGCGGTCCGACAACGGTCTGGTCCTTAGGGAATGGGCCCCGGGAGCGGAGGCCGTCTTCCTAACTGGGGATTTCAGTAAGCATCACCACAATCCTGTAATTCGGAGACCACTGTCTGTCACATTCAGGTGCAAACCCTTTTAAATAGATAGATCTATGGAGCAAAGTACAAGCGGTTTATTGTTGCCAAGGAAACAGGCTTTGATTTTAGGCTGCTAATGCTTGAAATGCTATCCGCGTTTGCAGGTTGAGAAATCTGCGGGGTTTGCATTGAGTGATGTATTAAGCCGTAATGATGTGCGCTGCCAATTGTGTGCTTGTCTGGATTGTTTACATGTAGTCTGACAGTATTGTTCTTTTAGAGACGTCAAGAGACAGAGAGGAAGAGGGAGTTGGACTGATGTTCTGTTGTTAAGTTTTACTCCATTTAAAGGGGATTTGGTGTTTGTTAGAGGCAGGGTTCAAGATGAGGCTAAATGTCCCTCTAATCTTGAAATAACAGGAACATATCCTGCAGTATACGATGTCTTGACTGAACGTCAGCATTGTGTCTAAAAATGTAACTAATGCCCTGGTGGGAAAGCGTGTCGGAGATCGATTGATTGGCCAATGTGATAAACTTCATCCAAGCCTCATCCTTTTTTTACACAAAGAAAGGAAAGTCCTCTGTCGTATACAAACTATGCATAATTCTTTGTTAACTTTGCCAAAGTTAATTTTATGTTAATTTGAGGTCAGTGAGACTTTGTAATGTGTTTTTATGCTCATTAAAGCTGCATTTATTTGATGAAAGATGTAAAAAAATGGAATATTGTGAAATACTATTTCAATTGAATATATTTTAAGATGTTATTTTTTCCTGGGATGGCAAAACGTCTCAGGTTACGACTGTAACCATAGTTCCCTGAGAAAGGGAACGAGACGATGCGTCACCCAAAGCGTCGTTGACCTCAAAAGGGAACTAAATTTTCAGCATTAATCCAGTCTTCAGTGTCACATGATCCTTTAGAAATTATTCTAATATGTTGTTTTGATGCTTAATATTTTTTATGGAAACTGTGATACTTTTTCTGGATTCTTTGAAATAAACCTTTTGTAACATTAGAAATGTCGTTTACTGTCACTTTTGATCAATTTGATGCAGCCTTGCTGAATAAAAGTATTCATTTCTATTAAAAAATATCTTAAATATCTTACTGACCCTAACTTTTGAATGGTATATTATTAAAAAGATTGAAATTCAATGTAGTATGCACTCCAGGCGGCTAGGAGTGCATACTACAACAACACCAAGTCCGCGCGCCTGCGTACAACCTTCACCGTCAAGCAGACTTTTACGTTTTTACCGTTTACACGGGAACGCGGCGGTGGAGCGTTTTTAACGTTTCCACTCCGGAGGGTGGTTTCACTTTTTTGCGTTTTTAGGCCTCAAAAACGCCGTCGCCGTGTAAACGAAAGGCACATCCGATAAAATATTTTTACGTTTTCACCCGCGAGCGTTCTCGTGTAAACAAGGCCTGAGGCTCATGTGTACATTATGGTTTATGTACGGTTTTCAGAAAGTTTATATTTTAGTGGTTTCCCACCAATCTGCACACTTTGTAAATGTCTCCCTTATTTAACACACCTGATTTAGATCATCAGCTCATAGAGAGCTCGATGAACTGAACTGAGTGTGTCAGATACATACAACATGTGCAGAGTGATTGTTGGTCCCCAGGACCAGGATTGAAAATCACTGACATAAACAATACTGTGGGCACAATTCATTTAGTGAATTTCCCTCTTAGTGTCTTTACCATCTTCATATCCAGATGGTTGATCATGTGTGCATTAGGCATGAAACATGCATGAGGAAACTCGGATGTATAATGTTCAAAGCTTTCTGCTTCAGTGCTACTTGAATAAGCGTCAGAGAGAAGAAACGGCAGAAGAGGGACAGAAATATTATATGAGAAAAAAAAACATCAGTGAATGAATCGAAGGAGAATGATTAAGTTAAACAAAGAGGACTGCAGTTAGTAGTTGAATGAGATTATAGATTTTGTGGTATTATACCACTATTTCAGTTTGTTTTTGTTCTTGTTGTTGGTAATACTATTTTGTACAAATGTAGGGATTCTTTTCATAATAAAATCTTATTTTCCTAGACACATTTCAGGTCAAGCCATGTGATTTACTTAATGATTGGGATTCTTCTATTATTATTTTACTTCAGTTTTTTCACAGTTTTAGTCTTTTGTGTTTCGTCAGATTCTTGTTGTTGTGGTAGTTCATCGTTTCAGTTTGTTTTTTCACCACTGTATGAGTTTTATGAAAGTGCCTTTTATAAATGAAATGAAATGCTTTTGGTTTTAGTTTTTAGTGTTCGATAATAACTAAAACAACATAAATAACACACAACATAAACCCTACACTGAGGGAGCGCTGCTAGCATTTTGGCGGGATTCTTGCTTTTCACCATTCAATATTTTATTCTCTTTCTTTTGCTGAGAGCGTCTTTCTTTACCGTATGTTTCCTTCACCTTGCGCTTGTGCCTGTGTTTTCTAACAACTGAAGCATCTCAACAAATCCTTCGTGCTCTGCCTCAGAGCTCCGTTTTTCCCTCTGAGAGGGTAGTTGTTGTTGGAAACTTTGAGTTGAAGTTGTTTTTTATTATTTTTTTTCTTCCCGCTAAGCCTCCGTCTGTTTTGACCCATTGCTGTCCTTGTATCTCAGAGTGTAGCTCTTAGCTGTCAAATGCAGGAGAGGGAACATCTGATACCTGTTCTGAGCTCACGGATCACATATTCTGTCAGTGGAGTCAGCCTGTAGTCCCTGAGAAGAGTTGGCCAATAGGAAAGGGACCACTTTGTGTCAGTTCATGTTGTCAGGAAGAGATCTTAAAGTTCCTGTTTAAAAGCTGCTCTGTGTCTCCTCTCCTGTCTGGTCCTTCCCTCCGACCTTCTTACCTTTAGCTGACAGAAAGGTGTGACAATGTCTTTCATATAAAAAAAAAGAAAGCTTTCATTGCTTCTGCTCACACACATAAAATAGAAGGACACTTATTTGTATTGTATGTATTGTATACATTCACCCTCATTGATGAAGTAGAAAGTATTGATGTTGGATTTTAAGAATGAATCATTCTTTTGAGTCAATCATTGAATTTGTTGATCTGATTCACAAAACGAGTCGGAATGACTCATACACCTGGAATTTGGATGGAGCGAATAATGACTTTAATTTAATAATCATTTAATTGGCTGTTTGCCACATCTAAATCACAAAACGAGTCTGAAGGACTCAACTCATTCAACTCAAGTTCAACTCACTGATATTACATGTAGAATAATGACTTAAAATTTGTTCTGTTTGTCATACTTGGTTCACAAAACTGGTCCGAATTCAGAAACAATTTTTCATTCAGAAAGTTAATTTACGACTAGCTGAATAATCACATCTTGGCCTGTTATCACATGTGATTCACACAACCAGTCTGAATGATACATTCATAGTGGTGTTGTGTTATCATTTTGACCCATAGAGGATACCCCCCCCCCCCCCCCCCAAAAAAAAAAAATAGGAAATGTTTTCACCTGACCTGACACTTGTGGTGTTCCCGATCAAATACCGACCTACGAAAAAATGCTTGTAAATCTCTTGTTATGCTTTAAATCCAAATATTGGATTCAATCTTTTCATCAACAATGATTTGAGTTTATGCACCTTATTTGAGTAACCTTGTTACACTGAAGCGGTCAAATGCATAAGCTCAGATCAATGAGGCCAATGATCAATCCCTTCCAAAAAGAAACACAAAATGATTGAATCCAATATTTGGTGATAATATAGCATAATGAGAGATTTTCAAGCAGTTTAAAAGGCCAGTCATTTTTGAACACCAAATTAGCTAAAGGATTCACAACACAAAATAGTTATCTGCTCAGTGAATGCTAACTATCCTACTCGGTGTTTGATCTAACTCTCAATTGTCCATAAACACCAGTGGGCCACGTCCCAATGCGCTCTTTTTACCCCTCTCTCCCAAAACTGCCCGTCTCTGTGCTTAATCGGAAGTCCACAGGGAATGACAGCGCAACTAGAAAAATCCAGCAGATGTCATATTGCCTCTGGGCAGCTTCAGACTTCTTCTAATTGAGTTGGGTTGTGATCCGCGGGCTGTTACGGGGAAACCGGGTCCTTTGAGTATGACCTTTAAAAACTCCCAACTCTTGATTCTCTACTTGATTTTGTTTCTCATTCCTATACATACCTATACTTCATGTGCTCACAAACATGAAGCTTATTCCTGGAGCTCCACTTATGGCGTTTCAGCAATTATCGATTATAGCTGGAAGACATGATGCATATTGACGCAGTTCCTCCCTCAAAGCCTTCTCTTAATACACTGCTTACATGCCTTGAAGAGAATATTGATCTCAAAGCCTGAAGCACCTTTTAAAATGATAATTGATGATAAGGAGTGAATGATAAGCTAGTTTATGGTTCTTTTCAGAGTGTTGTCTTTGTATCTCAGCAGCTTCCTCATTAAGCTTGTGTTATTGACTCATTCCAGCACCTGATCGATAGTATGGCAGTCCTTTGGTCAGACAAGGACTTTGTGATTGAGATATTTTTCCTTTTTATTTAGAAAGGACTGTGTAGATGGTTAATGAGAATTGAGAATTGACCTTGTGGTTCTGTTTCAACTACTTTTGGTGATGATTACATTTAACAAATTCTAACAAATCAAACAGATAATTCTGGGTAACACTTTATTTCGATATAAGTAACTTTGCAACTACATGTCAACTGACTCTCATTAGTAGACTGTCTGCTTAATATCTGCTAACACTTGACAAACACTTGCAAATTGATGATAGTTAGTTCACATGTAGTGACAAATTTACTTAAAATGTCTAAATAAAGTGTAACTTAATTCTGACTTTACATCTCTCAAATCAGATGCTATTTATCTAATTCTTCTAATAATTGCACGTTATTTTGTACAAATCCAGCCTTGTTTCATGCAATTGTAATTCTATTTTAAGTTTCAAATTTTATTTTACAGTTGTGGCTTTAGATCTCAAAATTGTGATCAGAAAAAAAGGTACGAAAGCTGTCACTGGGGCAGTACCTTTTCAAAAGGTACACTTTTGTACCTAAAGGGTGCATATTGGTACCTTCATGGTACATATTTGTACAATTATGGTACCAATATGCACCCTTTAGGTACAAAAGTGTACCTTTTTGAAAAGGTACCGCCCCAGTGACAGCTTTTGTACCTTTTTTTCTGACCGTGTATCATGACCTTACCAAGGTACTTCAAATAAAACCATGGTATAGTATTATTATGAATTAATAAATGATAATTATAATAGTACAATGTGCAAAGGTACTTTTTGCCAGTAAATATAAATGTAAACTAAGAGAACTGCTTTAAAAATACAAACGCATAGATGTACTCCATCAGTGAGTACATGGATGGAGTGTGTGTGTGTGTGTGAGTGTTGTGGATACTTACACACCTTTCTTGGAGTTAGCGAATTCATACAGTCGGGTGAAAAGGGCACATCGTTCCCTCTAGGGAAAGAAGTTGTTTACTACAATTCTAGATCGCAGCAAAATGTTGTCTCCCCTCTCTCTATGACACTACTTATAACCGTATGACCAGCGGCCCCTTTCCTCCCTTACCATCCCCCACCTTTATCACATCCTTCCCTTTTCTATTTATCCCTCTGCCTTTTTGTAATTATCTCTCTCTGAGACCCAGAGGCGGTGTCATAGGAAATCCCAACTTCCAATTTGGCGTGAGATTGCGTTTTGACATGGCTCATATTATATGGTTTCAATTTCACAGTGGGAATGCGGGGTTTGAAAGAGAAAAGAGAGAGAAATTTGGGTCTGGGGGAGCCGGTCTTGATCTGCGTCGGGGGGCTGCAGGTGGGTAGGCATATTGCACTGGCGCTGGTCCTTTATTGATTTATTTATTTATATTCTCTTACTGCTCTCCATTAGAGTATGTAATGTGAAAAGAGATACACAGAGGCGTACAGGGCAGAACGACTGAAATTATCCACAACAAATCAGTGTCTCTTTTCTCTGCTTTGAGAGGGGTCACACAGTCTTGCGTGGCTTTTTTCCCAGAAACTGAATGAACAGTCTGAGGGAGTTGATAAAGTCAGCTGCTGTACAGCGCTCTGCATTTTCACTAGTCTCTGCCTCCACATTTTATTCAGCTGTTGAAGACATGGATGAATGGAGTTGCTTTTAAGGGGCATGTAAATATACTGTGCCTCAAAATTCTTTGGGAAAAAAAGAAGAAGAAAAGCCCACAAACATTTTGGTAACTGGTGGCCTTACTTAGATGGACATTAACCAAACACAGATGCAGAATATAGCATATACTACGAAGTAGTAAGTGTAGTTTGCTAGCTAGTATGAACTCATCAATATCACTACATCTAAGAGTCAAGTTCCTGGTCAAGATACTTCCTGGAAAAGAAAGAAACATGTTAATGTTAAAAAAAAAAAAACAAGTAAGACCAATCACAAAAAGGCCAACAATCACTTTGAGGAGCTGTAGATTTCAAGAACAGAGTAAAGGTGTACTAGTCAACCATATCAAGAGCTCTTCATAACACCTGAATGAAAGGATTCTACAAAAGAAGGCACTTAGCAAGTAGAGAGAGTGGAAACTGAAATCTGAAGTTTTCCATAATATTGGCCCAGATGCAATGTGGGTAGTTTTGCAAATTATACTGTTTAGACAGGAAAATATGTCTAATAATGTGTTCCATTTACCTCTTCACACAGATCAGAAAACTAAGATGGACGCATCCAGGCAAACCTTTGTTGTGCTTGCTCTTTTGGAATACAAACCTCATATAAAAAGTGGTATTTTGCACAGATAATTGTCATGTCCAAAAACTGAGATTAGATCGTTCCATGTGCATCACTTTGAGTGAGTTTGAGACAGAATTGCTACTAAACAATTATTTGACTACTTTTTCAATGTGGTTTATACTGTAGATTGAGTAGCCATATTGGATTCTGAAGTGAAGTCCCAGTCAAAAATCCTCTTCCATTTAGCTCCATAGCTTTTCCTTTCGGAAAGACAGCTCCAGTAAAGCACCAAAATGCCTTATTTCAAAAGCATAAAGCCAAATTACTGAATTAATTAATTAAATACGTTTTCCTTCAGACTCCTGGGAAAAGCAGTCTCACCCTTTCACGCAGAAAGAGTTTGGCAAATGGGAACTATACATCGCTCCGAAAGTGGACAAATCTCCTGTCATCAAGCACCTGACCAAACTCAAGGTACCAAACACATCACCTTATGTTATATAACATCCTGCTTTTTAACAATTTATATCAACAGGAACATAGGTGTATCTTGTGAGAGATGCAAATATGATGTGAAAAGTTGTAGCTCTTTGTGATGGTCAGATGCTGGAGGTATCAAATACTAGAATTTAAAATCTATTCTCTGAGCTGCAGTTTCGCATCTTGTGAGGTAACATTTGGATTAGTGAGAGGCTGTGTGTCTCTTCAGCCTGATTAGGAGCTGTTAGCTGCTCTGCTAAAGCAGAACGGGATCTTGGCTCTTTGTGTCCTAGTAGATGGCCATTGGCAGGTTCGGGTGGCATTTGTGGGGCAAAGCTGCTTGACTTGGCTCTCAGGGTTAATCTGGGGTTGATGGGAAGAGGTAGCAGATGGGGACATTGAGTGCCCAACAAGTTCCCACTTGCCAAAGTTGGCGGGGTACACATGTCCAGCGCAGTTTGCCGCAGTGCCATGTTATGGGTTTTGAATCACCCTGACTCTGCCGGATACCGGAGGTTGATCCGATCACATTACTTCTGCTTCAGCTGAGCTCAGATCAACTATAGTTCATTTTTCACTTCTTGTTGTTTGCTACAATAGCTACAATATTACTAAGTCTTGTTAGGAATGCGCGTACTATAACAGTACCATATCTGTTCTTGTATGATATATGAATGGTTTGATATTTATTTGATATGTTGCATGTCCCCGTCACTGAGGGGGGCTCAGCAAGAGACACACTTAGAAAATGTAGGCATTTTGAACAACGCCTCAAGCTTTTTTAAGGAAAGCAGTGAAAGGATATAGGCGCCGCAGGAACGGCGGTGAAGCGACGATGGCGTAATTATTCAATAACCACCTGTGACCGGGCATAATGTTTTGGCTCATCAGTATAGATAATTATTCAGCCTTCAACCTCATTTATAGACTTCACAATAGGGAAAAAATACTGTGATTACTCATTAATTCATTTTAGCATTTCAATGACAATCAGTGCTTGAGAGAGTTTTACACTAAATCAGGTCTACTGATAAAACAAAGCATTGGTAAAAGAGAGGGCAGGGTTTCCCAGTGCTATTTTACACACATCATGCACACGTTCCAGATTCAAGCATGCACTCTCAATGTTTCATGAGATTCCCTTTCATCGTCCCCTTAATCAATGTTGCCTAATGCATTTCCCACACACAGCCTTCTGCTGCATGCCAAATGAATTTGAAACCTGCTGTAAGCGTTAGTTAAAATCAACTCAGCTTTTTTTTTTTTTTTCTTCGGCATCAACAAGACCGAACCTCATTTATTCAAGCATGAATATTTCAGTTCCCTGTGTAGTGATATTGCATTTTAAAAACACCGGGAACACTATGCTCAAAGACTTTTAGCAGCCGAAGGTGATCAATACAGATCCCCGGGTGGCTCTGAGATCTCTAAGCAAGCTTTCCTGCAAGACCATGTTTAATTCTCTATGTGGGTACATCTTTTTGTTGTGTTTCTGTTTGTTGAGAGATACCTCAGTGACTCTAGACAGCTGGTTCAGGGGTATAGTCGTCGTCTCGAGGGAAATCAAAACACTGCTAACTGGAGTCTGAAGTGAGGAGAAAGGAGAGTTTTCTAGGGGTTTCTTCTTGTTGAAAGTGTGTGTGTGTGTGTGTTTGTGTGTATGCGCACGGCACGCATGTAGTGGGTGAAACCTAAACAACTTAAACCTCCATATCTCTCGGTCTACAAACAGAAATTTACAGATGTTTACCCAGGAGCCCTATTAACACTTCAGGTCCTTTACTTATTGATTGTCATGTGAGATGTGAGGCTGGATCAGATCAGAGGGAAGACGCTCTGATAGGAATGAAATGTAATTAAAGGTCTGATGCCGTGTTGAAGATGAAAAGTGCCTGGGTGAACTTTACTCTTGCTCTAAATGCAGACAAGATTGTTCGTTCACTCTAAATTAAACTCATGCTAATCCATAAATGGTCCTGTCTGGCCTGCTCTATACGGCTGAGAAATGTACCTGCCAGACACAGCTTCTGTAATTGCATGGCGCCAACACAAATACATTTCACTCTGTATAAAACTCAAAGGTAAAATAAAAAAATCAACCTTGGCTCCAGAAGTACAATTACTATATATTTCTGAATTTTTTTTTTTTCCAAACTAAACTGGTTCAAATTGATTTGAATAATTTGGTTTTAATGAAAAAACAAAAAAACAAAACAAAACAGTATATTAAGTGGTTTGCTGGTCTTAGCTGGTTTCATCTGGTCTAGCTGGTCTCCCAACCTGGACAAGATGGTTTTTTCTGGTCTTGTTGGTATTCAACGCCAGGCTGGATTGTTAGCTGTTAGCTTTGCCAAGCTGGGCGACCAGTTGTTGACCACACATTTATGCTGTTGTTGTTGTTTTTTTTTTTCAAAAGGGTGCATACTCATGAGGAAATGAATTAGCTACTCGGATAAACATTTTGAAAATAGTTTGTTTCAAATGTAACCCATTTTAATTCTAAAAAAATTTCGAATTTACACTACAAGATAAGACATTCAAAGATAGTGATAACTGACCTAGCCAGTCTCTGCAGCCTGGAAAACCTCACTACTGAGAAGACTATCATGTTTCCATGGTTACAGTGGCTTTTTTCTCATTTGTAGATATTGTTTCATATGTAGGTAATGTTTTCAAGTCAATATTTTTTCTATTAAGTATTTAAATAGGCAAAAATGTACATTATTGGTCAGAAGTTTTGTATTCTGGTTTAGCAGTATTTCTCAGTATTGGATATATAGACAAATATTATATATTTAATTGTACATTTTAGATTACCTTTGCAATTCCTCCCTTGACTTTTCTTCACACCCTAAGTCACTCTCCAAGTTGTCTCTCTTTCTCTATCTTACTCTGTCACTCTTTCTCAGTCACAGTGCTATTTCAGTAAAGCGATGGTGTGTTCTTGGCTTGGTGATAGTCTGTGCAGAGCCGATCAGAGTGGTTTAAGGATGTTCCGTCCCGCCCCAATGTCTCTCCGGAGCGGCTATCGATCTGTGACAATATCCAAGCTGCCCCCCTGAGAGATTAAAAGCAATGATGGACTTCTTAAAGTGCTTTGTTTTCTTCTGCTCTTCTCTTCTTCTCTGTCAGCTCTCATCAACAAACACCTGTCCACCTTGTGTGTGTGTGTGTGTGTATGGTTTGAGGACACAGTGTATAATGACATGGGTACTACAACATAAACATGGTTTGTGGGGGACACTTTCTGTGCCCATGTAAACAAACTGAGTTTTTTTAAAAAAAAAACTTACTAAACTGTGTTTTCATTCTTCATTTTGTAATATTATTAATACAATGTTGCACAGTTGGAGCTGTTTATAGGATGTGGATGAAAAGCCCTCAATTTCTTATTTGTAATAAATGATGCTTTTAAACCATGGCAGGAAACTAGCAACACACAGGAACACCAAATTGAATTGCCTGGAAAATGTGTTTTGCATAATACAGCATTTAAATATTTTTTACAAACATTTATGTGTGTATATGTATTACCGTTTAAAGGTTTGGGGTTGGTAGGAGGGGTTTTTTTTATGTGTTTTTTTTTTTAAAGACGTCTTTAATCCTCACCAAGTGTGCATTTAAAAAAAAACAACAACTACATTTTAATCAAAATATAGTAAAAATATATACATTTATGAAATGTTATTATAATGAACCATTTTCTATTTTAATATATTTAAAAATGTAATTCAATCTTGTAATCGCAAAGCTGAATTTGCATCATCGATACTCCAGTGTTCAGTGTCACATGATCCTGCAGAAATCATTATGCTGATTTAGTGCTCAAGAAACATTTATTATTTTTATCAATGATGAAAACAGTGGCTTTACTATTTTGGTGGAAACCATAATGCATGTTTTTATTTATGTATTTGATGAATATAAAGTTCAAAAGAACAGTAATTGTTTGAAAGAAAATATTTTATTTTTCATTATAAATGTCTTTTAGACATTTGGTTAATTCAATGGATCCTTGCTGAATAAAATTAGTAATTATTTCTTTCAAAATAAAATGTTGTACTAAACTTAAACTTTTTAAAAGTTGTGTAATAAAAACAAATCTCTTTTATGTTGATGTATATGCCTCAATTTTGAATCGAATTAACATTTCGTTTTTTCAAGGTGTCAAATTTGTCATTTTTCTCTGTAGCTTGTGGTCCTGACTAAAACAGGTGAATATCTGTTTCGGATCTCTCCTTGGGCCAAATATGTCACAAAAATGCTGGATTCAGTCACATATGACTGGACCCATTGGGACCCTCCACAACCATACCAGGTGAGTGTACACCCTATATTTTATGTAAAAATATAGTAGAATATGCACAATTTTTTGATAAAGACTCTTTATCACTCTCCTATTATGTTGAGGTCAATTTGCCCTGCATTAGATTTTCAAATTTTGTGAAAAAAAAAAAATGGTTAAACAATAAATTTCTTCAAATTTTGAGAGTTTTCTCATTTAGATCATGAATGTACATGCAGTTTTAGATGTGTTTTGGAAAGGCTGTATACATTTTTGTAGGGGTCAAATTGAACCCAGTCCCCCATGATTTTGCCAAGTAAGACCCTGGAAAAACATTCCAAAAATGTATATCTACCCCAAAACCCTCTAACCCCCTACCCATAAGTTGTCCCTAAAATCAGAGGGAAATATGAATAACACTGATGTAGAAGTACCTAACCCTGGTTGTGAACCTAGACTTGACATTAACTGGAAACTTGTCCCTCAAATCAGATTGGTTGATTGGAATGTTATTCCAGAAACATGTTGCAACTTGCAATGTTTCATTGCAATTTGCTAAAATTTACCACAGCAAAGAGTTGAGTCGGACAAACTTTATTATAAACAGGTAAACACCAAAATAAGAAATGCATGAGAACTTATGAAATTTAGACTCGAAGTTTACTTGATATTTAACATTCACTGTTTCGTCATCTTCTTGAGTTTCAGAGAAAAAAATCTGTGAAAGAATGTTTATGGTTGTTAGTTTTTTTTTTTTTTTTTTTAAACCATTTACTAGAGAGTTTCAGCACTGAAAAGAAGTGTCAAAAACGGCGAAAGTCAAAACGACTTGTGAATGTTTGCGGGACCGTGATGTTGTTCAGACGAGCATTTGGCTTTCCCATGGCTCTCAACCATTTATCATCGGTAGTCATTAGCATCTCTGAAACACCCCACTCTTATGCCGACCCCTCTTCCGTGTTAGTAATGACACTCAAAACCCCCTCTTAAGTGGCTCGCCACATTAAACAGCCAATTTAATCGGAGGCTACTCAACAATTGCTTTCGCCCTCTTGATGTCTTGGTTTCACTGAAGAACCATTTGTAAACGGCTTTGATATTGGGCGGATCTTCCATTATGAGGATGAGTCAGACTTTCGTTTGATATCATGGCATCAGACATTCATATAGCGACTGTGGTCAATGCCATCGTGCACATAATCAAGTTTTTTTAGAGAAGATGAATTGGTGACACAATGTCATCTGACAGTTATAGCGGTTGCTGCATGATTAAAGGCAGGAAATATTGCTTTTTTTGCTTTCTGTAAATGGCACCATTTTCAGTGAGCTACAATTGGTTTATCTTACTTTCTTGCATTTCACTTCTATCGTCTTAGTCTGTAATTGCTTCTGTTACGTCTCGCAATAAAACCGAAAGATTGCCATAGTAAAACCAATATTATATTAAAATTATATTGCATTATAAACTACCACACTTAAAAAAAAGTTTTAAGTTAAAATATTCAATAATAGGGGTAAATTAATCAGATTAATCACATATATCAGTATTTGCTGAGAAAATCCATCCAAATTAAGATTATTCAAAGATGTAATTTTATATTATGTATCAAAGTATTTATTATATTGTATTAAATTGCATTGTTATTGTTGTGGAAGTCAAAAATGGAATAGACATTACAGAAATTGTTTGCTCTAGGTTGTTTTTTCCACATTTTCAAGCTCCATACTTTTGGCTTAGACTGACTTCAAGCATTCAATAAAGTCAAATATTTGTGTTGTGTTGGGTTGATATCTGGACCCTTCCTCTCACTCTAAGCTTTTTCCTTTCTCACTCCCAGTTCCAGCACCCCAGACCCCCACGGCCCAGCAGTCTTCGTATCTACGAGGCCCATGTGGGCATCGGTTCGCCTGAGGAAAAGATTGCCTCGTACAAAAACTTCACCCGAGATGTGCTTCCTCGCATTAAGGATCTTGGTGAGTGATGAAATCTACAGAAACACTGCCAAAACACAAAATGATACAAGCCAAGTAGAGTAGAACACACCCCTCTCTGAGGGCCAATCGCTAACCCTGAGAAGAAATGGATCCTTTGGTCTTTAAGAAAGAAAAAAAAAAAACATACTGTTGATCAAAGAATTCATATGAGCAAGGTGATTTTACAACAACCGATTTGAAATAAGTACAGTTTGCTGACAAAATGAGCACGTTTAGATTCTATTATACTGTAACATGGTTGTTTTTATCTTATTCTTTATGTATTACTACACTAGCTGTCAGGAAAGGAATATAACTAAAAGTGGCATGACCCTCTATTAACTTATTAAAAAGGATATACATGTATACAAAGACTTGAATACATCACTCGTGACCATGTTTTTAATTTCTAAATATAACTGTTCTTAAATTGTAAGAACGAATTTTGCTAAACTGAAGGGTTCTACGAGCTGAACGAACTATAAATATCTCCAGTTGCTAACCATCAGGCGTAACCACGGAAACTGGTTATTGTTTGGTTATCTGGTTATCTGTAACCTTGTAAAACTTTAGATTTCGATTGTAAAACTAATTCAAATATAAACTAATGTTTTATAAATGTGTTATTTGGTATCGTGCAGCCTTAAATGTCATGTGCCAATGTCAAATGAAGCCAACTTGAATACAGAGAATTATTTTTTTTTCTTGGGAAAACGGGACATGCTTTAAAGTCCCCGTGAACCGGAAGTTGCAAACGACTTTTCTCCAGTGTTGTGACGTATTTCGGAGAGAAACGGAATACTAAATGAGGCAAAATAGTGGGCGTGGCTTTTTTTTCTAACTAGCACCTGATTGGATCTAGAACGCAAGTTTACACACGCTGTCAATCAATGCTCGCTCGGCGCTCGCAAACACACATCAGCTGTCAGTTGGAGGGGTGTGTTTATGAATTGAAGACGCCCAAACCGTAAAGCCTACGTCATCGGGCAATGCAGAGGGGAGGGGCATTTTCAAACTTTGATTAAAGATTACTAAGCCAAATTTTTTTTTTTTGTGGATTGACTTGCATGTATGAATTGTTCACCACAAAACGATCAATTTAGGCAAACAAAAGTATGGTCAATTTTGATTTCATAGGGACTTTAAAAAAAAATTAAGTTCCATAAGTAATCAACATAAGTACTGTAATTTACACATACTCATATTTTGTAAAGTTTGTTTTCCGAGCATCCTTTAAGAAAATCTAAAGAGTGCAGTGCTAACAAAATTGCTTAAGATGCAACCAAAAACGACCATGCAATGCATGCATACTATATAGGGTCACAAATGAAGCAAAAGAGTGCATGCGACAAGCAGTTCCACATGGAATATTATGATAACTGCCGCAAGCGGAACTGTTAAGTTTAGTTAGCAGATGTGAGAACAGCTGCCGCCTCAAGTGATTCCATTACTGCACAGAGAGCCGTTTCCAATGATTGTTTCCTTACAGCACTTTTGACGAGGAAGCCACCCTACAATTACTTTGTCAGAAGGTTCCAAGTGAGTTTTTTTTTTTTTTTTTTTTTTTTTTTTAGCTGTGGGGATTACATAAGGTACCTTGAACATTAGTGTTCATTGCATTGGTCTGATCCATAAAACATCACCTTCTGTTGTTTGTTTTCTCGGGGGCTGAAGCGTTAACCTTTGCCTGGAGGAAATCTGTTTGTAAGCAGAGAGTTAGTTACCGTAAAATTATTTCTCACCCCTTAAATGGGTGTTAAAATAGTTCGTCATTGTGCAGCCTTTGACTGCGCTCTCTCGTGATCGGCACTCTCCCCAGGGTTCTGTGCCTCAGTTAATGTGCTCCTCAACCCTCCAAAAGGCAACAAAAGCAAAGCTGCACTTTGGCTCTTAATGGAAGTGCAGTTTGGCACAAGGTTTAGAATTGGTGGTGCCCTTATTTTGCCCTTAAAATCTTTCATGTCTTATTTTTCCCCTTCAAAATTATTCTACTGAAGGAATTATTCTAGTTGTAAAGGAATACAAAATGGACTTCTAATATTTAAAAAAAATTAATGTCACAAGCATAATATTTTCATAATCCTTTGAAGTCTCTATTGGAGAATTTATTTCTCCAATAAAATGGCAGAGAATCTCTCAAAAAGATATGCATTGAAAGGAACATTTCTATTTTAAAAAAAGAAGGTTGTTATATTAGATTAAGTATGGCCTGCCCTTGAGATAGCAGGATTTTTTTGTTGTGTACTGCATGATAAAATGTTGCTTGACAGGTCTGAAGTTTGAATCCATTGATAACAGTTTTGTGACAGAGGAGGATTGAGTCAGACTAGCAGGGCACAAAAGCCTCCTTTGTTATGCGATTTTAATCAACATTCACATGAAAAAGTGCAGTGAAAAGTTGATTGACAAACAAAAGGAGCTAAACGCAAATATCACAGATACAGAAGGCAGCAAGTCTAACTTATGTACCACTATTCTCTGAGAGAGAAAACAATGGTTAGTCTTTCAGATGACTGAGGTACAGTAGTCAGTTTTGACTCCTGAAGGTAAACAGGCTGGAGTGGATGTGGAAAGTTGAAATATTGGTCAAATATTGAAATACAGGTTATCTCAACGGACGCCTCCAACTTAGGTTGGGGCGCTCTTTTCAGGGGCAGACCGGCCTTTGGCCTGTGCTGACTTTGCAGACTTTTCAGCATTATTACTCCAGTCTTCAGTGTCATGTGATCCTTCAGAAATCATATTGATATGCTGCTCAAACGCTAAAAATTTGCCGCTAAAAACGTTTTCATTATTATCAACGTAGAAAACAGTAATATTTTTGTAGAAATTGTGATGAATAGAAAGTACAAAAGAACAGCATTTATTTGAAATATAAATCTTTTGAAACAGTAAAAGTCTTTACTTCTGATCAATTTAACGTGTTCTTGTAGAATAAAAGCATTACTTAAAAAAAAACAATGTGTAGGCTGCCAACCTCAAAAGATACATCATGAAATATTAAATATTATATTTTGGTGAATTATTGTTGGTTTAACTTAAAAAAGTAAGTAACCTAGTTACTTTAACTAAAATTTTAAGCTTGAACTGGAAAAAGTGAGTTAATACAAAGAAGGAGATTAATTTAATCATCAGAAACTCAAAATAATAAGTTATCTCAACTAAATAAATTATTTAAGTTGATCTGACAAAAGAAAAAAATGTTGTGATAACAAATCTTGAAAATATTTTTTTTACAGTGCACAAAAGTTTCAAACACTGTGGAAATGTTCAGTTAGAAAATCACAGATGGTGCTCAAAGCATCTTAGGATTGAAATCTGACATGATTCTCAGCTATGACGAATGCTTTAGTCATACTTATTACTCCCCTCTTGTAACAAGTTAAAGTTTTGCTGGACTCATAGAAGTTTGATTTGATGTTATTGGATGATGGAAATTGCCCTAGTGGTATTATTTTCATAAAACAACTCGTAAAAAAATGTCAAAAGAATAACTCTTTATAACCTATTGTCTTTAGTTCTCTGTAGACTAATTGCACTATAATCAACACACATTTATGAGGAATGACAGAACAACAACTCATTAGTTCTGTTAAATCAACATTTAGTTTTAAAAATCTATAAAAAAATACCAACAGCAATGGTCAATTTATCAAAATTACTCTCAAAACATCTCCATTTATTTAATATCAGAGGACGTGTGGTGTTGAGCTGTTTTCAACAGCAGAAAGTCAGTCCTCTGTCAGACCGATTATAATTTTTAGCTTATCATTCACAGAAAGTGTTACACTGTTCTCATATTCTTTTCATGAAAAAATCACATCTTAATTGTAATTTATCATGCTGTAATTTTGCCATTAAAGATTTGGATTATGTTGGAGTTGACATTTAAACCTATGCTTTGGTTTCACTCATTTTTAATTATGTTTTAATTCATTTACATTTTCCAGTGTGGACATCACAGCCCTTAAAATTAATCCATATTGTTAAGATAACACCTTATATTTACTCCTTGATGTGTTTCACTTTGAAGATCTTTTGAATCTTAAATTGAATTAAAATGCTTTTTTTTTCTTGTGTTTTCATCTCAGGATACAACTGTGTCCAGCTCATGGCGATCATGGAACATGCCTACTATGCAAGTTTTGGCTATCAGGTCACTAACTTCTTTGCAGCTTCCAGGTACAGTTATATATTAGGCAGACACTTTTATCCAATTAAAAGCGAGTTACATTGCAGTCGAGGTATAAATATTTTTCGGGTCATGCATTCTCTGGATATCGAACCCATGCATGAAATTGGCGTTGCTAGTCCAATGCTGAAATGTTTCAGCTACAGGATTTTTTTTTAAATATATATATATATATATATATATATATATATATATCTCATCTGTGTGTATATATATATATATATATATATATATATATATATATATATCTCATCTGTGTGTATATATACATATATATATATATATCATCATGTATATCCTTAAGCATGCTTGAAATAGTGCATTTATCATGTTTCTGCCTAGTGGTCTGGTAACTAATAGGTTGTTGGTTCAAATCCACGTTAACAATGCATTATTTGTGTTAAGGTGCTAACAAAATTATTTAAGTCATGAGTAAAGACCACCATACCAAAGCTTGTGTTTAAAAGAAATGTATACTGTCACTACATAGCAGGCGTCTTAACTCGTGGGTCATTGATTTGTTCTGACCAATGCTATGGATAATATCATAATTAGGCTTGTCAACTCTTCAAAAGTAGGAGAAATAATCCCATATCATTGGTCGTCGCCGCCAATAGTCGTAAATAGTTGCAATTTCATCTGTCACTTGATGCCAGAACATAATCAAAATCATTCAAGGTAGAATAAAACACGGCCACTGCTGTACAAGACATTTACAATTCCCTCTTGAAGCTGTCGGACGTCTAATAGCCTCAAAGTCGCTGGGGCAGTAATGGATTGTATTTTTAAGAATGAAGATTAATACCTACGTCTCGAATGAAATGAATTTCAGATTTTTATACTTTATAAATTGTTATTGAAATTTATACTTCAGATCTGGTTGTTCCGGATGTGCCAGTAACATGGACTTCTCCTTCACCAAAACACATTAGCATGCTCTGCCCTGCATGGTCACATTTTATGTATCAAGGCCTAGGAAACTGAGCATGTGACAGTATCTAAATGCTTTTCATTTCCCTTTAGAGCTCAAGGTTTGGTGGCGTTGTCTCTCAGTCTGTGCTGCAGTAATTCCAGTCTTTAAATCAGGATGAGGTCCTTTGTCAAGGGCAGTAATCTTACTGTAAACACATTTGCCGCTAATCCCCAAATAGAAGAAAGCCCTGATAAATAACAATAGTAAAAAAAAAAACAGAATTGGGTCTCCAAAATAAATAAACTCTCATGAAAGAAAATTGCATCTTTGAATGTGGGGAGTGAGCAACTCCCTCAACCTAATAAGATATGACAGAGTCATTGGGAATCTTTATTCGGCTTTGGCTGGCTGAGGCGGCCGGCACTGGTGGACCAGTCCAGATAAAGTGCAATGTATACAGAGTAATTTCACTCATGATTGATCACTCATGCACATTTAAGACCTATTCCTCTTTCTGCTGGGTGGAGAGAGCGGGCGAAGGAGGTGACTTGGAATATCATTAGCTTAGCTCTCTTCTCACTTTACTTGTTCTTTGCCCTGATATCTTTTAACCCAATGGAGTAGATATAGAGCAGGACATGCTGGCAGTTTAGAGGGAGTATTTGTTTTGTGACTTTGCCCTTGGATCCAAATCAACACACTTTATATCTTGTAGATGGCGCTAAATTTAGCTGTGAATTGGTTAGCTTTAGCAATTAGCTCCTGGTAGAAGATGTCGTGCAAAATACCTTAAATAACACTTAGTTTTAACATTTGCTCTCCTTTAACAGTCAGAATCAAAGCATGCTGGGAACTAGAAATCTGTTGTAACTCATTCCGTGAATGTGTTTGTATTCACTTGCATTTATATGGGAACATGTACGTTCAATATATGTACACAATAAAGGATGCAACCTTGTGAATATTACATGCTAATATTGTCTTCATTTATAAATATTTTATATGAAAACTATAAGATATGAGAGGCTGTGCTGTGTCATGAATAAGTCATAGTATTATTCACCGATACAACACTAGCCTCCCCAGATAGCAAACTGACATTGAATCAACGTGGAAATATGACATCGAAACAACGTTGATCTGACATAGTTTTGCTCATCGAATTAACGTTGAACCAACGTCAGACGCGTCATTCTTTCAAAACTAACGGAAAATCAACTTGAAAACAACGCGTTGTTTCAACGTTATGAAAGCAAACCAATTTTCGATTTTCATTTAGCTTTGAAGAATGCCGCGTCTGACGTTGGTTCAACGTTAATTCGATGAGCAAAATCAACGTTGTTTCAATGTCATGAGAGACGTCGTTTCCACGTTGATTCAATGTCAGTTTGCTGTCTGGGTCTAGTACATTATTGCTTTTATAAAATTTAAAACAATAATAAAATAGATTAAAGACCAATCTGTTATCCATCAAAATATGTGTCCTTGTGTTTTTATTTAGGCTATGTAAATATTTAGTTTAGTGCAGAGAGAAAATAATAGCCTGACGTCAGACTTCGTACTTCCGCTCAATTTCAGTTCGCTTCTGTTTTCAGTCTGAGATAGCGACTGTAAAAGAAGATAGCGACCTATCTCTCAGTTTTCCTCCGGCCTGAAAACAGCCGTCCAATTAACGAACAGAGGTCGGGCTAAGAGTCGTGACATAGCCGCTAAGCGCGGAGTTTAAGATTGTATTTTAGGTTAGGGAAATCGATTACACTGTATATAGTCTAAAGTATGAAAGAAATGTATGTGCATTTTTAGAATAACTAACTTCTACATTAAACACAACAATACGCCATCGCGACTCTCCTATGATTAAAGGCGACACCTCCGGTTTTCTTCCCACCGGAGCTATTTCAAAATGGCGGCTGCGTGAAATCAGCTTGACCGATCAGAATCAAGGACTAGAAGTTCTGGAACTAACCGATTTATATATGAATACTAAACTTATTATAGTCATACATGGTCAATGTATATATTGCTATATATTGAAAAATATAAACTTTTCCCACATGGAAATGTATTAGAATTATCACATTATATTTTGCAGTATGGTATGGTATTCCCATATATTTTTGTTTAGTATGGGTACTACCAGGGCTGATTGCCATTGAGTCTAATGGGAACGCTAATGATAGCTCTCTCTTATGGTGTCATTGAGCCTTTGCCACCTTAATTCTTGGAAATGGAAATGTAATGATTCTGGTTTTGATTTGATTCCTCTTAACTGCAATGGCATGCGGACTGCTGCGAGAGAGCTGTATGTTTTTCATTCATATTAAGTACCTCACACCTGCATACAGATCTACATTTTGAGGTAATCATTCCTCATAGTAACAAAGCTTGTTTTATCAAAGTTGTTCTGAATTTCTAAAACACACGTCTCAAAACCATCACCCACTTTCTAAAAACCTTAAATACAAAACCGAATCTTCTGGAAAAATCAAACAATTGCATCAAAACCATTTTATCTGTGCTCGAAATCAAACAATGCTTTCAGATCATATACACAGCCAGACAAAATATTAGCACTAATCAGATAATTCATTATATTCTACATTGCAGTTCAAAACATGCAGTTACAGGCAGCAAGTATATATTAAACGCAGAAAACTAATTTTGTAATTACATAAAAAAGTACAATAATCTTAATTTACAGTAGTAAGGTGTATACATTGGATACTGTATGTGCTGCTAGTATTGCATATTGTATGGTATTGAATGTCTGTTGTACAGTATATTCAGCTTGCATACTGTAAAATACAGTACACCAAATGCAAAAGCCCAGTCAAAGAAAACTCTAAAATAAAAGCATGTTACAGTACACTCAAAGTTGTGCAACTACAAAATCAAGGTCAAGTAGAGATTCATTCTGCCTCACATCACGTCCTTATGTTGGGTAACCTTGTAAACTTTTGCTTACCATTTAAGATATTTATAAACTAGCTTACACCATCAACCTATCAAACATCGAATCAATTCACTCTACAAACCACGCATTCTCTTGTCTTTTCCCACAGCCGCTTTGGCACTCCTGATGATCTGAAGCATCTGGTTGATACCGCACACTCCATGGGCATCACGGTTCTCCTGGACGTGGTCCACAGTCACGCCTCCAGCAACACAGAAGATGGACTGAACTACTTCGACGGGACCGACTCCTGCTTCTTTCATGGAGGCTCCAAAGGGAACCACTCACTCTGGGGCAGTCGACTCTTCAATTACTCCAGGTGAGCCAATGCTAAGAAAAAATGCATTCTGACTATATTCTGCTCACATTCCCAACTCTTCTCCTGTTTGGTTTGTTCTCATTTGTGAATATCAAACAGCCCTTGTGTTTTCCAGAAGCATTCACATGTAATGGAACATAAATGGATCTTATAATGGCATCTTAAAGGGATACTCCACTTTTTTGGGAATAGGCTCATTTTCCACTCCCCCAGAGTTAAACAGATGAGTTTTACCATTTTCGAATGTATTAAGCGGATTTTCTGATATTTAGAAGAATATCGGTAACTAGACAGTTTCTGGTCTCATTGACTTCCATAGTATATTTATTTTCCTACTACGGAAGTCAATGAGACCAGAAAGTGCCTGGTTACTGATATTCTTCTTAATATCAGAAAATCGTCTGAATGGATGCGAAAACGCTAAAACTCAACTGTTTAACTCTGAGGGAGTTGCAAAATGAGCCTATTTCCAAAAAAAAATGGAGTATCCCATTAAGACATATAAGGTGTTTCCTTGTACCATCGTCACCTTTGAATCTCGTTGATTATTGAGCAAGTGTGGCTCGCCTCACGTGCGGTACTACACGCTTTGCAGATAAGGTCTTTTTGGTAATTCTACAATCCGTGTCTCCTTACAGTAAGAACCTTAAGAAATGTCTCCCCGTACCTCGTCTTTCTTCCCCCCTCTCCTCGTCTCAGAGATGACAGGCTTTCTTTACGCCACGTCTCAGCGCTGATCCATTAGAGGTCTCAGTGCTGCCCTCCATTGCCATCTTCTGTAATGGGATTTCACATCATTGTTGTTTGAATCTGAAGAGTCATGCCTCACCCACCAAAATGATTGTCCTGTCTGGCGGTTACCTCTGCGAATGAACATTGATTTTTGGTCATATCTTGGTTATTGATTCTGGCCGTATGCCTTTTGTTCCCTCTTCTTCTCTGTTTTTTGCCGCTGGCGGTATTTTAATGTTTTTACATAGCTTGGAATGGGATGGAATATGAGTTCCAAAATGAAATAGATACTGGTCATTGTTCAAATTGAGCACATTGCTCTTTATCATGCTTGAAAGAATGTTTAATGGTATTTGAGAGACCGAATCTTTTAGGATATTTTAAGGCAAAGTGACTTTGATACTGTAGCTTGTACAAAATATTCATAATTTAAATTAATACAATCAAGTTTAAATTACAATTTATGGTGTACTCCTATTTTAATAAAATACATTTTATGAATATATTCTATATATTTATTTTAGGGCTGTCAAACAATAATGGCGATTATTATTATTAAATAATAAAATATTTATATTTATATATATAATATAAATTATATATAAATCTATATACAGTATATACCAGAAAATATTTCTTAAATATATACAAGCATATGTGTGTGTGTGTATATATATATATATATATATATATATATATATATATATATATATATATGTAATAATTATACACAGTGCACCCACATATATTGTGTAAACACAGACTTTTATTTTGAATGCGATTAATCGCGATTAATCATTTGACAGTCCTAATTTATTTTATTCTATATATTTTTATACTATATTATATATTTAGATTTTTATTATATATGTTTTATTTTATTTTATACCTGCTATAAAAAAACTTATGTAGTGAGAATCTCAATTAGAGGGACAAAATTAAACAGCATTTTTAACAGATAAATTAACTAAAAATCTCACTATATAAGGAACATCTTAAATTATGTAAGGGATAATCCATGGCTAACTGTGTATTAACCAACATTTGCACAACTTGGAGGCAAAGACCGGCCTGGTTTTTAATATTTTTTTATTTTAACAACAACAACAACAACAACAACACACTGACCGTAAGCTACTGATTTAAAATGTAGCCAGGTTCTACATTTTAATTGAAAAAAATATTTACTTGAATAATTAGTTTTGTGTTTAGTCTTTGACTGCTTTGTTATAATGGTTTCCCAAATGCTTTTATGCATGTAATCTTACTTTTTTTTCTTCTTTTTTTTTAACTTTCAATAACATATTTGTTCCTGTGTAATTCTTGCTAGTACTCCCAGACATCAAATATTAAGCCTGGGATTTATTCTTGTGCTCAAGAAGAGAAAATATCATGAAACCTTGGAAACGGCATGCCACAAAGCACAAAGAAAATGCATATAATGAAAGAACAAGAGCATTAAAACTGCCCATCTCTCATTCTCACAGTACTTTTGAATTAATCTTAAAATTACACAGATGGTTTTCAAATCATCTAATCTAATAGCATTATACTCTGAAACTTAATAATATACATTAAGTAATAATATACATATATTATACATAATATATATATATTATTTTTTTCAGCCAAACTAATCAATGGTTTCTTGAAAAAAACTCAAAAACAACAGCCTGTCTATTCTAATCCTGCTTTTAATTAACTTGCATAACGTGCATGACTTTCTTCATTTATGCATCTTTGATTTTTGAGTTTAATTATTCTGTTAAAAATTAATTTGATGATCTTTTGCTTATTTTTGTAGCTCACCTCGCAACTTGATCTGAGTGTGCGTGTTTGTTTATAGATATATTCAGGACCATTTAGTCATGGAATAAAAGGACAATAGATGATACAGTTTCAAAGCTTGGTACTATGAATAATTTATTTATTTATTCTGTTTTATTTGTTAATCTGTTATTTTGTGGACTGTTGTTAAAAGGCTTTGATGTTGTTGTTGTTGTTTTTTTTTCTTTCGATGTTTTTTCAGACCCAATTATTTTTGATACTGATGAGGGATTGGTAGAGTGGCAGTAATATATTGATTCTTCTTTAAAGTCTTTCATCTGTGGCCTGCTGCAATTGTTGGTGTCTCTGTGGTGTAAATGAGCCTGTCTCATCCACCCCTTACCTCTGTCAATTCTCTCTAACAATCTCCTCTCTCTATTTCCTTCGCATCTCTTCATCATGCATAAATTCCGAGCGCTTGAGAATGAAGTGTCTAATGCTCCTGTAAAAGTTGTTTTGTTTTGTTTTGTTTTGAAGTGCTGAGCATTGTGCTCCCCGGGTGTTTGCATCTTTTGAAGGTGATTGTAAATGATAACTGTGTCGACTCCATCTACTTTGACTATCCTTGTGGATTTGACACGGCCCATCGGAAATAGCCCGGAGGATGACCCTCTCCACCCTAATTTCCATGAAAATCCAATCAGAAGATGCATGCCTCACTTCTGTGGGTCCGTAAACGGCTGTGACGTCCCCTGATCTGATACACTCTGTGTCCAAAACCAAACGCAAAATGTTTTGTATGAAGTTTCCATGCAGGCAACCAAAGCATGCCATGAACAAATTCCAGTGAGCTTTAGACTTGATAAACACATTTAACTTTATATAGTTTTTAGCAGAAATCATAAAATATTATTATATTATGACATAAAATATTACTAATAATAATAATCATTAGCATTTTAGTATCATTTACTATTTTAGTATACATTTATATTTTAAGTTTGGTTTTTAATTTTGTATTTTCAGGTTTAGTTTTATTAATTTTGTTATAGCTTTTTTCGTAAAAATATTTCTATTTAGCTTTAATTTGTTTTAATTTCAGTTGAAGTTTTTAATATTTTATTTCAGCTTTATTTAAATTAAAGAAAATTTTTTTTATAGTTTAACTATAATAACACTGATTATAATTAATATTATTATTAATTAATTAATAGTATTTTTACCATTTTAAAATATTTTTATAGCATTAGCAATTATATTTCAATTGTTATAATATATTATAATTAATAAAAATATGATGATTATTTAATTTAAAGCTCTAGTCTGTAACTTTTTGGGGTTAAAAGTTTTCCAAAAATAAATTTGAGCAAGCACATAACCAGCTAGTAGATGTTATTTACTTGTTCAAATTACATTTTCCAGAGAAAATTCATATGTTGGTTATACTTCCAAAAAGTAGACTATGTGATTCTGAATGCCATCCACACCGGCGCGGTGACTGACAGCTGTTCAGGCTGTCAGCACGTTCTCCTCAAAACATGGATTCATCCGCGCTGTGCCTTGCCGAGGGACAACCCACGTAAAGTTGATAATTCCATGATTAATTGCAATTGCAGATTTCGAACAGAGATGGCGACAAAGAGAACTGCAGCTTTAACCCTCTGGGGACCAAGGGACCAACAGCATTAATAAAGCTTTTATGGTTTTATGGTTTTGTTACACTTTAAACTTGTTTTTGCAGAACATGGTCTTTGCTGATTTTTTTTAAATATCTGCCAATGTGCAAACTCAATTTTTTTTGCCAAATTCTTGGTAAAAGTACAATGCTTTCCCTTCTACTCTTGAAACAGCACAATTGTATCCCTATAAAATACATGAAAATATGTTAAAAACAAAGCCTGAAGACTGAAAGAGTAAACATTCTCTTCTGCAACAGATGCTGTAATACACACTTGTTTATTTCATGTCAAACGACAGCTTTGTTAGTACTGGCTGGCCGTCAGCGTGTATTAGCAGCTGTCCTGGAGTAGACTTCACTCTGTAATTAACACTGTGTCTGGAGTTGTTTGCAGTCTAATTACATGTTTGATGAGTTCTGTTTTTATCCATTGGCACTCTTCATGATGGCCGTAAAGATGGTATCTGTGTCTTTTGCAGTCAGTCAAAACAGCCTCAAGTCAGACAGTGATTGAAGGAATTGTTTTTTTATCAAAGCGAATTAGTCGTACCCTTTGAGTTTTGCTCGAAAATGTGTCTCATCCCATGAAAATTAAAAAGGGATCAACCTTTTGAATCCTTTCATGCGTAGGCAGCAGGCATCATTAGGTAGGTGCAAGCGATGCCTTTCTGAATTTGAAACAAAAGTACAGAGAACTAACAAATCAAATGTCTTAAGACTAAGCAAACAGAGCCAGACAAAACACGATATATAGCAGCGCAGCTAATATCTAAGTACCATAGACAGCTCGCACGTAGCTATTTTGCATCGCTTCTGTGTTTTTGTGTATGTGTATGTTGCACAAATGCTCCAATGGAAATAGACCTCATTAGATTTGATATGAAGAGTTCAGATGCAAAAGCCTCTAAGTGCCATTTGAAATTTTCTTCTAAAATGATAATTTTTATCAAGCTTGTATATTTAAGTTCAGTAATTTCACTTAAATTGCAATAAAGATTACCTATTAATTGTCATTTAACTGAAATTACTGAACTTTAATATATAAGCTTGATAAAAATGATCATTTTAGAAGAAAATTTCAAATGGCATTTAGAGGCTTTTGCATCTGAACTCTTCATATACAAAAGGATTGGCTGTTGCATTTCTTTTTTTAATTTAATATTTAAGATCAGAAAGAATGCCGCAGGGCTCACTGGCGAAAGGTCTTGTATTGATGAAATTTTAATTGCCTTAATCTAACGGAGCACCCATGCTCATCGAGAAAAGGGAATTGGACAACTTTGTAAGGAAATTAAAAATTAAAATTCCTTTTAAAATAAGGTATAGACGATCTCATAAATAAATAAATGCAGTCAAAACTAAATGCTAAAAAATTACACTTTAAAAGTGAATTGGAGCCCAGTGTTTCAAACAAAACATTGACTTTGTCCTAAAACACTTGTTCTTCGGTATGTCAGGATTATGGTTTAGATGTTTCTTAGGGCCCAAGCCCTGAAAGGTCGAGGGCCCTATTGTTTTCCTTGGGATAATTTTTTTAAAAATGTTCTATCGAATATTTGGGCACTTTTGGGGCCCCTAACATGCTCAAACTCTTGAAACTTTGCACATGGGTCAGAACCCGCGGCCATCAGGCCCCCTGCACAGTGGCTTGGGCCCGTCATCGATGCTCGCAGCTATATTTTGTTCTTGTTTTCTTTTTCTCTCTGTCTCCTTGGTTACTTTTGTTGATAATTTTGTTGATATAGTTACTCATTATTGCCACCTGTCTCTTATTAAGTGTCGTTTGATTGTCTTGTATATTTAAGCCAAGTGTTTCAATTACTCCTTGTGGGTTCTCTTTGACACCAATTGTGGTTTTCATTACTTACAGTACTGTGCATAGTAGATTTGTAGCTAGGTCTTCAAGCATCTTGTAGACATTGCCACAGTTCTTCTGGATTTAGTCTGTCTCTGTTTTTTATCTATTTCTTCATGTAATCTTAGATGGATTTGATAGTGAAATCAAATCTCCTTGTGGAGCATACTGTATACCGACTGTTGTCAGACTCCTTGTGCTTACAAAAATCTCACTGGATTATTATAATTAATTGCAACAGGAATGTTTGGAAATATAAACTGATATTTCTAATTGAGAGCAAAAGATATAAATGACATATCGTTTGCTTTCAATAAGATATTAAAACCATTACTGTATTGTATTGGCTTAAAACCATTACTGTATTGTATTGTATATTTGCTCTTGTGATCTCCTGCGTGTTTTGTTTAGTTGAATAAAGAATTCTATTCTCAGAATTCTCCCTGTATAAATATATATTTGTAAGGGTATTTTATCACTTCACTGTTGAATACTTCATTCTAATGGCCTGACAGATGGTCTAACTAAGGTGTTTTCTTTTTTTCTATTGTGGCCACAGCACCACCTCAAGGTGTGCATTCATTTTCAATAATTCAGTGGTCCGTGGCCAATTATTTCATACATATTTTTTCTACATATTTTCCCCCTGTCTTGTTACAGGCCTAAAACACAAATGTAAATGCACAACTGTAGCATAGGGGACAACAACAAGCTAGTTTTAGAAATGTCTACTTTGTGATTTGATATTGAACTATGTCCATGCATCTTTAACTACAGTTTTTTTTTTTGTTTTTTTTTTTTATCTTAACTCCGCCGGTAGGTAGATCTCCAGGAACAGAATTGGGAACACCTGATATAAACTATTCAACAGGCTCCCAATGAAAAACATCGCCTGGCTAGTGGCCAGTGGACCCCTGGTTTAGACATAATCAAGTGCACAATCTGAAAGAATACCCGGGATACACAGGCCTTTAGTTCGAAGTATAGTCAACCATTGATGATAGTAGATAGATGTTGCTTGGAAGGATAGATTTCATAGATGAAGCAAAACAAAAACGATGGAGAATGATATGCTTATTTGTTTACAGTTCTTGGAACAGCGTCTTCCCGTATTCTTCTTCGACCACTGCACAATACATCACAACTGCGTATTACCATCTATTGGGCTCTTCTGTCTCAACATTCACCTTGTGCATGCAGTGTTGTACGCGCACCATCTGCATGGACACAAAAATTGGGCCGCACACGGACGGTGTGCGCCGATATCCGTAATGACGAAAATGACATCACACAGACAGTCCTCAGACTGTTGCGGAACGCAGATGATGGCCGAAGTATACTTCCATCATTCCATCATTTTTATGAAGTTTATTAATATGACAGCCCAAAAGATGGACTTTCAAATGATGTCTTGAAGTGCTTTTGTAAATCCTAAGAAGGACAATGAGAGATCAGCATGGTTGTGAAAAAAAAATAAGCAGCGTAAGTAAATCAAAACATATACACTCGCCGGCCCCATTAAAAGTTTAGCTACAAAGTCAGAAACAGCTGACTTAGCTTAGCAGGCACACTCAACTCAAAGAAAGAGAACAGACATAGTGGTCCGCATGGGCCCCTGGGGGCCGAGGCTCTGCAGGAGTGTTAGCTAACAAAAGCGCATTAGTTCAAACAGTGTACTTGGCAGTAGATTTATGATACACTTACTGTACGATATGGGATGGGTAAAAAAAAAAAAACAGTTTAGGAATGAGGCCAGAACATACATTTTATCCTTACAATAGCTGAACAGTTTAAGCTACGTATGTGAATGGGATGGTCTATTTAATTACAAATTTGCAGGGGTGTGACGAGAGACTTGTCTCACGAGACTAGACACGAGATTGGGTTCACGAGAATGAGACGAGACAAGATTTTTGCGCAATTTTTCAGAAATCCTCAATGACAAAATCCATGTCATTTCAGGTCTACGTTATGAGGTTTTTACTGACTGGCTTTTCTCCTGTTTGATTTCACATGAGTCTCTTTAGACCGCACTTCACTTTATTCCTGGCCGATGGCTGGTGCCAATCTTTTTGCAAATGAATCCGTTGAATGCGACACATCCATCCAATAGAAGCAGAGCACATAAAAACTGGAGAAGTCTCTTGAAGGTCCCATTTCTAGACGTCCTACTACAAAAACCATGCCCATAGCTGTAAACTTGAGGAACGCCAACGTACAAATGAGGGGAGGCATTGCAACACCATGCTTCAGCCGTGTCGCAAAAGTGGATCTGTACCGTAAGCCCCGTTCACACCGCCAGCGACACGTAGCGACAAATCAACAAGATCCCATTCATTTCAATGGTGCACTGAACACGACGAGCACCAATGACCGTTTGCGACAGATGTGGGCGTGTCAAGCGACGGGAGACATGCAACAAAAGTTCAGAAATTTCAACTTTATGCAAATGAGAAGCGATTTTCGCGAGAGACAACCAATAGGAAAGAAGACTTTCGGTGGAGCTCACGTCACCGCAGGGAAGAAGTTCAATGGCGATTTCACTTTTTTATATGATTTGACTGTGACCACACATGGATATGATAAAATGACGCATGGAATAGAATACACCGCTCTACAGTAATTTGAAAGCGATTGCAGTACCACTTTTGGCCACAATCTTGCATACGACTCCTTTAAACTAAAACTACATTTTTGACAATTTTGGTTTTGTTTATTGTAAACGGCCATGTGACCACACATTATTATTAGCCAACTGTACACATATGCAGTTAAAGTATGATGCATTTTTATATTGTTTATTGTATATGGATGTCATACGTTGCCAGATTTGAACCCAAAAGGTTGTACTAAACGTTTGGTTTCTAGCCCAGCTCTTTAACCAGTAGGTTATACCATGCTGGGTCCATCTATTATTACACAGCACCAAAAGTGCTGTTCAGCCCCTGTGAGATGAACTAGATGGCTTGTAATCATTCATCTTTCAGCTGAGTAAACACAAGGGTGGGAGGATAGATTCTCAGCTTTAATCTTGGTTTAAATCTTCCCCAGGCTTTACTGCATTTACACCCTTACTCAGCAGACCAAACCGAATTTTAGATGTTTATGTGGATATTTTAACTTTCAAGTGCTAATGTTTATGAGATTTAAAGTGCTATTGGTGGTTTGAATCAAGAAATGCTGCCTCATAAATATGGTTTCCAGCTGTGGCTCAAGTACCTCAAGCTTGCTTCGTTTGTATTTGCATTTGTGTGCTGTCTCTAATTTGCTCCACTGCATTTGTGCCTATTTATGAAATCTAATTGGAAGATATTTTGATGTTTCAGAGTTCAAACCATTAGACATGCTGTTGCAGTCCAGCACATCTCACTTAACTTGTTCTAATTGAATCCCAAAGGGTCCGCCTCTGACTGTGAAGTGTTGTTTGGGGCCAGGGAGACTGGCGGGGGTTTAGAGGATGTTTGGAAGAGACAAGATCCGTCAGAATCACGTAGTGTGGGCTTTTTTTCTGGTCTGTTGTCTGCTAACACACTGCCCATCAAATAAGCTTTTAATAAAGCTGAGATCCACTGCAAGATGAGCACTTTCTACTGAGGACGAGAGCACGGAAAACTGCTGGTTACGCTAGCTTTCTGATTCAGTCAAATCCTTAGCTGAAGTGCTCTGTGAGAGCTTTTTATGCTTGGACTTGTGTCTGGCGCCGGCCCCAGAAAATATGCATGATACTAGCATGTTGCTAAACGACTTGACAGTGACAGTGCAACAACAAGCTTTGGTTTAAACCAGGCAAAGCTCGAATTTAGCGGATTTAGTTCAGCAGTCAGCTCGTCTAACCAAGCCAACCCAAAGTGTACTTCAGTTTTGACTTGAACCCTTAGCGTGTATAGCCAAATGCACATGCATAGTACATTCCATTCTAGCTTGACACATGCACACTAGAATATTTCATCATTTTCCAGTGTTTGCACAATTATTCTCATCTAAAGTCAACATGAAATGGAAGTTGCGATCGTTTTTTTTTTTTTTTTTTTTTTTTTCCCTATTGACTTTTTTTTTGGTAACAGTAAAATTTTAATGTTTTTTTTATATATATATATATATATTTAAGTAATCAACAAAATGTATACTTGTAATTTTCATTTTTCAATACCATCTTGGATAAATATTCTTCTCTGAGCTTGTCCCAATGTATTCTGGCAGGATTTATCCATTAAGTATGCATGCAATGCTGGTGTATGTTTTGTCGATTGTGAGATTTTCCTATTGTTGATATCTCTGGCTTAGAACTATATACTTGTTCTGTGGTCTGAGGCTCATAAACAGTGCTCACCAATAATTAGCATTCATCATATTTTACACTCAGCAAACAGATTTAATAATCACGAAATGCGGAAACTTGACCTCATTTGCGCATTTTATCTTAAAAAGTAATGTATGTGGAATTGAATGCAGCATTGGAGGTCGGTTTGGAACTGAGTCGCTGAGTCACTCTTCTTGGAGCTTATTGATTCTCTGAGATGGCAGAAGGTGTTAGCAGTATGACAGAGCAGTCCCGGCTGTGAGCTAAGACTCCGTAGGAGCTCATCGACTGTGCTCTGCCCCACAGGGGCTTCACTTATCACACCGAGGGCTTTTACTCAATGTCGTCAACACCCAGAGAGCCTTACAGGAGGGAAACGCCGGCTCTGTCACCTACTTGCTCTCCGTACTAGTGCTGCAAAACTCCACTTAGGAGACAGACCTTATCTCTCATCAAGGGTGGCATGCCAGGGGTTTTGTCTTTAATCAATTATTGATGTGAGAAATAAAGCCGTATTTGGGAGGTGCTTTGTACTTTAACAGGTGAACAGATTGCCTTGTCTGACAGGGCTTGTGTTTCCAGTCAGGCTGAAAATTGAACTTTTTAAGGGTGAGAGAGATGTAGAGCAAGGGACCACCATGATGCCTGAGATTTACACTCAAGCTGAGAGGAGATTCACCTTTTTCTCTCTGTCCTCGTCCTTTACACACATGTAGACTCACACACAGAATTTCAGGATGCATTTTAAGCTTTAAATGCTTTTTTGAATCAGAATTTTAGAATTTTTTCGATCAGAGCATGCAGAGGCCTAAAGTAAAGATTCATTCAAGTCCACCAGTGAAAACAGGTCAAAGGTATTGCTTACAGTAATTGTCTTTAAAGATGTAGTAGCACAAACAGTTAAGTGTTTCCCAAAGCATCGTTAGCCAACTATGGTCTCATGTTCTGTTGTGTTTTGCAATGTTTCACTGTGTTTCAATGGGTTTTTAGTTGTGCGGTTGGAACTACTGCTCTCAACATGAGATTAGGAGTATAATTTCTTGTTAGTGTCACACATGGATCATATGTGGACATAGGTCATGCTCTTGAATAAAAAGGCTTGCGTTAAATTCTAAAATTTGAATTCCAATTCAATGGGTAAAACCATACCAATATGGTTAACAATACATATTTTGTATTGTTAACAACTCATCAGTTAAATATCTATCATTGCATATTCTGCAATATTGGATGTTTTTTTAATAAACACTGACCAAAAAAAAAAAAAAGCTATAAGTTTTAGGGCTGGACGATATGATGATATATATATATATATAGGCTATATATAACTCTGATATAAGTGATCACCTGGATTTAGACCTACCTATATTGTATTTATATAAAGCGTTCACAGGCATATTTGCTTTAGCCTATGTTTAGGTATATATTGCTTTTATTTCCCCGGTGTCGAAATCAGGCAAACATAAATGTCAGGCAACAAGATTCCTGGCTGCATGTCAATATCCATGGATCACTGGATCTTTAGTAAGTTGTAAGGAACACTATATTGAGTCCAACATTTAGTTTAAATTGATAAAATTGTTCGTTTATTCACATTTTCGCAGTTTCCCCTATTAAATCCAGTCACGCAGCAGATCTTTTGGCACTCAGTCAGGCTGAGGGGGGTTGTTCCTTCTATAGTTTAATGATGGATCATACTAACGCAGCAAGTCATGTCGTTGCACAAATAAATGCACCCCTGATTAATTTTATATTATGATCATATGGTAAATGTTAATGAAAAACTAAACGTTTCGTTGCACAAAACATTGGCTAACATTTTATAACAGAGTATGTATGGTCATTTTATAACAGAAACATGTTCTTCCATTCTTTCTCCTGGTGTAAGATGGCCGACAAGTTTCAAGTGTGTGGACATATGTTTGTGTCTTTAATCCCTTCCCTTTATCCACTGTCTTCTTTTTTCCTTTGTTAGTGGCCTGTTGAAGTGTTACATTGTTGTCTGCTTGCTGATTGGCTGCTCTCTGAGCTGACAGTCGGATTAATTGAGCCTCTCCACTGAGTCCTATCAAATCTCACAGCCAACATTGACACCAAAACAATCAACGACGGCTCGCAGCCCAGCCTGAGATCCACAACTAATTAAAGGGATTGTATGGTTTACTCTTAGAGAGCTGCCTAATGCTCCGCGGGTCATCATAACACGACATGTGGGATATCAAAGCTTGGAGTAACACTCATGAGGATTTGTTTTTTTTTATGATTCCAGAGGCAGGTTTGCTTGCTTCTCTTTTGATTAGCACTTTATAATTAATTTGATTGGGTTCCGTTCAACTTAATTTGATTCAGTTCAATTAAGCTGAATTCAAAAGTGCTTTATTGGAATAATAGTGGAGTTTCCTGTTCTAAAAAATCTATATTATTTAATTAGACGGTACTTAACCATTCATTAAGGAACAAATATCAGTTTCACTTTATTTTGGTGGTCCCTTAAACTCATTCTGTTGACTATAAGTAATATTACATGTATCAGAACTATCATTAGCGTTAGGGTTAGAATAAGTTGACAAGTTACTAATGGTCAGTAGGATTATACGTTAATTTGTTAGATATTTAGCAAATCTCTAAATAAAATCTCAAAATGAATAATTTCATTTTGTTAATGATGCCTAAATTCTCTTATTGCATCTAAAACGATTTTTGCTATTAGTGATTTTTATTTTATTTCGAATTTTTATACCATTTATCGGTTATTGATCCTAACATGAAAATAGTAATATTCAGCTTATCTGTTTTAAGTTAAAAATGAGATGAATTAGAAAATAATTAAATGAAGTATTTTTAATTGTGCAATTCAGTAGGTAATTACATAATTAATGGTTATTTAATATATTTATCAATTTTCCCCGTAATTTCCTATGTGAATAACTACTTTATAATATATACCATACAATTACCATGATACAAAAGTTTGGTCGTACCACCCCCACCCCTGCATCTGAGTGAACAAAACCTCTACAAAGAGCTTGAGAATAGATGGATAAACAGGGAAAAACAGGTCAGGAGGGCGAGAGATCAATGCACAGAAAGATGAAACGTAGCGGAGTCAGAACATCTCCTCCTCATATTCCCACGTGCCCTTGTGCTGAATTTCTGACAATCAGAGCAGTGTATTAAAGCCGTTTCTAGACCTTTCACCCCGGCCCTCATTTGCAAATTGCAATTAAAGTTGCGGTGCTATTTTAAGCCTTCAGGTCTGACCCTGGGCTTGTGTGTGTGACTCAAAGAAAAGTGCTGAATTATTGTGCCACCTTCATGCCCTGGTCAATAATCTAATGTAATGGGGGCAAGGCTCATCACCCCATTACTCTATTTCATTTTTGTTAAATGATTTGCAGGATTCATCTGCATAAATTGTATTATGGTAGGTCATCTTTGAGACCTGCAAACATAAAACAAACATTTCTTTGTTGTTGTTTAAATAAACCATATATATATTTTCATCAAAGAATCCTCGAAAAACAAAATGTATCATGGTTTCCACATAAATATTAAGCAGCACAACTGTTTTTGTTTTGTCATCACAGAAATACATTTTATTTTAAATTCTATTAAAAAATTAAATATTTATTTTAAATCAATAATAATTTACAATATTACTGTTTTTTTTTTTTATTAAATAAACAGGCTTGGTAGACACGTCTTTCAAAAATATAAAAAAAATCTTAAAACCTCATGATGATTTCCATTATCAGAGTAGATGTTAAAACTTCATGCTGATTTGTACTCGGCTTTCGCCAAGAGAAACACAAACTAAGACTTTACAGTAACCTATGATTCTGCATTCATTTACGCTTCTTTCCATATGGTGATGTGAATCTCCTTCTGCCTGGCGTTAACGGCTGCAGTGTTCTTGGCGCATCAGCACACACGACAGCTGCAACTACAGTGTGGTCTCCCCAGTGGACCAGCATGACAACTGACTGGACTGAGCCGAGTAGGGGACATCTCTAGGGTCTTCAAGTGGGCACCTTCCGTCCTCAGTGTTTCGTCGACTATTAGCCCAACAGCCAGCCATATTCTTGAATCCAACGTCTCTGAGGAACCGGGTTGTAGAGTGTCCAATGAATCCTCGACAACACACCGGATAAATTTGGATAAATTTAAAATCTCCAGACTCGCTGTTCTGCTTCAGTGGCCAGATGAGCATACCGAAATTTCTTCCTCTCATATGCCTCATCTACTGCATCCTCCCATGGCACTGTTAACTCTATCAGTTGAACAATGCGTGCTGATCCAGACCACAAATGGCGGCAATCTCAGGTGGAAAAATAAGCCGTTGATCAAGATCAGCCAGCATTTCCCAGTCCCTATCAGCTTCCAGTTGTCCTTGGCGAGAATTGGTTTTAACACCTTTTCTTGGTGGTTGCTTGCCTGGACGAAGGAATATTGTCTTCTGTGTGTAATGTTTTCCTAGAACAGGTGGCAACTTATTGGTCATGTTACGCTTGCCTTCCACTGCTAAAGCCAAACCTCACAGTACTTGGTCATGGCACCAAGTAAATCGACCTTGGCTAAGAGCCACCTTACATCCTGTCAGAATGTGCCTTAATTTGGCTGGTGATGAACACAAAGGACAAGAGGGATTCTCTCCTACCCAGAGGTTTAGGTTCTGTGGTGATGGGAGAACATCATATGTTGACCTTATAAGGAAACTGATCCTACTCTCTTCCATTGACCAAAGGTCTTGCCAGCCCATCTTGCGTTGTTCCACACTCTCCCTGCTTGGCCCGGGAAATGGCCTTTATACACCTCATCCTCTCCACCTGCTTTTGCACCTCATTGACTACCAGCTTCCTCCTTTGAGCTAGGCCTGCCTTGTGCCATTTAGGATGAGCTAAACTGAGCCCAAAACCCCCTCTTCCATGCTGTACCTGTCCCGCGACATCACCAATTTGAAGGGCTTTGCCTCTACCACAGATTTCTTTGCTGACCACTTTCTACCAGTTTTTGACACAGGTGCTGCCCCCTTACACATTTGTTGCGTGACTCTACTAAGGTCATTTGCAGTCCGACCTTGGTGCACTTAAACTCCTCGGTTAAAGCAGAGACTGGCAGCTGCAATATTCCTTTACTATAAAGTCAGCGTGGAACTCCCAACCATTTCCTGATGTATGAACTTATTAACGCTTCCAGCTTTTCCATTGTTGTCAACGAAACCTCGTACACAGTCAGTGGCCACAGCAACCTCGGCAGTAGACCAAACTGAAAGCACCAGAGTTTTAGATTGCCTGTTTATGCTCTTTAATTCTTCCATCTTACTTCTTCCACTCGAACTGTGTCCTTTAGATCTCCATGACTCTTCACTGGCTTCTCAGAAACTGTTGGTATTGCCTCACCATTAATGAAGAATATTTTATCTACTATCTTTCCTTTAACTATTGAGATGCTCCTTGATTTAGAGGGCCTAAATTGCATTCGTGCCCATTCAATGTTATTGGTCAACTTACCCAATAACAGATTAGTGCAGGCTACTGTTGAGGTCATGGTTGTCACGTCATCCATGTATGCTCAGATTGATAGTAATCACAGCCCAGAAGTCAAGCGCTCTCTTCATACTTGATGCCCTAATGATTACTACTATTGCCATGGTAAAAGCCAATGGAGAAATGATGCATCCTGCCATTATTCCAACCTCTAAGCATTGCCACGCAGTACTGAATTCTGGAGTTGAGAAACTTAATTGCAAATCTCCAAAATAGGCTTTCATTAACTTTGTTATAGACATTGGTACTCTGAAAAAATCAAATGCTGCCCAAAGAAGCTCATGTGGCACTGAACCATATACATTAGCCAAATCTAGGAATGTCATATGGAGCTCCTTTCTCTCCTTTTTAGCTGATTGAATTCATTGACAGATAACAATGATGTATTCGAATCATCCTGAGAACCCTGGAATGCCCGTTTTTTGAACTGTCAATGAAGTGTCAATGAAGCCATTCTTTAATAGGTAGGTGGACAATCTCTGTGCAATAATGCTGTAGAAAATCCTACCTTCAACGTTTTAGGACGAAACTGACTGATGTAGCATCTTTTTCTTTAGATATAAAGACTCCACCTGCTCTGTGTCATGTTCTAGGTACAACCTGTTTTTCCCATGCCACTTTATCAATTTCCACAGGATCGTAGAACTCCCGAAGCACTCTTGTACACACTGTACAGAACTCCATTAGGCCCCGGAGATGATGAAGCCCTTGCCTTTCTCAGAGCCTGCTCTACCTCTTTCCACTTAGGTGCTCAGACCTCCATTTGGTCAATCTTTTGTATATTACACCTTTTTACTCTGTCATATCATTTTTTTTCTCTCGTCATATTTGTATCAACTGTTTTATTTCAATTTTTACTCTACAATAAGAGGAAATAAAATGTAAAAGTGAAATTGCTTATTTTGAAGCTGTCGAGTTTTGCTTTTTTTAATTTAAATAGTTTAATTGTCAGAAAATGTGAACAAAAAGTAAAAAAAAAATCCAATAAATTTTAACTAATTTCACCAAGATCATGTCTGTTCAGAAACATTCTCTTTGGCTGTGTCCGTCTTGCTCTGTTCACTATCTGTAAATGAGGACACTTTTGACCTTGACTGGTCTTCCTGCTATTGATTGTCGACGTTAGCGCAGCCCGTTTTTAATCAGCGGCCTGTTTTGCCTTTCATTCACTCTGCTGGGAGAGAGAGAGCTTCTTCCAGTCTCCCACAGCAACAGATGGCAGAGAAGTCGGGTTGTTTGTGCGCAGAAGAATCTTTTTTTGAAACCGAAACATAATGAGCCCATATTCAGCTTTCAGTCTTTCCTGCATTTAGTGTTTGGCAGAAAGGCGTTGAGGAGACGGGCTGCCAGTGTGTGTTTCTCTCTCTGAAATCAGTCTGGTCATTAGTCACTGCACATATACAGCACAAACCGTTTCCTCGCACTCTTTTCTTAGCCTGCCCGTCTTTCGGCCTGCTTACAGCATGTTTTCCTGTTCTAATAGTCGAGGACAGACATTTTATTTTCAAGAAATTGGATTGAAGCATTTTGTGCATGTTGCGGATGAAGGATTTTCTTGGCGTACATAGCAAGTGTTTGTTGTGCAGCCCTCGATTTAACTCAAGGCACAAGACAGCAGTGTTGGGGAAGCTAATTTGAAACTGTACATAGCCAAGCTACTCATTATTTATAGTATAGTTCAACTCAAGTTTTCAAAAATCAAGTTTAAAAAAAATAAAAACGTCAGATACAAGATAATTACAACATGTTTCTAACTTCATTGAAGTTTTTATGTTAATATTTAGCAGTCTGGCACAAATATAATGAGGATCTCAGTTAATGGAACAGTATTAAACTTGAAAGTTCACTTACAACAAAACGAGATAATTAAACAAGAAAACACTGATTTATAAAACATACAGTAGTAATAAACCATAGTATTTAACATATGTATATCATACATTTCAATGCAATTAAAAATACACTGTTAATTGTAAGAAAAGGCTGTGAATAGGCCTACTGGATACACAAGATAATTACAAAATGTTTTTACATTGAAGTTTTTATGTTAATATTTAGTCTCAGTCTTAAATCTCAATCTTAAATCTCAGTAACTAGCTCTAAAATTATGTTTTGAAATTAGCAACGGAGTCTTGGGATTAGTTGCGGAAGAAATTAGTCCCACACACGAGTGTTTAAAGCACAAAAACCTGACAAATATGTTACCAAAAACATGTTTTAAGGTATGGTAATCGTAGTATACGATTGAATCGGTGCCATTGAATCATTTTTTCTAATATTTATTCCACGTATACACTGTGAACTTAAAGACAAAAGAGATATTTTTGAACATATTTCACTACACATTAAATCCCAGTCTGTCCTGTACATCTTTCTCCAGGCCACATCATTTATTTTTGAGGGGTTTGATTGATAGAGTTTGTAGAGAGGCTTCTTTTGATGTTTTCTTTATTTTCTGTTTCTGTAGTGTTGTTGTTTTAATGTTTGATGGTTTTGCTTTAACAGCAAACAGTTGTTTGTTTACATTGTACAGTTCAGAAAATCCTGTAATTCCATACACAAGTGAATGATTAATATTTTGCATTTTGCATCTATTTGAAAACAAATGCAAAACTTAGAAGCAAGTAAACCCAACATTAATTAATTTAGGACCTTCAGGAACAGAATAAACATGTTGAGTTGCTATATTAATTTGGACTCCACACAAAATAACACAATTATGGCTTATCTGCAGATGCGAGTTCAACAAAACCTTTAACTTTGGGAATCATCAGAAAGATTGTGTAGCGCTCAAGAATAAACACTTTCTAGCAACACAATTTTTTGGATCTAAATACGTTGAGATAAGTTTTACTTTTTGTTATACTAGCCCATCTTGCTCTTTCGGTCCCACTTCAAAACATGTTGCTCAGTGGCATTGTAGAGGGGCCATTTATCTAAATTTTTGTTAATATCTGAATGTTTGTTTCATCCCTGTTAAATGCAGTACTAGCCTACTTTTTCAAACATTACCATTTTTTTTATATATGAATATGCTTTTGTTGTCATTTGAGGACTTTCCATTGTAGCAAATTAGCTCTAAGAAATATTTAAAGCTTATTTGTTAAGTGATGCACCTGATTGTCTCAGTTGTAACACCAGGTCAAGCTCAAGCACTTAAACTTTAACTTGATATACACAATGGAAGGAAAATGGATGAAAGTAAACCCTTAATCAATAAGAAAAATGTATTATTATTATCACTGCTGAAAACATTTCTGTTGTGAAAACCATGATCATTTTTTCAGGGTTCTTTGATAAACGCATTTATTTTATTTTATTTGTATTTTTTTGTTACCGTGTAAATGTATACTGTATAGTCACTTTTAATCAGTTTTTGAAAGTGTGCTACAAAACAGGAATTTTAAAAATGCTAATTTTGACAAAATGTATATAATTTGAAAGTTCTCAAGCTTCAATATTCGACCACTGTTGTATAATATAAATGGCATTGCAATCCAGTTATAGACAAGTCCAGTCTTGGAAAGGTTTAGTAAACAGCATCTAGCAGTAAATCCATGTTTACGTCACATTTCTCTAAAGGCATATCATTAATTTGATGTTATTTATTGTGAGGAGCGTCTCGTGGTAAAACATCCTCTTTACACCGTGTCCAAACTACACGCGACGCGACGCCGCGACACGCGATAAGGTATCTTTTCCATGTTAATCAGAGTTTTTGTCCTAACCAGACGCGACGGCGACACGCAAAGTTTCTAATTTAGAAACGGTTCCTATTTCTGCGACGTCGCGGCTGACAGAATGAAGAAATTACACTGGTTATGAGTACACATCATTTATTTTTAGTTAAAAATAGGTCACTGTGCCACAAGCGATAACGGATAATTTACCTCAGATTTTGAAAGCATGTAATATAGCGTTCAAAATGAATTCTATGCAAACATACGACTGTACTTCATAACAAAATTAGTCAATGAGTATATTTTGTTAATGTTTTGATTTTTAATAATGTTATTTCTTGATTTGATTATGTCCTTACCCATATTCAATGCGAGTGCGGGCCAACAGTGCGCTTTCACAGAGAGACTCTGCTAAAAACCGCTCACACGCTGTTCTGAATGTTCGGCATCTCACAGTCGCGTCGCGTCTCGTGTGGAAAGACACACTTGCTGTCGCTGGAATTTTATCGCGTCGCGTGTAGTTAGGACACGGTGTTACAAAGTGTGTCAAATTCACACGAGCAGAATGAGGCTGCTCTCATAGTTTCACTCTAAGAATGAACTGTTTAACCATGTATTGTGAACATGCAAAGCAAATGCTTGTCTGATCTGCTGGTCTTGGTCAGTGGCTCATCTGCTCTGCTCTCTTGAGTTTATTAACCCACTCTAACATTCTAACCTATGTCCTACAGCACAAATACACACAAAGATGTCAATAAGAAAATCTTATTAAATGGTCTGATGTCATGGCACATCAGCAATGCCCTACTTTACTGAAGTGCTTGAGGTTGAAAGGTCTGATTTGTTTGAAAATACTGTGAAGTTGAAGGATTGTGGGGGTTTCAACTCACAGCCATTCATCACTCATCTCCATTTGGCCTCTGTGGGAATCTTATTGTGCTTCCCACCTTTTCTCTATCTCGTTCTTGTCAGTTTGATGTGATGGTCCTAATCTGTTTATGGTGAGGGTGGAGGCAGACCTGTGGGTTCTGTAACCTTATCATATCAGAGCAGCTTCCCGTTAGATTCCACAGATGCACAAATGCAATCTGCCTCTGAAAGCTTCATATCGGGATAATATGCATGGCTTTTTATCAGTGTGCGGCAAGACTCTATCTCTGCACTGAAAGTGTGCATGTGTGTGTGAAAAGGGAGGATGTGGCAACAGTGAGAGCATTGACTGGGATTGAATTCTTATTATGACCATTCATGTATTCGAAGATGCACTGAAAAAGATGTTTTAGGATTTCGGTGCATGTTTGTAGGGTTATATGCATGTGAGTTTTAAGTTTAGCTATTGGTTGGTTAGTTAGTGAGTTCCTTTGTTAGTTGGTTCATATATAATATAATCTAAATAGTATTTATTAAATATTTTAGATAAATATTGTTGCGTTTCTGTGACTACTCCAGGATGGAAATACAAAAGGCAGGAGCCATTTGTGTGTGGACCATTAAAATTTGACAGTACTGACTGGGTTAGGTCTGGATTGAGTTTAACTTTGTCTGTGCAGTGGACAAAAGTTTCTGTTTTTACAAAATGTTGCTGAATCTTGACTCTAGGCAGCATCCTTGATAAAGCCCCTGCAGATTTTCTCATCTAAAATTGATGATACTGTTTATTTGCTGGATGTTTGACTTTTTACAGAAGGCGATATAGTTTTCTAGGCCCATAGCTGTGGACTCCTGGGTCAATGCAAATGTTATAGATCTGAAATATACAGGTCTGGTCCAAACTCCTCAAAGGTTTCCACAAAGCCAAGACAAATCCCATTTTAACCAGCCCTTATGACTCTCTTGCCAAGGTCTGCGGCTATACTTCTGTGGATTCTCTCGTATGTATTCATACGAGCATGCAAGCACACGATTATGACTTCAAGCACACACGTTTGGACTGAATACATCAGTGCGTGCTTGAATATATAGCTATCGGTGTAGATATTATTTGCGAACGTGACGTGAATTTGGTCAGCGGGTTTAAAAAAATTTGTGAAGTAACTCAGTTGTGTCGAGTACTTTTGTTAACACAATGGTAGAGGTTCTTATCGCATTTTAATGAATTGAATGCTCCTGCGGTGAGTCTGAATGCTTTTACGACACTGTTAAAATCAAAGAATTAAAAGCATAACGTTGTTAGAATTGAATCCCTGCTGTTATACCTAATCACATATTTGAATGCACACGAGACGGGGGACGGCGAGAAAGTTAGATTTACTTTAGGATGGCTTCATAGGCCCACAGTTGAAAACTCGGTTCTCGATTTAATTGCAGGAATAAAGGATTGAGAGAGGATGAGAGACTGTGTGGGGGCCTCATCCAAAAAGTTAGTGGGATATCAGAGCTTATTTACACTGTGATGGCTTCACAGTGTGCATCATGCGGGGAATACATCCAGTTTACTTTCGCTTTGAGTGGATGCATTTTGTATTGTCTAAAGAATGTGAAATTTTGGAGTGTTTTTAAATGTTTTGCACAGCTGGTAGGGTGTGTTAGTTTTCAGATTGGGCTTTGGGAACACATAGGTGTCAGTCAGCAACTGAGTGATGGGGGATCGGAAGAAAAACGAAGAGAAAACACATTTGACAAAATTTTAAGGCTGTCAAAGTTAAAGGGTTAGTTCACCCAAAAATAACCCCCCCATGCTGTACCATACCCCGTAAGACCTTCGTTCATCTTCGGAACACAAATGAAGATATTTTTGATTACAGTTGAGAAGTGGATCACAACCACATGGCACCCTGATGCCTGGTTCAGATTACACGATTTATTTATTTTTTGTCTGTTACGATAGTCACTGTGACAGTTTACGCGATTTTGACTCCTAAAATCTGTGTAGTGTCAGACTACACGGCTTCCTGACCAGTCATCGCATGCCGTCTTTAACGGCACGCGTGATGTCATCGAGAAGGCGAAACTAGTAGCGAGTGACATCCGGAAACGAACGTAAACAAACAATGGATGAAGCGGTGAGTGTTGTATTGGCTGTCCTGTTCAGAAAAAAAGTAAAAAAAAAAAAAAGAAAGAAAACCCGACAATGGACACGTTCCTGGATTGCTCGGCATTGCCTTTTCAGTGTAAGAAATACACGGTGTGGCTTGTGAGCGTGTGATTTAGTTGAATTGCGTGTGTCTCACGGCCATTGCGTGAGACTTGAGAACCTCGAAGAGGACAGTACAGGCTGTCAATCCTCCAAAGAGAACTGAGGTTTATGATATTGTTTTCTTATATATTTTTACTTTTAGTTTTAACGTTAGCACCATCGTCTCTCTTTCGTTTCGCCATTTTTTAAAGTTGTGTATTGTAAAGCTTCTGCTCCTATTGGTCAACCTCATACATGTGACGGAACTGTCGTGGACGACCGTTAAAAAAATTAAACATACTAGTCTTTTTATCGTGATGTCGTGAAGCATCGCAGACTCTAGGTCGGTAGGTCGTCGCCCACTATGACACACTATACGAGATGATACGATCGAATCTTGCGTCCCGACGCCTGTTATCGTTTACGAATCCCCACGACACCCTACGTCAAACGGATCGTGCCAAAATCGGGCTAAAATTGTGTAATCTGAACCAGGCATGAGGAATTGAAACTTGACGGCCCAGAAAGAAAGCAGTCATTGAAGAAAATGTTTAAATATTCTATGTGACTACAGTGGCTCAAATATAAGTTTATCAAGTGATGAGAATACTTTATGTGCAGAAAAAAAAAAAGTAACGACTTTATTCAACTATTCCTTTTCTTCCTTTTGGGCCTCAGACCAGACGAGAGTTCAAGAGATTTCCACGCATGCGCGAGAACTACGTTATTTTTCTACTAGGCTACTTTTTGTTAAGTTCTTGCGCATGCGCCGTGGAAATCTCTTGAACTCTCTTGAAAAGATTTTGAAAAGAATGAAGGAAAGCACGTTAGAGCAATAAATAGAGAGTAGGAGGTGGTTCTCGGAGTGCTATTTCTCATGAAAGAACAGTTCCAGTCTTCCTCATTCACACACTGTTCATCATTCTCCTTGGGGATCCCCAGGTGAAAAAGACGTTGTATTAAATGTATTAAAAATATATTTGAAATACAAATAGTGTGTTTATAATACATTTGTATTTACAACATGCTTATTTAAAGTGTACTAAAATGTATTTTATTGCATTTTAGTATATTTCTAAAAAGTATACTAGAAGTACATTGGTAATAAATATATATTTAATTACACTTTTAAGAAATATACTATAGAAAAGCATACTTTTAATGTATTTATAAAAAGTATATTAGTAATATATTGGTAATAAATGTATGCTTTATTATATTTTTAATAAATATGCTAATGATAATTATACTTTAAATGTATTTCTAAAAAGTATATTAGAAGTACATTGGTAATAAATATATGTTTAAATACACTTTTAAGAAATACACTATAGAAAAGCATACTTTTAATGTATTTCTAAAAAAGTATATTATTAGTACATTGGTAATAAATGTGTGCTTAATTATATTTTTAATAAATATGCTAATGACAATCATGCTTTAAATATGTTTCTAAAAAGTGTACTAGAAGTACATTGGTATTTAATTACATTTTTAAGAAATATGCTAAATACAAACATATTTTAATTATATTTAAAAATGTTTTACTAGAAACACAATGATAATAAATATATACTTAATTACACTTTTAGAAATATGCTAAAAACAAACATAGTTTTAGTGAAATTTTAGTGTATTTACAGAAAGCATACTTGTTGCTAAATTAAAGTATTTTTGTGTTCACTTCAAGTTTAAAAATTCAAGTCCCTTTAATTCCCTTCCTAACATGAAGGCAATTAAACATGTATCGAAATTAATTGTATATTTCTACAAAGACTAGAAGTAGCACTTTAATTATAAATATGTGCTCAGTTAAGCTTTTAAGAAATATACCAAAAACTAACACACTTTTTGTAATACTACTAACACTTAACTCAATGCATATGTATTTCACACTTTATGTGTTTTAGGTTTAACTTTTTTAAATTAATTTGTTATAATTATGAAAAGCACTAAAATTTGACTAACAAGTAATGCACTTCTATACTTCTGCATTAATTAATCAAATAGTCTTTTCCACAAAACAAGTGAATACCAGTACTTGCACACATCAACATAAAAGATCAGGTGTACATACTAGAAAAACAAAATTAATTTCTTAAAGCTTGACTCTTACATTTGTTTAGCCAAAATGAATAAAAAAACTTGTTATAAAGCATGTTATGTTTATATTAACAGAGTTGTTTCTTTTTTGTGGATGTTAGTTAATATTTCCAGTTGCATTCATTTGGACCAATCAGAGCCAATCTTTTCAAAACAAGCTTGCCGGCAATTGTCCAATCACACACTGCCATTTGAATTTGCATGTTGGGCGGGGCGCGGACAGCGGTACTGACTGTCTGTGGTATTCCATTATAGCTTCGGATATTTCAACAGAAATCATGTATTTTCCAAATTTTGCTTTTTTATTTCACTGACTCGGACCTAGTGAATGTGGATAGCACCGATCTAATATTGAGAGAACACACGAGCAGATTACCAAGTCGTCAGCTCCCGCGAACAATTTAGCAGTGAAGAGGACAACGCAGAGCTGCGCCGCCACGACATGGACAGAGCAAGATACTGCCAGAAAAGATATTACTTCTTGGTGGTAAGTTTATTAGTTTAAGTGATTAGTGTAATTGGCTTTATTCTCACTTTGAGTTTAGAAAATATTTTCAGAAGTTGATGACGATGTTGTGTGGATTACTGGCGTTTCTGTTGATTTGACACTAAAGCGAGTTAACGTACGTCTATCCATTGACGTCTATCAACTTAATGTTATAGATCTAGACAGTGACATAATACAACTATAAAAACATTGCACACTGTGTTTTCAGAAAAAAGGTTATGGTGATTACACGACAGGCTTGATTGTCCCTAAGTAACTTCTTGTGTTTTAAATATTATAATATATTTTAAGCTCTAATAAAACTTTCACATTTGTGATATTTAATTCATAGTAAAATCTGATTAATTATTAGTAGGCTGTCAGTTTTCATGTCAATTCGATAAATAAATTAAGTTGTAATCACCAACTATAAGCTTTCATAAAACCAATTATTAAATATCTTGCACTGAGAAATTAAAACGATGTTAAATAATGAAATGAGAGTTTTTATATTTAATATTTAGCCTAACCAAGGAATTTGCACATTGCAAAGACATTTTTTTTATATTAAACCTAACCGTGAGTAGATGAGGTCAAGTTGAGTAAGTAGTAGTTGATCCTCTTGATTTGTAACTTTTTGTTGGTGAAAAACAACAAAAACAGTCAATAGTGTGTCATGTAGCAGCTAAGTAGCTAAGTGACCTATATATATTAACACGTATTTGAAAAATTGCGTCCCCAGCATGAATATGTATTTTGCCTGATTATGCATTGAATTATGCAATCGCATAATCGTGTTTTTCTCGAGGGACTGATTTATATGATTTTATGTGTGGTATTCAGCTTTTTTACATTTAATCAAGTCGTTATCAGCTGTCACCAACTTGTAACTTTCAATAGAATGTTCTGTCTTTATTAATAATGAATAATTACTTTAATAATAGGGTGGAAGTTACAGTAATGGTTCATTAAATATGTTTTACCATTTAAACAAAATACAAATTATATATGAAGAACACAAACTAGTGTTTGTTCTGCCATAACTTTGTATAACATGCAACTTTATTTTTTCTTGTAGAGCTTCCAGGGATATTAGAATCTCTCAAAGAGGCCCTGGAGTCCTTGAAACGAGGTTCATTCAGCTCAAGCCCAAGATCATCTGAGCTGTGTCTTCCTGAAACCTCAGAAATGGTTAGAAAATTCTTTATGATAAAGAAAAATCCTATTTGTTATAATAATTATATCTGACTTTTTGTGCATTAACACTTCAATAAGTGTTCTGAATTAAGTAACAAAGTGACAGCTTTTTATTAGAATTATAAATGAACAAGTTTATACTAATGCTTGTTTTTTTTTTATTCTTGCTAGATTTCCCTCGGTGGTTCTGATGTCCCCAAAAGAGTCTATGGCAGACTGAACAAGTCACGAACTTCTCTTTTTACTCACGACTTGGCCACTTTACTTTTTGCTATTGTATTTCACTTTGTTTGACTTAAGGATTAGTTCACTTAAAAAAAAAAAACTTTTGCTGATAACTTACCCACCCCCATGCCAAGATATCCATGTCATTCTTTCTTCAGTTGAAAAGAAATTAAGGTTTTTGATGAAAACATTTCAGGATTTTCTCCATATGGACTTCATTGGGAACCAAACGGTTCAAGGTCCAAAAGGCAGTTTCTGTGCAAACTGTTCAAAGGGCTTTAAACGATTCCAGACGATGAATAAGGGTCTTATCAAGCGAAACGATCGGTCATTTAAAAAAAAAAAAACAACGTTTAAGTTTTATAAGCTCAAATGGTCGCCATGCTCTGTTCTGTTATGCATGTTCATAACTCTCCTATTCAAACTCGTTCATCAAAATTAACAAATCTTTTTCTGAGTCATTAGGTTCATTCAACGAACGAAATGAATGAATTGACTTGAAAAAAGATTTGTCAGGGCTGCCAACTCTCAAGCATTCAGCACGAGACTCTCGCAATTGAGCAATTCTCATGCTTTCACGACAAATTGACTGTTAGCCATTGGACCTTGAACCGTTTTGTTCCCAGTGAAGTCCATTATATGGAGAAAAATCCTGGAATGTTTTCATCAAAAACCTTAATTCCTTTTCGACTGAAGAAAGAAAGACATGGACATCTTGGAAGACATGGGGGTGAGTAAATTATCAGCAAAAGTTTTTTTTTAAAAAGTGAACTACTCCTTTCAGTTAGTTTATTTATTTATTTATTTTTTGTTCTGTTTAATACCTCTGCAAATCATTGTATTTTATGTTAATGTATTTTGTTTAGTTTTCATAATGCTTTACTGATGTAGTGCATTAAAGTTTATCTTTCAAAGAGTGTTTGTGTGTTTTGTAGAAATATTTTTTTACTGGGTTTTGTTGAATTAAAATGTTTAACTGTATTTTTAATACATTAAAATATATTATTTTTATATTAAATGGTTTTTGGAAAAAATATATTTTTAATATGTTAATAGTGGGTCCTATAGTGTTCTAAAAATACATTATTAATAAGCTGAAATTATATTTAAAATATACTTAGAACGCATTAATGTGAAGCTAAAATATACTAATGATGTATTTCTAAAGTCGATTTAAAGTGTATTAAAATACACTTTAAATAAGTGCTATTATATTACATTAAATGTACTTAAAATGGTTCCATTTTAGCACAATTTAATATAATAAAATATATTACTATTACCTTAAAATTGAACTTAAATAGATATTAAAGTACACTTAATATACTTGAAGTTGTTTCAATTTAGCACATTTAATACATATTTAATACGGTGCACTTAAAATACATTAAGTATATCAAAATAAGTACAATTTAAATACATTTCCTTTTCACCTGGGGAATCACACCACCACCAGCCACTCAACCTGCTGCTCCTGCTGCCTGTTTCTCTCGTTCTCTCTCCATCTGTCTTTCTGGGCTGAATCAACCAACCTTGCGTTACCAGCTACTATTTAATCCGAGAATGAATCCATTACTCAAACGTGCGTTTTAGTGCTGTCAATCAATTAAAAATGTGATTAATTTATTACATGGAATGTCAATTATTCAGTAAAATTAAGCAACGTTCACAAATATTACAATTAATTGCACATATAAATATTTTATGAGAAAAGCCCTCAAATGAAGATCATCTGAAAACATTTGTGTGGGAGAAGAGGGATTCATTGAATAGATGATACAAAAGAATGTGTCCTTTGTGAACAGCTTGATCTTTTTTTCCCTTTGAATTTATATGCATAAGAAGAGTGTGTTCTTGTTGATTGATTTTTGGATTCTTATTTCATCAGAGAGGGGTCGAATTTCTGTTGATGTTGTTGAGAAATTGTATTTTTCTCTTTCCCATAGCTGGGAGGTAGTGCGGTTCCTCCTCTCCAACCTGCGCTGGTGGATGGAGGAGTATCACTTTGATGGCTTCAGGTTTGACGGCGTGACCTCAATGCTCTATCACCACCATGGCATCGGTCAGTTATTCTGCACATGCAAACAAGCATCATTATTCAGTGTGAAAACAATTCATTGTCTTAATCGGTGTCTTTTGGTCTTGTAAAAACACAGAGTCTCCCTAAAATGAGGTAAACTTGTAGGCCATAAAACGTGCCAGAGATTAGGCCTTTATCTTGAATAAAGTTATTTTACGTATATAGTGTATTTTAATCATCAGAACTGTACACTGTATAAAAAAAATATTTTCCTGATTTGTAATCACAACATTTTTTCTTTTGTCAAATCAACTGAAATAATTTATGTAGTTCAGATAACATAATATTTTGAGTTTCTAGTGTTTAAATTAATCTCCTTCATTGTATTAACTCAATTTTTCCATTTCAATGAAATTTTTAAAGCAACCAGGTTACTTCATTTTTTTAAGTTAAACCAACAATATTTTTTTACAGTGCAAACATCTTTCTGAATAAGAACCAGTTCTACCATGCATTAAACAATGCATTGATTTTTTTTTTTCATTTATGCTGAAAATAATAATGATAGTTATTCTGCACTGTACAAAATTATTTTCATTATTTTTTATCGAAACTTACATCCTTTTGTCAAATCAACTTGGATAATTAATGTGGTTAAGGTAACATAATATATTGAGTAATCTCCTTTATTGCATTACTCACATTTTTAATTTCAATTAACTAAACATTTTAAGGAAACCAGGTAACTTTTTTAAGTTAAACCAACTATACGTGTTTACAGTGGGGCTAAGATAAATAAACTACTGATACAGCCTATTTTCTAAAAACAAGTCTTAATATCTTAAGCAATTTTGCTTGGTTCGCTAGTAGGGCCTTCATTTATCCTGTTTGACATTTAGTTTTTACTGACAAACATAATGATTCATTTCTTGATTTAATTTAATTTGCATCGTACATATAATGGTTGTTTTTTGTGCTTCTGTATGTCTCTGTATTAGTTCATCTTAATGAAATGTAAAAGCTTTGATGCAGAGGTATGCCAACTATGTCATTTCTGTTGTAAAAACTGGACGAAAAGTGCAAACTGCATGAATAGATTTAAAAGGCCCTCTTAGACTATTATCATAAATAGTGAGAGACCTTGGCCGCTCTACATATTACCTGAAATGATTATGAAAGGTCAATGATGTCATTAATCCATATTCCACTAGAATCTTTTTTTATACATATACACAGGCACATCATTTTCTGGGAACTACGGCGAGTACTTTGGAATGCATGTGGATGAAAGTGCGGTCATTTATCTGATGCTGGCCAATCACATTTTGCACATGCTCTACCCACAATGCATCACTGTAGCAGAGGTGAGAGCCTACCCACACCACAGTACATTTCTTTTTTTTTTTTTTCACAAGAGGTATAATTTTTCCTGCTCATACCTCTTTCCCACCAATTACAGCTCCCATTACCTTTTTTCTCTCGCTCCAGAGTGGAAATTTCATTTCATTCTTTCCTATTCACCTGTTCTGTGGTGGTACATTTTATTTAAAGCTGAGCTCCTGCGAAATGGGATCTGAACACTGTGGCTAATGGATCAGGGTGATAATTAAGTGATTAAGGCCAAAAGATTCAAGAAAAGAACAAGAGAGGTTTTCTGGGGCAGGTATCATATGGATCTGTGCCCCAGTCTCTCTCGCTCTCTTCTTCAACAGTCTCGTATGACCCACAGGCAGGTTGTAATAGAAGCAGGCGAATTGCTTCAAATTGCTTTAATTTGCCCATCTGCCAATTTGATTAATCATAAGTACAGAATGAATGGGGAAGTGGAAGAATACAGCTGCATCCCTGAAGACGGACAGAATCCGTGTCTCAAGGTTTGCTGCAAACCAGGCAACATTCTTTCCATCCATTTACTCACTGCTGAAAAAAAAAAATCATTCGTTTTGTTCATTAGCTCTTCAATATGAAAATCCTTCATGATCCAACCAATGGACATTTAATAAAGTAACTCCTTCAACTTGGAAGAATGGTGATCTGAATTGCAATTTTCGAACCCTACATTTTCTTAACCCTACAATTTTCCATTGTGGCACACTGTCTTGATCCAACATTTTTCTCAATTTTTTCTTTGCTATACATTCCATTTTACAGTTGTCAAAACTGGTATAAGATAATCATTAGCTAGTTATAAGAATGTAGTGTTTATCCACTAAAAATCATGACATCCAACCTAGCTGCTCACGTCATGTTCTTTAGAGAAATGTCCAATTTGTGAATGCAATGTTAAAAAAAAAAAAACCTTTGCTGATAATTTACTCATCCCCATGTCATCCAAGATGTCAATGACTTTCTTTCTTCAGTCAAAAAGAAATTAAGGTTTTTGATTTTCTCCATATAATGGACTTCAATGGGAACCAAACGGTTCAAGGTCCAAATGAGTTTCAGTGCAGCTTCAAAGGGCTTTAAACAATGCCAGACGATAAATAAGGGTCTTATCTAGCGAAAAGATTGCTCATTTGAAAATAAATAAAAAAGTTTCAGTTCTATAAGCGCTCGCTTTGCTCTGTTCTGTGATGAGCGTTCGTGACTCTCCTGTTCAAACTCGTTCATCACAATGAACAAATCTTTTTTTGAGTCATGACTCGAAGGGTCCTAGATAAGACCCTCATTCATCGTCTGGTGTCGTTTAAAAGCCCTTTGAAGCTGCACTGAAACTCTCATTTGGACCTTGAACCATTTGGTTCCCAATGAAGTCCATTATATGGAGAAAATCCTGGAACGTTTTCATCAAAAACCTTAATTTCTTTTCGACTGAAGAAAGAAAGACGTGGACATCTTGGATGGCATGGGGGTGAGTAAATTATTAGCAAAAGTTTTTTTTTTTTGTTTTTTTTTTTTTTAAAGTGATACACAGTACTACTTTCATTTGAGTCAAATCTTTTCAAAATATTGTGTTGATACAGCTCACAAAACCGGTCTGAATGATTCAATCACAAGACTGATATGGTTCTCGACTAACTCACTAATTCAGTTGTCAAGCTGACAGAAGATTTTCAATATGTACCTCAGGACAAGTACACATAATGTGGACCACTTTTATGATGCTTTCAAGCCATTTTTGAGCTTTACGGCCTCAGTTGTCATTCATTTTAATTAGTCTATAAAGAATGACATTTTGTTTTGTATCTCTTTTTATGTTCCCCAGAAGAAAGTTTCATCAGTTACTCTCTCTTACTAAAATTGTTAGATTGCACTGACTAATGACCGGCTTGGATCAAATAGAAACTATCATGTTCCAAGAGACAGCGTAATCTGTATTTTCCCATCTGGGAATGCACTTCTCACAGTTCCTCGATCATCAGTTCCTCTATGGATTTTTGTGTAGGATGTATCAGGGATGCCAGGTCTGTGCAGGTCCATTGAAGAGGGAGGACTGGGCTTTGATTATCGTCTGACCATGGCCGTGCCAGACAAATGGATCCAGGTGAGCTCCCATCTCCTGTGATTTCTCTCTCCCTCTCTCTCTACACACAGATGTTGCTCCTTTGTGTTTGGTTCTGTGCAAATGATGTTGTTTGATGTTTGCAGTTCACCGTTTTGGGGTCATCTCTCTTTATGAAGCTGCGTATTTGTAGTCTTTCTGCAGCGACTGTCTCGCACCCAAAATCCCCCGCTGGCTCGACTCGAATCAGCGTGGGCATTTCCGCTTTAATTCGAGCCAGGTTTTTGCATGGCTGTGCCTTTTTAAAATGATAAAAGGAAGAGTATTGATTGAGTTTGCTTCCTGAGTTCAGGGTGTAATCTGAGATCTGGCACAACCTTTTTTTTCTGTCAGGCTTCTATTTCAGTCCCACTTTGTCCATCTTTCATTCGTCTTTTGGCAGAATTTGGAATGTCATTAAAAGTTTTGTGTATTGATATCCCGGTCTCTATCTCTCAGTTATAAAACATCTTGGTGTTTCTGTGAGTTTGCGCTTGTTCTGTTTCTCTTTCTTGCATATAGACACGCACACATATTCTACAGGCTTATTCAACATGACTTCCAAAACTCTAATCACTTGTAAGTCTTGCATAGGAAAGTCAACATTTTCACGCTTGGCACCAAACCAGAACGCAACCCAGAAAAATAATTGAAAACAAGTGAAACAAATCATATTCAATCATATAAAAAAAAGAGACTTGCAAATTGTATTGTGTTTTAGCTGAGCACAGAATATCAAGCATATCCTTGTTTACAATCTTAAAGCAACAGTTCAAACCAAATGCAAATCTTCAAATCAAACCTCAAAGACAAAACATTTTGCCCTAAATTTTGCCTTAAGGATTTGCATGTCTTGAAATAACACGAGAAGGCACAAATAAGATTAGAAAGATACTTAATTGTGCTAAAAATCCTGCAAAAAAAATATATATTCTTAATGTTTTCATTTAAATAAAAACATCTAAATATAAGTAAGTATATAAATATTGTAAAATTTACATATGTAACTTTATTATAAATGAATGGTCTTTATTTATGAAAATAACGTTTTCCAATAAAAATGTATACATTAAGCAGCACAACTGTTAATAAGAAATGTTTCTTGATTCCTGATGGATCATGTGACACTGAAGACTGGAGTATTGGCATCACAGGAATAAATTACATTTAAAATATATATTAAAATAGACAACAGTTATTCAAATTTTAATAATAAATAGCAATATTCATCTTTTTACTCTATTTTTAATCAAACAAATGTAGCCTTGTTGTGCTGTTAGCACAAGAGACTATATGGCTTTTGTAAACTTACAACCATAACAACCTGTTTTATGGTACTTTTATGTTACTTTTTGATTAAAGTCATATGGGTTTAAAACAACATTGGGGTGAGTAAATTAATTTTCATTTCCACTTTTCCCTTAATCCCTTGGCAAACTGCAGTAACCCATGTGTCTGTGACCCTCTTAGACAAAAAAATCCATGTCCGCACTTCGCCCCTCTGTGCCATAACTCTCTTTTTTACAATGAGGTGTTCAAGAGGGCAAACTCCCTCCTGATTTACTACTGAATTCCTCCTCTTTCTTGCTTTCAGTCTCTCTCTCTCTCTCTCTCTCTCTCTCTCTCTCTCTTCCTCCCCTCCTCTGTCACAAACAGAGTTAGGGCTTCTCAGCTGCGCGCTGCGCTGTGACGGAGGTCGGCTGAGCGTGGCTCGCTTGTGAAATTAAAATGTCCGCCGCTTGGAATCGATAATGCAGATGATGAACAGAGTGGAGGGAAACAGGAGGAGAAGAGGGCCACAGTCCGTAATGAAACCTCCCCAAAACCTAATGAAATCTTTAGAGATTTCCATAAAGAGAGCAGCTGTTCTCTTTCTCTCACTTTATTCTCTGATGAATATATTAATATGTGGAATCAATGGGTTTATTAATGATGCAGTTTGATTCATGGGGTGGAGAGGAGAGCGGGAGTTCAGTCATACTTGCTGAAGAAGAGAAATGGAAATGAAGTTTTAACTGAAGAGCAGATTAGATCACAATGAGTGTGATTTTCTGGTGACCTGTCCTGTAGTGAGAGGCATGTCTGCTGCTCCCGGTTGGGTGGAGAGGTCAACTTTAACTGACACATAACATATGAGTGTTTGTGTGTGCACTTGAACTCACATTTCCACATAAGCATCATGACATGTTTTCCATTTTATATGTTATGTATTAGTAGTATCTATTGAGTATATATTTAATAATATTTCAAATTAATGTTTTAATATTTTATTTCAAATTGATTGCATTAAAGGTTTTTGTTTTATACTATTCTTTCAAGTCGTTTTATTTTATTTTAGTCTTGTCTATGGGGTATGAAATTGGAATATGAGAGAAGACTTTAGTATTGTATTTTTTAAATTACTGCATTAGTAAGTTATGTTTTTTTTTTTGAGATGAGGTTTTGGTAATGTTGCATTTTGTTGTGTTAAGTTGAGGTTGTGAGTTGATGTTTTGAGTTGGGGATTGTTTTGTTCTTGATTTTTTTTTTGGCTTTTTTGTTCATGATGCATTTTGTTGTGTTGAGTTGATGATTTCTTTTATTCTTGTGTTAAGTTGAGGGATTGTTTTGTTCATGATGCAGTTTTTGTGTTTAGTTGGAGATTGTTTTGTTCTTGTTGTGTTAAGTTGAGGGATTGTTTTGTTCATGATGCAGTTTTTGTTTAGTTGGGGATTGTTTTGTTCTTGTTGTGTTAAGTTGAGGTTTCGTTGTTTTTTGTTTGGTTTTAAGTTGAGGTTTTGTTGTTTTTTGTTTAGTTTTAAGTTGAGGTTTCGTTGTTTTTTGTTTGGTTTTAAGTTGAGGTTTCGTTGTTTTTTGTTTGGTTTTAAGTTGAGGTTTTGTTGTTTTTTGTTTGGTTTTAAGTTGAGGTTTTGTTGTTTTTTGTTTGGTTTTAAGTTGAGGTTTCGTTGTTTTTTTGTTTGGTTTTAAGTTGAGGTTTCGTTTTTTTTTTGTTGTTTGGTTTTAAGTTGAGGTTTTGTTGTTTTTTGTTTTATTTTATGTTGAGGTTTTGTTTTAACTTGAGATTTTGTTGTTTTTTTGTTGTGTTTTAAGTTGAGGTTTTGTTGTTTTTTGTTGTGTTTTAAGTGGTTTCATTGTTTTTGTTGTGTTTTAAGTTGAGGTTTTGTTGTTTTTTGGCCCAGGGTCTAACATTAATATATATTTTTTCGAATCATTTAGATTGTCTACATAAGCCATTTTTTGAGGTTTCGTTATAAGAGTTTTTATAAAATCATAAAATAGATTCAGAAACTGTTCCTGTCCAGCTTCTGATTGGTCAGTGCAGCCCTCCAGCTATGCTAAAAGCTATGACTCACTTCTTCATCACAATTGCTGCAGAGTACCCACAGAATAATGTCTTATTGTATAATCTTCTTTTATTCTAACAGTGTAACAGCAGTAAGGCCGTCCACTGCTTGACAAGGCTAACATGGTTATATTCACAATACAGCACAAACTGTCAGACTTTATTGCATGGTAAATATTATGGATATTGTTAACTACAGAAGCACTCACTGTGGGTCTCTGCGAGAAGATTTTAATCCGTTATGAGCTTGATCTTTTTTTTGTTTTGTTTTTTTGAAGTTGTGAGTGTTTATGTACAAGTGTGAGTCTACATGTATGTGTGAGCAATCTCTTGTGTTCTCTGGGAGGAAGAGGTCATGATGGCAAATAAAGCCATTTTGTGTAATTACCAGTGCTACTACAAAACAGATTAATATCCTTCTGGCCTCTCTGGCTAAAAGCACTCCACAACCCTTATTTGTTTAATTCATATCCTGGTGCTGAGCTCCATGTGGCTGTTGATTTGATTAATTTGCTTAAGCAAATTAACTTGAATTATCTAATAATACTTTTCCATTACCCCCACCCTCGTGCTTGTCTGCTTTCAAGAGGAACAATTAAAGCTCATCATGCATAATTGTGATGGGAAGTTGTTCTGATTTTGGCTTCCTCATTTCAGCATATTGGAGTTTTAGCTTCCGGTGGATGGATTATGTATCATATACTTTTATTTCTCCTCCTGTGGTCTGACTGAGAAGCAGAAATTTGAGTGGGAGATAAAAATGGAGAAAAGGGGTGGTGTGGTTTGATTGTCGCGAAGGCAGATAACTCACTTTCGCTTCCCGTCAGAGTGAACTGAACTGCACTGATTGTGTGTGATTGTGGGGAGCTGTGTTTGCAGTAATTAAGTCTTCGGCTACACTTCCTGTTTGTTTTGTTAAATAGTTTTATGGGAACTATTGTAAACGTACAAAGAGAGAGAAAAATAAATGTTGTGCCAACAGTACCCTTTCAGATTGATTAGCCAATGCATGAGAAGCTTTGAGATGTATTTGAAAATTTCCAGAACGTTTAAACGGAAATTTTGTGATTAAGGTCACACTTTATTTCGATGATCCACTTTAGACATTGTACTAGTCATTAGAGTGTTAATAGACTGTAATAGATCGATATACTATTTCGGATTAGTAGAACTGTACACACTGTTTCGGATTAGTTAGTCTGTACACACGGCAGATGACAAAATTGCAAGACAAAGAAAGCTTTGCATGTACTGGCAACTATACGTTATGGTTATTCTGTTGTTGTCAAGTAAGTTTATTTCATAGTTTTTCCCTTTAAACCAGTATACAGTTGCATATTATTGTCCCTATAACAAGTAATTAGGCTTAATTGACATATTCCAGTTTGACATGACAAAAAACTACCCATTAACATTCCCATTCATCTCAATGGCACTTGCCTGGCGGCTCTAGGATCTCCCCAGATTTTAACTCTGCCATCTTTGCTCATGCTCAGTTCTTAATATATTTAAATCGTTTTTTGTGAAGTCTTCACAGACAGTTGTCCTAAACCTTTGTCTGAAGTGTATGTACTCATTCCTCCCTCTAATGGACAATTGAGGAATTACAGCTGCACATGACAGCAGGGAGGCAGTCAGCACTTTGTTTGTGCTTCAAAACACATTTTGGTTTTCTCTTCTCTCTCCCTTTCACTTATCTTCACTGTCTCTTTAGCAATTCTATTCTATTTCATAGGCTTTAATGGCATAGTCATATATTCAGTGTTGTCAGAGACAGTAGTTTGCTTTCTGTATGATGCGTCAAAGACGTTATGCTCTCACAGACAAAATATTAATTAATTCATTCATTCATTCGCATCTTTATCATTTGTAATTTATTTCGTTTTCATTGCTCATCGTCATGGTGAATGTTCTCATATACTGCACTTTTATTGTCTTTCTATTAGTCTTGTAAATATAGGCTAATTAGACTGTTTTTTATTAGAATAAATACACGCTATCTGCTTTTTAAATAATTATTCATAAAAACTCAAAACGTTAATTATGAATAAATCATTTAATTATGTAATGTTTATTATAAAATAAAATAATTTATAGAAATAAGTATAATTAAATATATATATATATATATATATATATATATATATATATATATATATAATATATAATTTAATATAATAAATTTAATTAAATGTTTATGTATTTATTAATCATTTTTCAATTTAATTTGGCCTCCCAATTTCAGTTTCTAATTGATGTTTTTGCTCAGTGTGCCCAATGGAGGTTTTGTCAGATTTATCTCACTTAAGCTAAATAAAACCTAAACAGAATGATTTTCTAAAATTGTATCTGAAGGAAAAAGAAAAAAAAAATCCTCAAGAAAGTCAGAAAGTCAGAATATTGATTGGATTTGAAGGTGTTTAAAGACTTATTTAGTCTGTGCGTGTCTTAACCTTTTTGACCTCTGAAAGTTGGCTGGTCCTGTTGAGATCTATTGATTTGTCTATATGCTCTTCTTCCCCTCATAAATGGCTCCTGCATTTCAATCTGCCATTACAAATTTAAAATACATGTATGATCTGCTAATGGTAAAGTTCACTTATTCATACAGTACGTAATCAACAGCAAGGTCAAGTGATCAGATCCCAGGAAATGCATAAAGTGATAAAAATGCATGCATTGTACACATTTTTGAATCGTTAATATGTTATGAGAAAATACGGCATATTGTTTTGAAAGGGCAAATGAACTGCTAAATGAGAGCAGAAACCCACTGTAAAGACAGATTACTGTCAGATCTCATCCTTGGTTCACAAAAGACTCCTCAGACTGCCGCTGTCTCTACATCTTCTAAGAATCTCTGTGCTAAAGCCATCCTACCGGGACTCGTGTTTCTAATCCTATCCTTACATCCCGTGGCTCGGAGGCACTGACTTTGCGCATCTCTCATTGCTGTTCAGCGTGGCATATTTATTTGAAGACTGTATTCGTGTTTTGAGGGCCTGCGAGAGTGAGAAACTTTGAGTTTCCAAAAGCAGTTTGTGGTTTCTGCCTCTACATCCATTAGCATATTTAACCCTATCTCAAATATGGAAAAACTTGCTTTTTATCACATAAAAGTGTCTTTTTAAAAAGGAGGAATGGTTTCAGAAAGGGAAACCACTTTGCTTTGAGACATCAGTTGCTGCTGCTGCTCTTTTTCTTTTGTTGTTTCGCAGTGTATTTTGAGTCCCTCTCTGTTCCAGTTCCTCTGTTGTTTATGTCTCTGCGTTTCATGTTTATCGGTGTCTTCCACTTTTTTTGGTTTTACCACAAGTTTACTTGCTGGACATGGATTTTATTTATTTATTTTCATATATATATATATATATATATATATATATATATATATATATATATATATATATATATATATATATATATATATATATAATTTTTATTTGTGTAGCTTGTATTAAGTGGAAATATGAGCCAAAGTTCTTGTCACATTCAGTGAACTGTAATGAATTATAAAGCACAACACAACAAAGACAGCAGACAGGCAGATTGCAGCATATTTCCACCGGAAAGATCTTCACAGATTGCCTTTGTAAAGCAGTCTAAGTGTGCTGGCAGGGCATGTAACACGCTGGTCTGATACACTCCCTCCACAGGACACCGTTCCGTTCTTTTGATTTGATCTTTTTAAAAAGAAGAAAAATAAACGCTGCTTCTTGCTCTGACTTTGAATATATGTGATTCAAACTTCTGACAAGGAAAGGCAACTTTTCTGTGCCCAAACTCTTTGACTATCGTGTGAAAAATATACTTCATAATGATGTCATCACATTTAATGAGATTTTTTCATCCATAAATTACAATTGTAAACATTTATTCACTCTCGTGTAGTTTCAAATGTGTATGACTTTGTCTTCCATGGAACACACACTATTAAGTTTAATGTTCAAACTGCTCGTTTACAATGAAAGTGAATGGGGACAGCAGCAATCCAGCAATCGCTTTCATTTTACGCACTCATTAGAGTGAAGGTTCGTTATTGCCATTTATGATTCAATGAAGAACATTTGATATCCAAGGAAACTTTAAACTGCACAAAAGTTTCTTTACAGTGCAAAAAAAAAAATATTTGCATTATTAAAATGTTATTCACATTCAGAAAAAAGCTAAATATTATTTTAAGAACTGAAAGTTTCTTTAGGGATCCAAAAAATTGTTTTTGAATGGCATCACTGCAAAATCCCCCTCATGGAATCCCTCTTTATTTTAAGAATGTGGAAAATTTCAGCTTGAACTTTCAAGTTCCTATGTGTTCCATGAAATAAAGAACGTCTTGGTCCTCTGTCTCGGTCACCCAAGTCCTCTGCATCTCATCCAGAGACCACACATGGAGACTCCAGAGGTCTGGATGCAGGTACCATTGGTTGCCCCATCTCTGAGAAAGCAGGTCCTTCATCAGAGGAATGTACTAGGGAGGGGCTGTCTGAGGAGCATGAGTTCCAGGAACAAGGTCCAGTTGGGCCAGTAGGGCGCAACTAGCAAGACCTGACTTTGCGAGTGGACTCACTGGCAGAAACCATCTGGGGATAGTCTCCATTCTTGTGGAAGCGTAGGCTGACGTGAGAGCTCGTCGGATGCGCGATTGAGCATGCTCGGAATATTAATGTCATGAAGCAAACTCTGATGCTTCTGACTCCAGAGGAGGAGATGGCGGGGCGAGTCACAATATGGGACGGAACGTAGACCTCATTGGTGTACGCAGCAGCTGCAGTGCTGTTCTTTCAGACCACTACGTGCTTGCCTCGCAGCAACGATTTGAAGCGGCCCAGCGCAAGCTGGACTAGTAGCAACTCGAGGCAGTTGATGTTGCTGACTGCATGCCCCGTTGCACATGGCACTCCAGACAGTGGTGGAGGCATCCGTGGAGGCAACAAAATGCCTGGACACTTGTTCTACGGGAACTCTGAACTAAGGTCTGACCACGGGCTGAAGGTTTGACGCCATCTCGGGACTTGGCCGTGAAGCCATTGCTGAAGCGGCCTCATATGAAGTTACTGAGTTTCTGTGGCTGTGGATGCCATGTGCCCCAGGAGCCTCTGCAAAAGTTTCAGTGGGGCCGCCGTCCTGCCCTTGATCAAGTTCAGGCAGTTCAGTGCTTGTTAAAATGGCAAAATCATAAACCATGACCTCATAACAAATGTTCTAATTAAATACATAAACAACTTTCTGCAATTGCGTTAATCAGTTTGAAAACGAACACAAATCTGAAAGTGACTTTATGCGAGTAAGTCATTTTTGTTTTGTTTTCCATGCATGGTCACCACGGCTCCTTTATGATATAAGGACAAGGGCAACGAAGCAGTAAAACCATTAATGAATGTGCTGTCCCTCTCCAGCTTGTGATTTAATGCTGTTTTTTAGTTTTATAGGAATTTTCCTTGAGTAGACGTTCTTGAACATCAGATCAGTGTGGTCAGGATTTACAGCTCTTTATCAAATACTTATATTGATATTCAATAAGAAAACCATTTAAGATAGCTCTTGGAATTGGATTGTTAAAAAGAAAAATCATGTTGACTTTAAATGGCAATAGGTCCAAGTTTGGGTTTTAGCTACTGGAAACAGCAAAGCATACAAACCATCATAAACTTAAAAAGCAAGAGCTACTGGAAGGAAAATAAAGAGATAAAAAAAATGATTTTTTCATGAAAAATGAACTGTTTTCTCTACAGCAAAGCCCCAAGCGAGAGCCGATCTGGGAGAATCGTTTAATCTCAGTGAGAACCTAAAAAAACAGCATGTAAATGGGAAAGTAAAGACAAGCAAAAACAACCGAATGTCACCACGGCATCAATGCATCTCTCCTCAAAGGAGCTCGATCCCATCACAGGCCTCGTCCTCTATCTGTAAATCGCATTTCTGCTAATGACAGAGGGAGAGTCAGAGGGAGATTCAGTCCCATCAGGGAAAGCGGGGAACGGTCCTATTAAGGAGGAAAAGTACTGTCTAAACCTAAAAGTTTCAGAGGAGCAGTTGTGAAAATGTAGGTGGAAGATGTCTCCCCTTCCACTGACAGAATGAGAAAGCAGGAGATAGAACAGATAGAGAGAGTGGGAGGCTAGGAGAAAGAGTAGATGGCAGGGCACAGACGCATTGATTGGCTCCAGCTCGCCCGTGGGCTCTGTCGATTGTGGCCCCTTTTAAAAGGTTGCAGTGTTATTAAAAGGTTTCCTTTATCTGTCCGTCACCCTTCTGCTCTAATGATGGTGAGCAGGAGAGGAGGAGCGGAGAGAGATGGGTCTGTCAGAGTCACTTCCTTCCTGTCTCTTTGCTCCCTGCGGTAATTCCCTACACAGCTACAGTGCAAACATCCTACTGATGTTACATACTACATGTGCCATTAATAGATGATTATTTGTGATAATGACTTATGATTCTAATTGTATTTGTGAAGTATGCACTGCTGGAATAAAAAAAAATGTCAGGAAGGATTTTTAGCATATTGCTGGTTTGGCTGGTTTTCTAGCGTTTGTTGATGTCTGTTGGGGCAGTGTGAACAACATGATTGCAAACTTGTTGGTGCCGTTTGTCTGTGGGCTGGGAATTGGCTTTTAAAAGCAGATAAACAGACCTACCTACCTTACTAACTAGCATGACCAGGCTGGGAGAGCAGCAAGAACATCTGAAGACCAGATTCCCGAGCCTATTAGTTTAGTCTGTTTTTCTTTTTTGTTGGTGGTGTCCCAGGGCTACCAACTGACAAGTTTCCAAAACCCTTTTAAAACCACATAAAAACATACTAACTTTACCAGCTTGACCAGGCAAAGAAGCTGACCTTCAGACAGTAGCACCTCATTGCAGTACACAAGATCCAGGGGGCGGAGTCAGATCCAGATCCGAGGGGTGGAGTTGGGTAGGTTTAGGGGTGGGTTCAGGGATCAGCTGGGTAGGTTTAGGTATATAAGGTGGGAGGAGTTGGATGTGGAACCAGTGGCTGACCAGCGGAGAAATGGTCATACCCCTCTCTAAAGACCTGACCTGCCTACACTTTTGGTTTAAGCAGTATTTCTCCCAACATTATGAAGTATTAACAACTTTTTCTATCACCTTCTCTCTCTCTTTCTGTCTGTTTCTCATCACCCCCTCACCTTATACTTTCAAACAGACTCTAAACAAACACCAGCTTCCTGACTAGTTATCAGTATGCTCTGAAATGTTTATAAAATGAAATGATGTGCCAAATGAATATGCTCACCGGGGGGAAAAACATCCAGAGGTAAATACTCATAATCAGAAACAGGTGTCTCGCAGCAAGCAGGTGTTTGTGTTCGTTAGAGAGAGTTCGAGCAGTACAGAGACTTTTATCCTGTGTTCTGTCACAGGGTGCCAGACTCACTCTACTATCCAGCTGTGCTCGTTGACCCTTGGCCACTCAATCGTGTCCGATCAACACAGAGCACTTGCAAGCTACAGTTTGGTAGGTCACCTTTTGAGAATAGAACTTTCATCCTTGGGTTCGACTTTTTTGAATTGTGAACTCGTTCTCAAATAAGTCATTAGAGGACAGCGTAGAGCACTGATCCAGTCAATGACCTGAATACTGCTCCACTGAGTCCAAACATAGCCATCGACCCACTCCTGCAAAGCGTGCCAAATCACCGACACAGAACTATGGTCGGTAACGGTATTGGCAAAGCCAATGGGATTCACCAGCTCTGTCCATTAATGTGGTCAATGAGCCAGTCTTCCACTAAATACAGATTCTGCTTCAAGAAGGCTGTTCCTAAACACGGGAAATGGGAAAGACAGAGGCCAGGGAATGGGCATCCGAAAGCAGGCCGCCAATCTGGGATTCACACATGAAGGATTCCACACCTGGTCTGTAGAGGACTCTTAGACTATTGAGCCTGCTACATTAAGTTTTGTCCCGAGTTGATTCACAGATGCAGCTCTGACCTCAACTTGACACCGTAACAAAAAATGAGCAACCTGAGGGGTCTGCCTGTCATTTCCCATTCAAAGACTAATGTATCCTACACCAACTGATTCAGTTTTCATCCTTTCATGCAAGTGCAGAGGATTTTGCACGCAAGTGCCGTGGTCAAACTCTGTGGGTTCAAATGTAGCTTATAACCTAATCATGTGGTTTTTTTAATTTTGTTCTTTTCATCCAAATATTGTTGATGTGGTAGAAAATAATAACCGAATAGAACTTTTTGTCCCTTTTTGCTTAAAGGTCCTGAAGGAAGTTTGGGATGAGGACTGGGATTTGGGGAACATTGTCTACACTCTGACCAATAGAAGGAGAGGGGAGGCATCTGTCACTTATGCTGAGAGCCATGACCAGGTTAGTGATTTGCGAATTTTGTAAAAAGATTAAGCAGAACCTTCCTTTCTCAACCAGATGCACCAGCAAGACAATGATGATCAACAGTTTTGCTGGTCACCATTCAAAAACACTTTGATGTTTTCTTAACGTTATACAAGGTTGCACATGCTCCCATCTTTATGCTTGTTGTTAGGCGTTGGTTGGGGACAAGTCACTGGCGTTTTGGCTGATGGACAAAGAGATGTACACCAACATGAGTGCTCTTATTGCCATGACACCCGTTATAGACCGTGGCATCCAGCTGCATAAACTCATCCGTCTCCTCACTCACAGTCTTGGAGGGGAGGGCTACCTCAACTTTATCGGTGAGTCTCCTTGGAAACCAGTTTTGCTAGATACTTGATGCTTTGCTGTAATATGCCTCAATTGAGGAAGAGGAAGTGGGTTTGTTGCCGTTCTGTATTGAGTTTTAATATCATGTATTTTTTTTTAATCTTCCTCATAAGAATTTTACGGAATGGATTTCAAATCCTTAGTTTCAAATATTGGTGTCATTGCAATTGGCATTTCAAATAAAAAAATTAGTTTTATACATTTCTGTGATTATCGTTTCATTAAATAAGATACTATCTCATACTCTTGTCCACCAGAATGTGTTACTTTCTGAAGCCAGAGGAGCCATTCCACCGAAAGGGTGACATTTCTGTAGCAAGGACATTATATGTATAAAATTGCATGAAAATGAACTTTAAAATACATAAATATTTTATTATTAAGCAAAATGTCTTGCACATTAAGCTAACTACAAATTTAAAACGTATAATTAAACACAGTAATAAAAACGACACAGAACACTAAAAAAATAGCATTTTCTGCATGTCCCAACTCTCTATCTCTAAACTTTACCATGAAATATTATGATTAAAATCCTTCAGAGATTTTTCTTGCATTATTGTGTGACTTTATATCCGAACAAGAAAAAAAAAAACATTTGATCTAATATTTTAGATAAAATACACATTTTAGTCATGTTCCCGGGTTTTCACTCAGTCCTGTTAGACTATTACATCCCCCCTCTGAAAAACGTAGAATATTCCGCAAGACACATTTTCAACTGTAAGTTGCATCATCTTGATCTTCTGAAGGCAATGGGGCGCTTCTAAACTTGCTTTTTAAATGACACATGATTTTCAGTAACAGATTTCCATATTCTGCTTAAACCTTGTAAAAAAAAATAATAATAAAGTTGCCTGAGATTGACCAATACACGTTTTGAATAGTTAAATATGTGTAGTATTAGATTCAATTTTGAAAAAGATCAAAAATGAAGTTAATTTTTGAAGAGTTACAACAAGCAAATGTCACCCATTCGGTGGAATGGCCCAGAGACCGTGAAATGTGTGAAATGAACAGTGACATACTGTAATGCTGCTATGTTGTTTACCTGACTATTACCAGTGTAAAAACAAACATTGCATGTCTCTGTGTTTGTTTATGTGTGCGACACTGGTTGTGCTTTTCACATACCAGGAGTGATTTTAATATTTAGACATACAGAGGAATGCTGCACAACATTTCTCAACAAGACCACCATAGACAGACCATGTCGGTGGTGCTATCAGACTAGTGGCCTAAAAGAACGCAAAATAAGTTTGTACACACACATCACAACACAGGAAAAGAAACTACGCTCGGTTTTGCCGGGCCTGAGGCTGTAAAAGATTGCTGTCTAGATGAGTAAAGATGTCTTTCATTACAAGCGCACTCCTCTTCTATCAAACACATAAAAGCATTTCACTTTGTCTGCTCATCCATGTCTGTGCAACAATACTAAAAACAGTAATATGTCCAAAGGTCACACTATCTTTGAATCTCTCCATCTGCAAATAGTAGGTAAAGGCACTTTGGTATAATTGCACATAAAGGCGAGTGGTAGAGCACATTCAAAAAAAAAAGGAAAAAATGCCTGACACTTGAAACAGTCAAGGCCAGACGCAAACAGCATTGCCATCAGATCGATGGCGAGGCAGTCGTTTAGCCCATGTTGAGCGAGAACAAATTGTTCAAGCAAAAGAATCAATCCGACATGTCAAGCCTAAAGCTCCTCATCCTCGAAAATTCCTCTTAACTCAAAGTGAGAGAAAGGCCAGAGATAGAATAAAAAAATAATAATTTGTGAACATGGAAGAGGACATACCTGCATTTTAAGTGGAAATTGTGTCCATAACATCAAAACTGTGCTCTTTTTGGAAGGCCTAGATTTTGTGTGCTCATCGTTATGCTGAGCTCACTGTGGATATACATGACGTTACATAAACTTAACCACTTAATTATGTTTGACATTTTTTTTCCATGATGATGCAATGAAAGAAAATCTATAAACCCTCTAACCATGTAAGACATTAACATTTAAAAAACAACAACTCAGAGTTAGAAATTGGTGTGACTCACACTTTTCTTTAATAAATCATGTTTAAATGCTTTTTAGGATTTGCCCCAATAAAACGTGACTCCCAAACTGATTTACCTTAGTTCTAGTGAGTAGACGTAAAGCAGATCATTGTATTTTTTTTTTTTAGTAACTGAATAGAGCATCACAGTCCCGCCCATAGCCCGAGAGAGCATTGGTGCCGGAAGTAAATTTAAAAAAAAAAAATCCCATTCATTTTTCCCATTGGCATTTTGTAAAATCCATATCTAAAGTGTATTAGATCATGTCTGAGGATAACCAGCTACGGCTGAATTCATAAGCATACAATATATCATTTCGAGTGAAAAAACGAAGAGAAAATCACAAAAAAGTCCGAGCAAAGGAACTACTCCTCCCATAAACCACCACGCCTCTCTAAAGTTGACTGAAGCCACCAAAAGAGCCTTTTGAGTGACTTCCAAATCTGACGACGGCCACGTGAACTTTTTCTTCCAGTGAATTTTATATAGTTAATGTGCAGGGAAACTCCTTTTCCTCGATTTACTGAAGCTTATATGTAAAACGCATTTTCAACTGCAGCTAACACATTGCTCATAGGTTGTGCTGCGGCAACTGCACATCCAATGGCTCTGAGGTGCGACCAATGAACTTAGCCCTACGTCATTAAATGATCTTCAGTCTTCACGTGCCTTCGCGGGGTTTCAGACACGTCACACAACTTCCACCAATCAGATGCATTACTGTCGGATTGTTCAGGATTGTGGGTAATGAAGTACTTATCCAATACATCGCGAATAAGAGGGATTTATCTTAAAACAAGGTTAGTGCCCCATGAACTTTTGGCGTTTCCATGAGCATATACAATCACTTAGTACAGCCATAGCTGGTTTTAAGTCTACCACGTATGGTTACGTTTAAATGGCTTATATCCCAACTGTCAATGGAGAAATCGTATTGAATTTTCTGTGGGTGGGACTGTGATGCTCTATTATGAACTAGTTTAAAGGAGCCGTATGCAATATTGTGGCCAAAACTGGTACTGCAATCACTTTCGAAGTACCGTAGAGTGGTGTATCTAAATTTCTTGCATACAGCTCCTTTAAACTGCGTAAAGAAGCACTTGTTTGAACAGAGCGAGTTTGTCTTGGCTGTGCAGATGTAAGACTAGACTGCTCCTTCTCAAATCAATGCTCAGTTTTGCTCAAATCCATCCACACAAACACATTGATCTCTCTCCCCACTAACGCTGCTAATTAGCATGCTGCGGCTACATCATCTCCTGCACCAGCCGACATGCTAGCACAGCTCTGTATTCCAGCCTGCTTCTGAGGTCGATGTTTGAATCGTGAAAGCTGCTTTGGGCGTGACAGATTAACATACATTGGTTCATGGAGACGGCTGTGGTGCACGTCCATTCCTCTCTGCCCCCTTTCTCTCCGGATCATTGTGCTATTGGACATTGATGTTAGCAGTGTTCCTCCTCTGATTAGTAGTTCTCTCTCACTGACTTTGGCTCCTCTCCTAGGAACTAGATAACTGATCAGAAATCGTTATGCCTGTCTGCCTCTGCTGTTTGTTATTATAACCATCAATGCAGGTTGCTGTTATTTAGGCTGTGCATGCACACGAGCTTAATTGAGATTTTGGAGGCGGGAGGATCATTACGATCTGGTGGTGATCGTGGTGCTCTGATAAAGTATGTTTTCTGAAGTACAATAACACCACAATAATTTGTCTCTTAAACAACTCATTTCTTTTTTCCCAACATGCGTGCAGAGCAAATAATCCACCAATTTAAATCTGCTATCTGCGCACATCCAAGGTTAGCGTGGAAGAAATAAGAAGGGGGGAAAAAAGACAGTTTGAAGTTAAAAGAAGGTTAAATAAAAGCAAGACGAATCATCCTGTCACTGGTGTATGTGGAAGTTGAAGCAGGAAAACACCAGTCCTGATTAATAGAAATTTCAGCAGGAGATCAGAGAAGTATTAGCTTGACAGCGCGGAGGCTGCCAGACAAGGCCTGAGAAGCACACAGGAAGGCAAAATGCCTGAAGAGGCTTTAATTGAATTTGAAAGGGGTGCCATTTTCTTCGCACAGTGAAAGAGTTTCATTTGTGGGCGGGAAGCGTGGGCCTGTATTCATTTATTAATTTATTTACTCACTGTTTCAAGTACCTACTCAGTCTTCAGAACAGGGTAGTTTGAGAACTCAGAAGCGGGGAACAAAACATGCTTTCCCTCTCTTCTGTTTGTTTCGGGTATCTCTGGTTAATTTGGCTGCTGTTGCAGTTGCCCTTTTAGTTTTACAAACACCAAGTTCTGTTCCTGCTGGTTCACTATTGTAGTTAGAACAGAGTTTCATTTGATGAAAGACCTTGTGGGAAACCCAATTAGGTGCTCTTATTTCCGTGACTAAACGTGAAAACAATTTGCATTACTCATGATGAACTTGAAGCTCAACCTGAAGTGGACATTCATTTTTGACCAGAAAGTGTCCAAACAAACATGTTTTTGTGAAAAAATTTGGCTTGAAAAGTGAGCTTTGCAGTCATTCCTCAAAATAAACGCCACTTTATGTGATATTTTGTTATGCCATGTGCATTTTAAGGGTGCATTTTAAGTATCCAAATACATTTTATGGCCAGTGTGTGTGTGTGTGTTATTTGATTCGTGTTGAAGTAAGTTTGCTTCTACTAGAATGGAGAAGAAGTTCCTCCTATTAGACAGACTCCTATTCCACCTAATTAAGACAGGAAGAGGCAGACGGCAAGCAAATTGCACACTAAACAAAAGCAGCCAGACACACAGACTGTATATTTAAAAGCAGCTAGCTAAAGTTGGCTCCAGGTTGTTAAGACGAAGTTTGGAGTGTTATGTTGGCAGAGGTCTATACTCAGCATTCTTTCACAAGGTCGTAGCCTTTGTGATGCAAAAGAGTCTTGATCTTGTTGTTTTGTTGTCTTAATGCCCCTCTTGTGACTATCACAAACATAATGCAAAAAGTAACTTTTTGTATGTATAAGCATATTTTTTGGATAAAGGTATAAAATTAGCATATTCAGTAGTACTTGCCAAGGCAAATGCCATTTCTGTCAGGACCACTATCGTTGAATAAAATTGACAATTACCATACAGTTTGGATTGGCGGTATAGTTCCGTTTTGGACAAGAACTCTGTCCGCATTCATGCAGCCTGGCATGGATAAGAGCGGGGGAGGGGGCAGAAATAACCCCCCTTAGGGTAAACAGAACCAACAGATATCATTAGTTCAAGGTTTTAAATTACAACATAATTCGATAATTTATTCTTATTCAAGGGGAATCAAAATGCCAAATCCGGTGATAGGCGTCGTATTCCTATAGGTAGACGTGGATCGCGAGCTTGACTAACGTGACCTGCCAGAACTGATGCTACACTTGACTATTATTGCTTATACTTACGTATTTAAGTGAGTGTGCTATGACATGTCTAATGCCTGGTTCAGATTACACGATTTTAGCCCGATGATGGCATGATCCGTTTGACGTAGGGTGTCGTGGGGATTCGTAAACGACAACGGGCGTCGGTACGCAAGATTCGATCGTATCATCTCGTATAGTGTGTCATAGTGGCCAACAACCTACGTCGCGTCTGCGATGCTTCGCGACATCACGACAAAAAGACTAGCATGTTTAATTTTTTTAACGGTAGTCCACGACGTTCCGTCAGATGAATGAGGTTGACTAATAGGAGCACAGAAGCTTTTCCGTACACAACTTTAAAAAATGGCAAAACGAAAGAGACACAATGGTGTTAACGTTAAAACTAAAAGTAAAAATATATTAGAAAACAATATTTTACCTCAAGTTCTCTTTGGAGGATTGACAGCCCATACTGTCCTCTTCGAGCAATCCAGCAACGTGTCCATTGTCGGGTTTTCTTTCTTTTTTTAACTTTTTTTCTGAACACAGGACAGCCAATACAACACTCAACGCTTCATCCATTGTTTGTTTACGTTCGTTTCCGGAAGTCACTCGCTACTAGTTTCGCCTTCTCCATGACATCTCGTGCGCCGTTAATGACAGCATGCGATGACTGGTCAAGAAGCAACGTGTAGTCTGACATGTGTCTTGTCCACGACACGACAAGATTTTTGGAGTCAAAATTGCGTAATCTGACACAGTGACTATCGTAACAGACAAAAAAAATTATGTAATCTGAATCAGGCATAAGTGACTGGATTTAAGATGGTTACCTGGTGGATGATAAAATTGCCATAAAAAACAGAAGAAGGGTGAACTCTTTGAAGTATGAAGTGACACAAACTAAACTATTTTTGACTTTTTTTTTTCCGTGATGATGCAATGAAGAACCTGTGTTCACTTCTCAGTTGTAAACAACCCCTGTAAGGCATTAACATTTGAAAAACAAAAACAAAACAAAAAACAGCAACAACAACAACCCGGAGTCAGAAATTGGTGTGACTCACACTTTTTTTTTTGGGGGGGGGGGGGGGGAATAAATAAATTTAATTTAAGTGTTTTTTATATTCAACTGAATTTGGTTTCCAGATACACTTGACTGATCATAGTATCCTGCAGAGCCAATTAGATGTGTGAAGGAAGTTAGAAGTCTACAATTAATTACATGTTGTTTAGAGAGGTAATTCAAACCTAACAGGTAGCGTTGAATTAGGTTAATTATAGCTGGCTGAAAATGCACTTTCTCATGAAGTCACACTTCATTTATCACATACAGCACATAAGATATTCCTCACCTTACATGGATTGAAAAATGAACACATTGTACTGTTTGAGCTCTACATGTCCATGTGTTTGTTTGTTTGATTTATTTTCAGACCATAATCCAGATTGAGTCTCATCTTTTAGTCCTGGCTCTGCTGGGGCAGCATACAAGTCACATTATCTTTAACAGTGAAGGCAAGAGCTTCTCTCTTTGACTTCAAATTGACACTGAACTCAAAGACCATCTAATCTCCACCTTGCAGCTTGTTACACATGAAAGAGATGGAGAGCTAAAAAGAAGTCCATTTCTTATTTATGGGTTCATTTGGAGGGCTTTTCATGCAAACTATTTAAATCCCATTGCAGCTCACCAGGATCTTTGGCCTCACGCTATAGTAACCAAAGAGAAACTTGACTTCAAACATCACTACACGTCAGATCAGATTATTGGCTTAGTGGAATCTTAAAAGGGAAGTGTGTGTGTGTGTGTGTGTGAGCGTACACGCTTTTTGTGTGGTTATTTAAGGTCAGACTGCCTAATCAAAAAATGAAAATGGTATGCTTACTTAAATTGACAAATCTGACTCCGTCCTATTCAGAAGGTCTCAGTGGGGAATCCGCATGGTCGTGGCCTGATGTTTTTGATCTTGCTGGTTTGTTGTCTTAATGCACTCTTGTGACTCTTATTAAATGAATGCAAAATTTGATGACTTGTAGGCTATGTATCAGCATTTTGTAAAATGGCCAAATTAGCATATTTAGTGGTGCTTGCTATAGCAAACACTATTTCTACTCCTCATTTTTACAGGATATGGACTTGGACTTTTTGAGATATTGACATGAATGATACCTGAAATTGTGTGAACTTTCAAGGAGAATTATGTTGTTTCTTTTCTCAATGGTCAAAAATCGTATCGATTTTCCACTAAACAGCCAAAAAAGTCATAGATTTGCTTTGCAGAGACATAAGACCTACATGTTCAGAAGTTTGAGCCGTTAGATTTTTTTTTAAAGAATTGAATTTTCTTAATCAGCAAGGACGCATTAAATTGATCAACAGTAGCTGTAAAGATGTTTACATTGTTAACAAAAAAATCTATCGTATCTATCATAAAAATCTATAAATGAGAGTTTTGCAAGGACATTTTCTTCAGAAAATGGAAAATTCTACTTATGCTTTTGTAACTTTTTCAATCTCTGGATTGTAGCATTTGCTGGCAGCTGTATGTTTTTTTTTTTCTTTTTTTTAGCTTTTAACCCGCACCTCGACAGCAGCAGTTCTTCTGGCCTTGAAGAAATCCATCTCCCTTGTATGTTGCCATGTTATTGCTCCCATATTGATCTAACCTTCGAAAGATACGGTCTGACACCTTTTACCTGTCAGTCAACCAGAGGCTTGAAGTGAGCTTCATATATCTCTCAAAAATCCTCATGCATACCACTGCAGAATTTTGCACAACACAGGCAGTGAATCTATAGAAACTTCACACATGGCCACCGGAATTTACTCAGGCTAAACTTTCACTCTGGGTATCCATTCCACCGACAAACATTGGATCTGTTTGCTTATTGCCCTTTTCAAAGGTTTCCTATAACTTCCAGGGGTACAGTGAGCAGTGAATAATTCAAGATTATCTTAATATATGTGCAGGGGGAGAACAGCGGACGTCGCTTATCGTTGTGTGTGTATTCAGTGCATGGGGCTGCACGATAAGGCTCATGACGGAGGTGACAGGGGCCGTAAGAGAGACAAAGTGTCTCGTCATCTTCACTTTCTTCGTTTAATTATGGAGTCTGAGCTGTCACGGTTCTTTGTGCGAGCGTTTGCCACTTTCTGCACTGCTAGCCTATGATCCGTCTCTCTCCAGTTGACACATGATATGACTCTATCAGAATTATTTGCCGCAGAAGGTCCCCGTGCACGTTAAGTAAAGTTCAAGTGGAAGCTGAGGGATTTGATCGCTCCGATATTCTCTCTCTCTCTTTCTTTCCTCTCCCCTTTTTATTTCTTCCTGCCATGCATCCTAAAATGTGTCAATGTCCTTTTTTTTTTAGCTTTTTTTTTTTTTTTGTTATTGATAGTCTTTCTTTTTTTACATAATATAGGCCTGCTACGGCCGGTTGCATAAACCTCTAAGACATGAAATATATGTATATATTAAGACTGTTCATAGCTTTTTTTTTTAAATTAGTTTCATAAAAACTTAGATTGGCCTAATTTGATACTGAAAAGTATGACTGCCCCTGACTAACTCCTAGTGGCTACTTAAGACACTGTCTTAACCAACACAGTCTCATGAAAGTGCGTATCCATACCACAATTGTCATTTCTCGTGGCATTTATTCGCCAAAAATGTTTTTTGCGTGCATATGCTACGCACTGAAAACCCCCAGGGTAGGTTTAGGGGGAAGGGGGGTGGGGAGTTCGTATTATATGCCAAAAAGTGCGTATCATATGCACGCGCAAAACGCGTACCATATGCACGCAAAAAATAGTTTTGCCGTATTGGCTCGAGAAATGACATTCGTGCTATATACAAACTTTCATAAGATCGGGCTCGTCTTAACATAATGGCTATGTTTATTTAACCGGCCCCTGGTTTCACAAACAAGGCTTAGATTAAGCACGATTAGGCCTTAGTTTAATTTTTATAAATGTACCTTAGAAAAAAACATTACTGGTATACATCGTAACCAGTTAAGCGCTCTTTGATAACGTGATGATTACGTCCTTGCAGATCATCTGTCCATCATCGTATAAAGCCCGCCCTGGCAATTTGATTGGCCTGAACGTTTCTTGTCTGATAATACTCCTCAAAAAAGGATCGAGTCCAGACCGAACTTCGAACTTCTTTGATTTTCTACCTGTTCATGAAGAGGCATTTAAAAATAAATCTTCTTTAGTTAAAAACAAAGAACGTCTAACACCGTGTCCTAACTACACGCGACGCGATAAAATTCCAGCGACAGCAAGTGTGTCTGTCCACGCTAGACGCGACGCGACTGTGAGACGCCACATTCAGAACAGCATGTGAGCCTATGGTGTGAGCAGATCCTCTCTGTGAAAGCGCACTGTTGGCCCGCACTCGCACTGGAAATGGGTAAGGACGTAATCAAATCAAGAAATAACATTTTTAAAAATCAAAACATTAACAAAACATACTCATTGACTAATTTTGTGATAAAGTACAGAATGTTTGCATAGATTTCATTTTGAACGCTATATTATCTGCTTTCAAAATCTGAGGTAAATTATCCATTATCTTGTGGCACAGTGACCTGTTTTTAACTAAAAAATAAATGATGTGTATCATAACCAGTCTAATTCCTTCATTCTGTCAGCCGCGACGTCGCAGAAATAGGAACCGTTTCTAAATTAGAAACTTTGCGTGTCGCCGTCGCGTCTGGTTAGGACAAAAACTCTGATTAACATACCTTTTATCGCGCGTCGCGGTATCGCGTCGCGTGTAGTTAGGACACGGTGTAAGTCTCTGGGGCATGTTTTCTTGTTTGTGATAAAAGCTTTCACCAACTTCATTTTTTTAACAATATTCATTTTTCAAACTTTTCTTTCTCCAGGTAACGAGTTCGGCCATCCGGAATGGCTCGACTTTCCCAGGAAAGGAAACAATGAGAGCTACTATTATGCCCGTCGCCAGTTCAACCTTGTGGACATTGAGCATCTGCGATACCGACAACTGTACGCTTTCGACCGTGACATGAATCTCACTGAGGACAAATACGGCTGGCTGGCTGCTGGTCAGGTGAGATGCACATACACACATTGTGCAAAAAGTGCATGCCTCACACTGGTTTTAACCTACAGAAGAAACCTGGTGTAAATCTCCTTCCTGGATCTGTCCTTGCCATCTGTTAAACTGTGGGGAGCTATTTATCTGCCATATTAAATGGGATATGAAATGCATGGCCCATATGATAATGAAATTGCATAATACAGCCAACCAGGCATGACTCTCAATAGCAGGAAGCCCATTTCACACACATACCCCTTGTACTGAAGACAGTAGAAATAAGATTTCCTGGGTATTAAACGGTATAAAAACCTTTCCTACGCTGGGGTTCAGAGTTTATGTCAAATATATGTATCAATGCTATTAGAGACTCATATCGTCTTTATAAAAAGAGGTGTAGGTTTCCTAGCTTGATCATCAGACAAGTGACCCAAACCCTTGCAAACAACCAAATCAGTAGGGGTGGTCTGATTTCCCGATTCGATTCGATTACGATTATTGAAGTCCCGATTCGATTACAGTCGATTTTCGATTATTAACGATTCTCGATTACCGATTATTGATTTTTCCATTTCACAACAGTAAACTAAAATACACTAGACCAACATATGATTATATTAGCAGCAGCAACATTTTGGTATTAATTGCACTTTTTATTTGTTTGATATTCATTGAAAATATAATGATGGTTCGTGAGGACATGCAAACATGCTTGTTGTCTACTACTTAGGCAACTCATTATCTTTAAATTTATTAACTTTAAAAATTTTTTCAAAAGCAATTGTGTTGCATTAATGCAAATGCACCTGGTTCTATTAATTGACAGCATTAAAATGTATTTTGTGATTTCCTTCAATTGAAAATATTTGAAGCAAGTTTGGGGGACCCGATTCAGAGAATCACCTAGAAATTCAAAAGAACAGCATTTATCTGAAATAGAAAGCTTTTGTAACATTAAACAATACCGTTCAAATGTTTGGAGTCGGTAAGAATTTTTATTTAATTTTTTGGGCAAAAGAAAAAAGAAATCTATACTTTTATTCATCAAGGATAAATTAAGTTGATCAAAAGTTAAAGTATAAGACATTTATAATGTTACAAATCGATTATCTGAATCTTTTGTGTGTGACTATAAATAATTTGCTTTAAAAGTACAAAGTAATGACCCATAAAGAACTAATGTACAATATATTTTATTAACATTACAAAGAACGACCAGGAAAATAAATGTGTGCCTGAACTAGGAGCATACTTGTAGTAAATTAATATTATAACGACTGGTACAGCCGAGTGTTTTTCCTCCTCTGGCTGGAAAGGTGTCGTCATATGGCTTATCATATTTGTCGTGTTTCCGTCGTTGGTTTTATTCCACAAAGCGTACAACTAGTGCGGCTCTTGTCCAGCTCCTTTCCCCCTTCAACTTAAGAAGCCAAAATATTTCCACACGTCAGCTTTTAACCTAACAAGGAAGGTGTTTGGATCTCGCGTGCCATCTCATCTCTGTTCTGTGCACGCCACAGACGGTCCGGCCACTGCACTTCCGCGCTTCAGAGTTCCGTCTTTCTCCGTCAATATTACGTTATTATAAATACATTAAAAAAAAAAATTTTTTTGGAAATCGATTTTTTGACATTTGTGAATCGATTCAGGATCGTCCACGTCCGCATCGCGATGCATCGAGAATCGATTTTTTCCCCCACCCCTACAAATCAGCAGGTTTAGGATAGGTTTTCAGCAAAGTACCTGTACTCACATCAACAATTTACGTATTTGTTTAAATGACGTCTCCTAAGGAATTTTAGAAAAAAATATCTAAGAACTCATGATCTAGGACCAACATCTGAGCAATAAAACCATCTCTTGTTTTTGCTTCTATCAGGCGGCAGTCACGACTTTGGATCAAGCTGATAAGGTGATCGTATTTGAACGCGCAAACCTGTTGTTTGTTTTCAACTTCCATCCCTGCAACAGCTACACTGACTACAGGGTGGCGGTGGAGCATGCTGGGAAGTATCCTTTTACCAGGGAGCTCCTAGCACATCCTAGTAATGGAGTGTGTTTATATGTGTGTGGGAGTGAGATTATATATGTGTATATTTGTGTGTGTATGAGTTGTGATACAGGAAGCATGTGGGAGAGAGGTTAGGTCACTTATTTGAAATGCATTAGCCGCATATAGTATATGCATGATAAGACTGAGTGTGTATATTTACAATGTAAGGTGTGCGTGTGCGTCACTTCATGGCTCTTTAGAGGCTGACCTGCCATTGGTTGCGACACATTCCCATTGATGTTTGAAGACTTGTACACTAGGGAGGAAGGGGGAGGGGAAACCAACAAGTTTTGAAAACACATTTAATTGGCTGCAGAGATGCTATATGTGACTTTCATCACACAAAACGAGCTGCTCATGCCTATGTGTGTGCGTGGGTGTGAGTATGTGATGCTGTGTTGGGGCATTCAGGTTGCACCAATGGGAGTTTGTGTTTGTATGGAGACTCCAATTAGGATGAGACAATGAGACGCCCTATGACAAGAGAAACTACGGCTCATCAAACATTACCTACTTGCATATTTACTCATACAAATACCCTCACTCACCAACATGGTTAAAATCTACAAAGATGAAATAATATCGTTGTAGTTTTTGCTAGAAAGGGCTGTTGGCATGTAGTGGATAACATTTCCTTAAGCTGGAAATCGGCTAAATTAAAGGCACAATGTTTGTTGAAACTTGATAAGAGTCCTGCCTTGAACACATCTAAATGCAAATATTTAATTATAGTAATAGCGACAGAAAATGACACGTTTAACATTGATGTCCTACTAGCAACATACTAAAATATGCCTTTGAGTGCTAAACATGCTAAAACATGTTAGCAACAGGAAGTTGTTGTAACTCAAGCATACATTGTCCAATCTGCCCCACACGTCACATGTTGGCCTGGCCTGAAGACATCTACATGACATTTTTTTTTCTTGTTAATAAGAAAAAGAGGTTAATTATCTTATTAATAATTATCAAATTAATATAATAATTTTAAAATAGTATTTGGCTTAGAATTTGTTTTGTCTCTTTTTTGCTTTAATCATTATATTATTATTAAAATCATAACAGGTTTTCACTCAAATTGTTATGCTGACGATATAAAATATAATGAAAAGCGAAATAAACACATTTTTACTTGTGCTCAGACTTTTGGGCCAGAACTCGCTGTATAAATCTGTCGTAAATGTCTTCATTTATTTTCAAGGCTCGTTTCTTCTTGTCATGAGTCTGTGCTTTAGCGTGAGTCGCTGGAAACATCGGAGTCTTCTTTGTGAGCCCATTGGAATTGAGGCACCTATACATCAGATCAATAAAACAGTAAATTGTGCTTGCAAGCAGACCACAGCAGTCTGCCTCTGATAGAGTGGGATCTATTTATTTTGCCCCCAAGAACAGAACTCTCTGTTGGGGGAGGCTTGAGTGGGGTCTGCAAGGGGTTTTCTGCGGTCTCGATGCTTCGGGGAAAGGGAATGTGATCGATAATCCGCTGTAGGAGTTTAATTCCAGACCTTTCCCTGCAACTCTTTCCACTTTTGTGTATCATTCATTGTGTTTTTGCTCAAAGTCTAAATCTTTTCGCTGTCAAGGGAAGTGGAGAGGGATACTACTCATCTGTCATAGTCAACAATTGCTTAGGAGACACACTTTGCCAGGCAACGTTTTGATAAATAAGTACAAAGACAAAGATTACGTGTGCTTGAACGAGAATATTGTTGCTTGTTGCCAAGTGAGATCGTTTCAAAATGACAATACCCTTTTATGGTTTTATTAATGATGAAATGCTAGACTTTTTCTTACAAAATGGAAGAGTTTGGAATTGTATACATTGAACAAGTTGTTTCTCTCCAGGTTCACTGTACGTGATAACATGATCAGTATGTTTGTTTGTACACAAACACAACCATTCAAAAACCAATAAGCAGTTTTTAACAATGGTAATGCCTAGTAGCCAAGTATACTGTTTTATAATGCTTTCTGAAGGATCATATGTCACTGTAGACTGTAGTGACTGCGGTTTTGCCATCACAGGAAAAAAAATTACATTTTAAAATATATTAAAATAGAAAACCGTTTGTTTTTTACAACGAAAACCGTTACCATGTTTTACTGTTTTTACTATTTTTGTTTTTATCAAAGAAATGCAGCCTTGGTGAGTATGAGAAAACATTAGAAAAAATTTGATTTAATATATATCTGAAGACAAAAGTACTGGTTAAGATACTGACAAAAATAGGGCTTTGTCATCTCTGCAAACTCAACCTTGCCCTCGCTTTCAAGCTCAATTATAAATCCCCCCACAGTCAAGTAATAAACACCTCTGCAAGGTACAGAGAAACGTGTGGTGAATGGCAAGTTTGAACCATTTCACTTATGCTCTCTCCAGCAGTTCCAGGCTCGAGCGACCAGCCCTTCATTGCAGAGGCCCTCACCCACCCAACAGCTCCGCTCATACCCCCTGTTCTCCTCTTCAGAGAACAAGGCCTGCGGGGAGCAGCCGGAGATGAGCTCCACCAGCTGAAGGCCTCCCACCAGGGCCTCTATTTAATCATGGCCCAGGCAGCGAGCCTGCTTGGCGGGGAATAAAGACACCCTTTAGCCAGGGCCACTTAGGCTTCCTCCTGCCCCTGCCGCTGCCCTTTCTGTGTCTTGCACATGAGGGGGGGAGCCCTCTTTCCATGCCACCAGCCGTCGGGCTTTGAAGATGAGAGACGAGGGTGTTAGAAGTGCACGACCGGCGGAAAGAACGGTAAATATGGTCCATGTGCGCCTCCCCGAACAGCTAATCGTTTTGTGTTTGCTCGTGTATTCGTCTCATTAAAACATCGCCTTTAACCTAAGTCCATGTGGGCTTTGTGAGGAAAAAAATCATTTCATCCGTTCCAACCCAGAAGCCAAAAGCCTAAACGTAGAGTTTAAAATGGCATTGATATTCAAGTGGCGTTGTGTTTTTTTTTTTTTTTTTTTTTTTTTTTACCTGCCAGTAGATTTGTCCCATTCTCTTTCTCTCAACGCCCTTTCCTGTTCCTCTGACTCTCAGTGCTGATACTGTAGATGTTGAAGTGTGAATCCCACCAGGACAGCAGCTTGATCTGTCTTTCAATATGCTGTGAGTCACATCCCCATTATATCTCATGCGTAATACAGTGACACACACCTGATATGGAGGTCTAGTATTGCTTTCTATCTGCCGTCCCTCGTTCCCATAGCTGTGCTGCTGATCGGCTGGAGCCGTTACTAATCGCTTAAACCTGATCATTATGCCAGATTTCTTCTCTGCTGGAGTGTTTTGTTTTGGGGAAGGCAGGGACGAGGTCTTGGAGGACGATCAATCATTTTTCCTCGTAGGAGAATATCGATCCTTCCGGTCTCCAGGGCCATGAAGTGCAGAGGGGACATTCAGCCAATCGAACGGGTCAATAAGAACGTGGCTTGCTCAAGCCAGCTTCTGATAGGTGATCACAGCTACTCTTTCTGGTGGACTGGTGGGGACAGTCACAAAACAGGGTTTATATGGATGGTGTTTTTCCCGTAGGACAGATTGAATTAAGATAGTTATTATTTAAATGTGACGCGTGCTGGCAAATGGAGTCGCAATGAGCAAATTGACACAATATCTGTTAAAATTCTTCAAAATGATCTATGAATTGTTGGAATCAAACAAAAAAAAAGAGCTAATGTTTGATATGTAGAGAGTTAGCAAAGTCAATTTTGGGAAAAATCGAGTTAGTTTTTGGAAGTTTCCAAAACAAAATCACCTAGCAACCACACTTTTAAATCCCTGGTAATAACACCAAATTTGGCTCACACCAATTCAAACCCAAATTAATTATATCTAAAATTTAAATAAAATATTTATTCATCTTTTTTTTTTCCCCTCCTGATACCACAATTGTTTGACACAATTGTTGGATCTAATGTAAATGTTTTTCTCCAAAGGTTAACCAAATATTAATTTAAGATGTAACAGATCATGTTTGTGTGAATACTCACCACGACAGATATTTTGAAGTACTGTAATTCTGTGTATATGTGTATATCGCGACCGCACGATGTCTTTATGCACACGCATAGGATATGTCAGTCAGCGCGAGTAAGGTCGTTTTGTTTACATCAATATTTGACGCATTTTGACTTCATGGGTCACATACGTATTTTTTTTATTTGAGTATTATGGATAATAACTTTTTGCAGTTTTTCTTCTATTGGGTTTACATGAACAGTAAGTCTCATTTACAAAGTCCAATCACACTCAGAAAAGCATAAAAGGAAATAAGTCATTCAGACTCTATTCCTACAGAGAATGTAAAGAGTGCATTCAGGTCTACAGCAGACTAAGGGTTCCCCAGTTAAAACGTGTCCGGGGGCAAGTTATCTTTAGATCAGTTGGGGTGCTGAGAGAAAGCCCCGTCTTCAACTCAGAGACCTGTATATACAGGATGGCAGAAACTTTTCTCTGCATTATTCATGAAGACTAATGCACAAAGTTGAGGTAAAAGAATACAGATGTAATGTTGCATATTCGTCAGGCAGGTGAAATCGCAATCAACCACCCCTTTAAAAAGTGTGAATCGGCTAGAGAGAGAAATGATAAGCTGTGTTTGGAATGAAAGAGTGGGTCGAGGTGGAGAAAACTTTCAAACAGATAAAGAGAGAGAGCGAGAGAAGGTCATGTGGGTATAGATTTTAGATTTAGGATATTAGATTTTCTACAGTTCAAGGAGTTTAGGTGAATGGCCCACGGCTGTGTTGATTCACCAGAGTGCTTCCTGTGGTGTGGAGCCTCGATTCCTTCCCCAAGAGTCGCTCAATCCTTCCGTAGACAGTGGAGGAGCCTGGTGGAAAATATCGTCATCCGTTCGGGGAGAAATCAGCCCCTTTACAAACAACCGAGGGGAAAGTTGGAAAGGGGGAAAGCAGATCGAGTAGGGGATGCTTTGGAAATACATGACAGCATGCAGGAAAAAAAAGACTGAAATCAAAACAGCAGAGATTGCTTTGCCTCCAACCTCTCCAAAGATGCAGAAATTCTCTGAAAATTCTCAGAGGTTCTGCTCGCGCACACGGCACTGTGGTCTGTTTACTAGATTCAACCGCAATCCCTCTGAAATCCCCAATTTTACACAGAGCCGTAGCGTTTTTATTGCCGATTTTAAAACTATCACGGCAAGTCGGCGGATGTAATCTCTCTCCAAAATGATGTGCTTTGCCAATTCCTGAACCTGATGCACCCCACCCCCTATAGCGAGAAAGTCGGGTCTGTATCAGATCCATAATTTTTGGAAGTAGAGATTGCCTGGTTTAATTAGAATAAGTTTGCCACCTGCCCTTCTTATCCAGCTCACAATTAAAAAAACGTGTTTGACTTCCTCTAATCTCTTCAGCAGCTGGCAGCTTTTACGAGCGTTGCCATAAAACTCACCAGTCGAGAACCGCTGATTTAAAAGCGGTTAATGTATTGTAAGTCTGTGAAGGCATATATTCATTTAGTCGTCGTAAAACTTTGTTGCATAACGGGAGCTGTTTTCCATTGTTTGTAGATGTTTCACCTCTTCAGCAGCGGCCAAATGTCAGGAATAATTTTTCAATAGCAATGCTGATTCAGATTCATTTATTCATGCTAATTGGTATACATTTATTATCTGCCAATTATTTTTTATTTTATTTATTTGACATATTTTGACCCTGACCTTCAGGGCTTCTTATGACCAAAAGAGAGAAAAAATTGACACAGTATGCCAATAAAATGTAAAAATGTGTTTATGAGTTGCCCTTCCAGGCATTGAAAATATATGCAGAAAATGTTTTCTGTTTTGTTATAATGTTAGACCCGCATAAAATATATAATATTAATGTAAGAAAATGCACTTAATGTTTTCCACTTTGCCCTTGACTTTTTTGTTCAGATCTATGCATTCATTTTCAGCACATATGTTTATCTGAAATTTGTTCTCTCCAGAAGTTCATAGTTTGCTCTTATCCGAAGTTTCAATTAATTTGATTAACTGCACGTATGTGATTTACATCTGGGATGTTATATGATTATAAGAATCCACTAACCTGTATTTTTCTTATTTTTTCTCTTCCCATAATGCAATAGTTTAGAGTCAGTGGTGTCCCCGGCTTCTCTCTTCACTGTGTGGAGCCTGTTCACTGGTCTGACTGTGAACACACACACACTTACACACTAACACGGCTCCAGTAGGGGGTAAATTATGTTGTAGTTAATGATTGCGTTTGCTATTGTGGGGGGTTCTCCATGGGAAGAGAAGGGTGAGATATGTTCCTTGAACACAAACTCTTGACTAAAGTCTCTTGACTAAGATGGATTAGCCATTATAATTATAAATGTCCTTGTGACACATAACGAACTTACTGAAAATCAACTTTCCAAGTAAATTCCCTCTGACATCATGAATCAGTCTGTGGTATACATGAATTCAAGCGCTAGCAGGGTCCTTGATCCACTAAACATTGACGATTCAAATACATGTAACAGGATTACCAGGTCACAAATAAAAACCTAGCTGGTATTTATTAACAAAATTGCTGCATAGCACTTCCACTTCTGGTATCATTTGTGGAGCAGTCATTTTAATTGTCATAAATGTAACAAATATGCAAAGTAAGTTGCTTTATTTATTTTTTATTTTTTTAAATACATGGATGGATATATGGCAGATTGTTTTATTATATGATTGATATCAAAAATACTGTAAAACTAATATTGTGAATATTATACAGTTTAAAATGGCTGTTTTCTGTTTTTCAAATGTTATTTATTCATTTGATGGCAAAGCTGAATTTTCATTGGTATTCGGTGTCACGTGAGCCTTCAGAAATCATTCTAGTAAGCTGGTTTTCTATTTTTATTGTATAATTATATATTATGCACTGTGTTTTCTCTATGCATTTTTAGCGGTCTCTCACGACAGCAAATGTGCATGTGCCTCAGTACCTCAGAGATGTAGTGAGAGATCCATGTCTTGTGTGTCATTTGTCGGGTGGCTTCCCTCTCTTCTTGAGCTGTTACTCAACAGAAGAGACATCCATCACATCTCATGCGTTTATCATTATCCGACCAACCATCTGTCCCTGAGCTACTCTTGACGAGAGAGAGGGAAAGAATAAGAGAGTGATAAATGTCGCAAGACCAAAGAGCGTCTCCTTACAGTTCCTTGATCATGTTTCGTATCAGATATAAGATCAAATTGAACTCGGACGAGCTGCAATATGGGGGTCACGGGAGGCTTGTGCAGGACACGGAGTTCTTCACAGAGCCCATGCCTTTCAATGGCAGAGCCCAATCATTTCTGGTGAGTTTCATCTCAACTACACCTTTCAACTCTTAAACCTTCAACAAAAACGGTTGTGTAATGTAGTGAGTAAAAAGCTGGGCAGTTCCATGACTTCAACTAACTCAATCCCTAGATGTCATATACCATATTTCCGTCACTATATTTTTCCATGATTTTGTCCCCACCACTTGAAATGACTTGCAAAGGAATGATTCTGCATCTCCATTGGTCAAGGAGGAGTTTTCATTTCGTTTTTTTTATAATGAGTGGTGATCTAACACTGGAATTTGTTATCTCAGACCTACATAGTTAAACCACAAAACAAAATGCAGACAAATGTGATAACTCAAAACCCATAACTCAAAGCAAAGATATGCTAGACAAATAATTAAATGTGCAGTTGTGGATCAATGCATTTATCCTCTATAGCCACAAAATCCAAGCAAATAGAGGCAGATGTAGAAATTAAGTTATATAAAAAAAAATATACAAGCATTTGAAATGGTCAGCAAGATTTGATTGCTACCTTAACTTTAAATTATGATTTATGAAGGTGTTTGGCAACTTAATACACTGTTCTCACGAACTGATCCCACGAACAGTGTTTTTTTAATGAAAGATTTTAGATTTTAAAGTTTCCATTTGATCTCCTCATGTGCTGGAATGATGTACTTGTTGTCTCTTGAGTGCATAGCTCTGAATTAAAGCACACTAGATGTGTGGTAAACAGATCCTTGGTTCAGGCCCTAGAGAAATGCTACAGTTAAACATACTTTACTTGAACTAGCTCAAAACAGCAGTGCTTCTAAAGAGGTGAGCACACTAGTATTTCATTATGCAATGGTAATCTTCAGAGAGTATGGCATTTATTGAAAAATACAGCTTTAAGGTAAGAGCAAGATATTGAATAAATCATGATCTCATTTCAACCTCATTACAGCTAGTTGAATTTTATGACAATCCACTTTATATAGTCTGAACTCTGAAGGTGAGCACTGCTGCCCTTCCCATAAATCAGCGGCCCAAACGGATTCTGGTTTGAGGTATAGGCTCTTCATGTTATGCAAATGTGATTATTGCTATGTTAAGGTTGTTTTCGAGAGTTTGAGATCTTTGTGCAGAATAACTGAATGTCATGCTGGGTAATATTTGTCTCCATGCTGTGTAACATTTCCTTATTCTGTCTTAACTTTCTCTGTCTTCATGCTATATGAAGGTTCTTTGTGTTACAAAAGTTCTTCCTGTGTAGTTTTTTAGTGCTTTATGCACTGTAAAGTTTATTTGCAGACCTGTAAAAGTTTATTTAGCAGTGTAACACCGTTACTGCAGACGTGAAGGCTGCGATGCCACAAAAGCGAATACAACCCATTTATAATTAATAATTCGGTCTATGGATATGGTGCAAGGAGACGCACCAAATTCCCTACTGTAAACTGATGCCCTGTTCTATTTCTAATGTTCTGCAAGCGCTTGCACTAATTTTGATGTGAAAACAAATGGATTTGCAATGGTCGCGTTGTCACATTCAGTATATACATGTTCTTAGTGCAGTTTGAACGTTCAAAGGTAAAAGCTTGTAAATTCTCTTTCTGTGTTGAGGTTTCCTTATGCACTATTGTTTTTTTGTGCTTTTTAAAACGTTCGTATGGTTGTTCATACAGCGTTAAACTTTTTCATACGGTGTGTATGACAAATGCATTGGATTCCCATTATACTGTACAAACTCTTTGCTGATTTAATGATACAAAGTTGTGTATGGAGCCATTTGAGCGTGCAGTGCTTGCCTGGATACAGCAGATGAATCCAAACTCTGGAGATGGAGATGAAGCCTGGGGGAGGTTTCAGGCTGAACTTCAAAATGTTCCCCATATTTATTTTCAGAGTTCTCAATCTGTCTCTATCTTTCCCTCTTTCTCTCCCTTTTCTCCACTGCCAGTAACTGCCCATTCAGTCATTTCCCCAGGCTGTTTTCTGATGGAGCGCTGGGGCCAGTGAATAAGGTAGGCCTGTAACGAACAGTTGAAAGAGCCGTCTCCAGTCAGTTAGCCCGTGAAAGCCTGGGTTCGTTTCTGAATCATGGTATAAGCTTTCTGTTTAGCTTTCCTTCTCTCTCCCTCTCTCTTGAGGCAGGTCCATAAACACACACTCTTAGTTTCATATTGCTATTGATCTTTGGCTGCCCCTTATTTATAGACTGATAAATGTATCATTTGTTTTCTCTGCTATAGAAGGAAACTCAGCCTATTAGTTTCTCAACGTCTTCCTCGTATTTATCTTTTATGGTCCGCCTCGCCTTCCTTTTTATGGTCGACTGGCTAGGCTGCTTATTAAGGGTATTCAGATGAATAAAAAAGATTGATTAAATAGGAGGATGGTGAAACAAACATTTTCCTAGTAATCACACTTTGTGATCACCAAGGTGGAGCCAACTGGTTGATGAGCCGAGGTGGAGTGATAGGCTTTTCGGCTGGAGGTAGAGTCTGGGATCCTGGGAGCTGGAAACCGGAAGATCCGAAGCAGATTCACGGAGCAGAGTGGAGTCAGAGGAGGAGACAAGGAACTGAGGGCAAACCGCAAAGGCGGGGCACAGGAACTGGCTGTTATTTGAAGAGGAGTTGGGAAAGGGCAGCCCGTTCTCATCCCAAGACGTCATCTGCTTTTGACCATACGTCAACATCTGACTTTTTAACGTCAGTTAGATTACGCTATCTAATCCTAACCCTACCCCAGACCTAAACCTACCCACATCATCTAATTGACACTAAAGGTAAAGCATCAAGCATTAAAAGGTACCCTAAGACGTCGAATGTTGACGTATGGTCAAAAGCGTCAGTTAGATTACGTATTGGGATGAGAATGGGTTGGAAAGGGAGACTAGGCAGGATCTCTGGAGAAACAGGAGACTTTAAACTGGGCGGGACCAGTGGAGACACAGGAGACAGGGAGATCCTCTTCCAATTCCTTATCGTATCTTGACCAACTGCTTGGCAACCTTCAGTGCTGGGAGTGTAGACATGGCTCCACTTCAAGCCCTTAACTCCATAAGCATGCCCACTGGAAGTCATGGTGATCTCTTTCTCAGGCTCGAGCTCCGAGGCTATAGTGGGCTCCATCTTTATCTCTGGCTCTTGCATTGCAGCAGGCTCGGGCTCTCTGCATGCGGTGGGCTCTGGGGTTTGCTCCGTGCAGTATGTTTGAGGTGGATGGCTGGGTTCTGGGTCCGGAGTGGGGTCGGTGGGTTCTTCAGCAGTGTAGACGATCCATTGTTCACCAGCACCCAGTCCATGTCCAGGCGTTCGTTCAGGCTGATGAAAAAAAAAACAGTCAGTGGTCGGGGAAGTTGGTAAGGTACGGCATTTCTAAACATTTCCTTGTGTGGTCCTTGAAGTTTAGCTCTTCTTGCACTAGTCTAGATGGAGCAATTGGATAGCAGGTAAGTTGATTGACTCAGGAAATTCAATAACAAAGTCTTTACTTAAAAAAACACTGTAGAGAAGAATACCTAAATATAGGAATACAGGAATCAAAGAACACAGGAACATTACACAAACATAAACAAGGCTGAATAATGAATGAAGGAAACTAAGGGCTAACAGAGTTAATAAGGTAACTAAATGAACAAAATGTGAACCTAATCCAATCAGAAACCATCGACACTAATTAGTAATCTAAACTCAGACAAAGCAAAACAGGGAACAGAATGAAAACAAAACCAAAACAGAACGAGACCGGTAACCCCTCAACTGTCTTGCTCAGGGAGGTCTTAGGGGTCTCACAGTGAATTCGAACCCGGGTGTCTCACACCAAAGGCTTATGTGTCTTATCCACTGCACCATCACCACCCACTGCCCATGACCTCAGAGCGGAGATAAAACAGATATAGGTTTAATTAAGCTTCATAACTTTTGACAACAGAAGCAAAATACCCCACCCCCACCCCCAGTGTGCTGTTTTGTAAAATTTCTCAGAAAGTAGAATAATCACAATTATTCATTTATTTTTTCAGGCATACATAGAGAAATCTACTGAGTGTGTGCAGAATAAATGTCATCAGTCTATTTGGCAGCTTTTAAAATAATTTTAGTGTTACAATTGGCCCTGTTCTCCTCTATATAGAGACTGACCTTTATACTTGTGATAAAGTTCTGTTGCTAAGAAACCTTGGCATCTTTAAACCAATGAAATTATATATGTACCCTGCCGATCTTAATTCCTCTTTTATTGCTTTTAATGACAGAATCCGAACTCGTCAGTGTTTCTTTCGGTTCATTGTGAGTGCAAGCTATCTGTCCTATGCAAATCTGGCAAGTCTTTTTCTCTCTGTCATTTAATGTTTGGTTTTTAAAGACCGGATAAAAAAAGATAAACGCCCTCCTTCCCTCTCACACACGCTTTAGAGGAATGTCTGATTGTGACAGGAAATGAATTATTAAAACGAGACGCAGGTGCCGGATGCAGCCTCCATTTTTTTGTGACTCACAACATGATTTATTTAAAGGACTGTTGCTTCAAAGTCAGTTTAAAGTTTGTCTTTTCTCACCATTTCACTTTAACGGGACCCATCATCATCTCAATCACCGTTTTCCCCCTTCTCTCTGCCTCACCTCTCTCTTGTTCTGTTGCTATCTCACTTATTTTATTCCTTTTCTCAGAAACTAGCAAACGTTTGCACTTCTATCCTCACAGCTATTGCAGTTTGAAAGGATGAGCCGTTCTGGATGGCTAAGTCTGATATTGTAGCTTTCACATGGCACTCGGACATAAATAAACATCATGCTGGTTTCGATCAGGCCTGCTTGTTGGAAACATCACCCGTTACCATGAACAGCTCTTCCACAGGCGTTCTGCATGAATTACTCACTTTATCCCTCGTAGTTTTCATTTTAGGACAACAAGTACTACTTTATACACAGCAGCGCTTGTTCCAAAGAGCTCCAATTTGACAGATCAGAAAAAAAGATTTTCGCTCCCCTCCAATTTAGCCTTGATAGCAGGTGAGCTTCTTTGATTTCAAAGCAGTTGCTCAAATTTAGGACACATTCAGTGCTCAATCAGCCATTTTGCTAGCCTTCCACTCACATTGTACATATTTCCTTATTCCTGTTTTCAGATTTAACCCTGTATTGCAGGGGTCAGCAACCTTTTTGTCATAAAGTGCCATTTTTAAGAAAAAATAAATTGTGATCAGAATTTCTTCCTATTCAGATTAAATAAAGTACCATTTTGTCCCCCAACCCACCCAAATAATAATCGCTTCATTATTAACCATTTTATTGCAACATTATTTGCATTGTGTGTTTGCAGAAAACTTAACAGTTTCATTCCTAACTTTTTGTCACTTCGCATGAATTTAGAAGAGCACAGGGCGCTCTTAACAATTGTTCCTCTTTTCTTCTCTCTCTTTTAATCTCTCTCTCTCTCTCTCTCTCTCTCTCTCTCTCTCTCTCTAAAGAATGGGCAATAGAAGATATCTTAATGAGCACGATTGAATAATTACAGGCCTTAGATGTTTTCTTGATGAGATCCTTGCAGCTCATGATGGGCCATGCAGCTCTTCTGACGATTCCTGAAGAAAAGAACAGAGGAAAGATAAAGAAGAGTGAAGCTCCGTGATCAAAGTAACGAAAAGCTCCCTTTCATTTCACTCTCTATCTCAAGCAATATGAATCCTCCACGTCACTTCAGCCAAACTGTACGGATAATAAGGAAGGGAGCTGCGATGGAGGGTGGGGAAAACAGTGGGAGTTTTTATACTAATTTGTAACCTTCCCTCTGACCCACATTCATTGGGTCCCAGTGACCAGGTTGACTGAGTGACTGCCTTTGGAAGGACACCTTATTGGACATCGCTCTACAGATCATCACAGTTTTATGGGTCAGGTGACTTAGTAACCTTCCATTCCACCTTCATTAGCAGAAGGACCAACTCTGGAGTAAGATATATATTGAGAATTGAGCAGAACAAGGTGAAGAGAAAGAGAAAAGCCGGAAGAATCCTGCTTAGGACTGGGATACTCAATGGGAAAAACAGACCTCCCCATTCTCTCGGATTTGTACCCTTATGAAATGTTGATCAGGGTGTTTAAATATATAATCTATCCAAAGGCATTCCTCACCTTTTGAAAGAGAGGCACTGCAATATACAGACCTTCACTGTGGGTGGTGCGAGCGTTGAACGTGAAGCTGTCATTTGATCGTTTTTTTCCTCCACTTTGCATGAGCACGTTTTGAAAAGGTTTCTCTGACTCGAAGAGTCTTTGTAGTTCCAGTTTTGCATTAAGAGCAAGTACATATTTGCACACAGTCAACGTAGGTCACTGCAGGCTACCCCGAAGCATTGTGGGGTACTGTAAGTAAGGCACTGCCGTAATTAAAAGAAGTATAGGTACCTTTATCATGCAGCCCTGCATCTTAAAAACAAATTAGAGTTTTAGGGGTGTGTGTACCACACATCTCAGGTTACGACTGTAACCCTTGTTCCCTGTGAAAGGAACGAGACACTGCGTTGATACGACACTTTGAATAAAAGCATGAATAAAAACTCCAAGCAACCCCATTGATTTCAACGGAGAAGACTGAAGCCCGCTTATTGCACTTCCTGCCTGATGTCTGAGCGACTGTGCAGGTTCAAACTGAGCTTGACGACAGTCTGACAATTGTATATCTTCTAGTAGCTGTGCCATGATGAATCTGAATCACCTAATTCCTCAAAAACTTTGTTGAAGTATTTTGTCCCGTTGCTTTTATGGACTCTCTATCTATGGGCTTCTACCTTGACTTTGTGCCTCCATGTTCTTTTAGACAGTAAAGGATTGCCTGCGAGTTTCTACTCCTGTCTATACAGTAATGTCTCTATTGTGCGACAGAAAGTCCAGTGGTTATGATGCAATCTTTAACCTATTTTTACAAAAACGGCTTCTACGGGCCCGTTATGTAAGATACAAAGTAACGGAACATTTTATACATTGTCGTGTTTCTTTAGAAATAAATAATGGACAAATTAAGTCTTTGGAAGCCTCAGATGTAAAGTAATTCACTGTCAAAGTGACACCAAAATGAATGGGAGTCAATGTAATGCTAACAGCAGGTGAAGTTCTGCTACAATGGCGGCTCCCGCGAGGCTTCAACTTCCGGCTGATGGATTACCCCCTTGGTTGCGTCATGACGTAACATGTGACGACATACACGGAAGCTACAAAAAGACGCCGGCACATAACAGAGTTAGCTTTTATGATGAAGCAAGTCACAGGAGACGGCGTGGCAAAGAGTCCCTTGTCATTGAACAAGGGTTACAAGTCATAACCTGAGACATTCCCTTTCGAGCGAACTCACACTACGTCGATAAGACACTGGGGATCGAGTACCCACTATGGCACAACGAGCCTTACCTGTCCCATTGTGAAGCTGTGCACAGGCACACTTAGGACGAGAGCACTAGAGTGTCTAGCGTAGAAGGAATGTCCAGGCTATAGAATCTGATGAAAAGCCTGCAGAACCGTAGGCCATGCCACATTAGATGGCTCTTTAGGCGCACAGCCTGGCCTGAAATGCAAAATAGCCTTAATATCGCTTGGAGCAAACTCCAGGCACCTGTAAGATATAGAAAGGGTCTGAAGATCTTCTACTCTCCTCAGAGAGGTAATGGCTAAAAAAAGCTACCTTAAGGGGAAGGTTCTTGGCCTCAGCCAACTCCAGAGGTTCAAATGGGGCCTCAACCAGTCTTTTGAGAATCACTGCCAGGTCCCATATGGGAAATCTGGTCCAAGTCGCAGGTCTCATGATGCTCCCAGCACGGGACCTTGGGACAGGAGCCAAGGTTTCTTTCACATAGACAGGGAACGACAGCATCTGCACTGATCATGCAGAACGGGTTCACCCCTTGGTTTTCAATCACCACTGCATGGCCCTCACGTACAGTAGGCTGGTTGGAATCACGTTGAACGCTGCTGCCATGATCCCTCACACTCTTTTTTTGAAAATGTTTTACAGTGATGGCCTGACCTAGCTTCACCCTGGTCACCGTGGATCGGCTCGATCCATGCAGGCAACAGTTGTGCCCGCATCGTAACCGAGACCTCACCACCCCCTGGAACGTAGTTCTCTGGGCATGTGCCAACATACTTTCCTTTGTGTTGAGTCTCAACCCCAAGCTCTGGATGTGTGTAGTATAAATGTAATCCGGATTACTACATCCACCATGTTGTCTTTATCACGTGACCTACCAGTGTCAGTTGCGTCACTTCACCTCCATTCATAAATTCCCTCCTGTGGCCTCATGGGATAGGAAAGTGTCCATCGAATGCGCACTTGAGAATCTTGCCGGAAATAGTTGGTTATCCGGGAATTTTCGCCTACTGGTTTCAAACATTATGTATTCGGACATACTACGCCATTAACACACTGTTTTCATATGCTATTCGGTTTCAGCGTGTTTTGGTTGCTCGTGTGCTTTTCTGTCTTCACCAGGCTGTTAAGTCTTGATCATTTGTCTTAACACACTTTACATTTCAGCTAACATCATTTTTTTTTTTTTTTTTGGTTGGACTTTAACCTGAGAGTGGTTTTCTTGTCTAACTGAATGCAATTAGCATGCTAATTAAAATAGATAGATAGATAGATAGATAGATAGATAGATAGATAGATAGATAGATAGATAGATAGATAGATAGATAGATAGATAGATAGATAGATAGATAGATAGATAGATAGATAGATAGATAGATAGATTCAGACATTGCTACATCTCTTATGAACCCCATGGAAATCTTTCAAAAGGACTTGGAATATGGTTCACAGTATGAATGGACCACTTTTATGATTCTTATGATGCTTTTGTGTCCTTCTTGTCTCAATTCTAAAAGTTTCCTTTTAGTTTTCCTCATTCATGCAGGTTTGGAATAACATGAGGGTGAGTAGTAATGACAGAATTGTAATTTTTTTGGTAAGCTTTTAAGGACAGCAGTACACACCAGAATGAGCAGTCATGGTGTCTGCAGCTTAGATTTCTCTTCATCTTCATGTTGCTGGAGACACATGAGGTTCCCCTTCTTGCCCTGCTTCCTCCTGGACTGCTGTACCTGAAGATAGCATTTTTGTTTTAAATGTCAGTGATGGATTTGCTGGCTGGTCAGGGGTCACTGGCGGCCATGTAGTTTGTAATGGCTTGAGTTGCGTGATTACCGGTGCTGATGAGCCGACTGAAAGATGGTTATGCCAGAAATCAATGAGCCTGTTAATACTGTTTTGGCTCAAAGTGCCTTTTAAGAGATCCGGCTAATCGCAGCAGGCATTTTAATGGAGCTTGGGCGTCATGACGACATTACAAAAGTACATTCACACATGTACTTTTAACTATGTGTTTGTAGTTAGTAGCCGTCAACCCTCACGTTTTTTTCCAGATTTCTCACGTATTTGAGCTCTTTGTGAATGGTTGTTAGCACTAACAGTTACTAAACTAGCAGGTGGAGCGTAGCTTACCTTTGTCCGGATTACTGTTCCTAGTATTTGCCGACTCTTTGTTTGAAATTTCATATGGAACCCAAACCATTAAAAGTGCCAATTTTGTCCACATACCGGTCACTGGCTTCCCTTCCTTTCCACATAGGAATTTTAACATCTTTTTTCTTTTCTTTCTCCCAACTCTGCTGCTTCTCCTCGTTCGACTTGCTGGATGTTAACATTCGCGAGGCCATCAACATGGCCGCCATGTCCCAGAATGCAACGCGGCGTTGGGTTAACACAGACGGTGCTCTGACAAAAATATTCATTCAAAGGCAGGAAACTCTGCTGGTCTGTCTGTGGCTCAGGCCAGAAAGTGAGATTTCACTTATGCCCGAAGCTTTCTACGGGGTGAGTCTTAATTCAGTTCTCCTCTTGGAGTAGATCTCGATGCAGTGTCTGTATAGATGTAGATGTTATAGATGTTCTGCTAACATCAAATTCCAATATAAACAAAATTATATTGTTTGTTTTTTTTTTACTCATTCTCCTTCCCAGGATCACACAGAGACTTCTTAGTCAGACTATCTTGCATATTACATTAGATAATGATTGTTTTTCCCCATCACATTATAGTACACCTTATTCAAAATTCTGTATGATTTTGGTGTTCGTCAGAACTACAGCTCAGGCTACCTGCAGCTTCCATTCCTTTGAGATATTGTTTCCTGTTTCCAAAAAGCAGCAGTGACATCTAGTGGTCTAGTAGAGAACTGCATATGTGCAGGGATTAAAACTTAATACTCATCAATAGGGGGGTCCCTGGCCCGGCTCCATCTCCGTCCATCAAGGTTGAAGACCCCTGCTTTAGTAAAAAATTCATTTAGATCAATATCTAACATTAATACATTATTGATTGTGTGCTCATTCAGATAGTGCCCTTCAGCACCATAATGGACTTCAAGAGGTTGAAAACCCTAGATCTATATTACTATACAAGCCTGCTGCTATGGATTATATTAACAGGCATCCAAAATCGTCCCTCTCTGTCTTATGAGATTTAATTCAGATTTCATTATGAAAAAGACACAGCAGTAGCTATTGATTCACGAGTCACTGAAGTTAAACTTGACGTATGATAATATGCATTTTGTTGAAGTGTGAAGTGAACTTTCAGTATTGGATTATTATTGGTTATTTTTCATTTTATTCTTGGTTAAATGTATTCATTATTGGTTGAACATATCTTTTATAATTTAATTATTTTTTATTTAATATGAATCGTTTTCTGAATTATTTACTACTCTTAATTGTATTATTTGTTAAAGTTAATATTTATGTATTTATTCATTATTGATTGAACCTATATATATATATGAAGAGTTCAGATGCAAAAGCCTCTAAATGCCATTTGAAATTTTCTTCTTTAATGATGATTTTTATCAAACTTGTATATTTAAGTTCAGTAATTTCACTTAAAAAACAATTAATAGGTAATTATCATTGCCATTTAAGTGAAATTACTGAACTTAAATATACAAGTTTGATAAAAATCATCATTAAATAAGAAAATTTCAAATGGCATTTAGAGGCTTTTGCATCTAAACTCTTCATATATATATATATATATATATATATATATATTTACTTTATTACACAGAGAAAGGTACCGTGCTGAGGTCTCCTGGCCTGTCAATGATGCTCAATCTTATTATTCCTTATTCGATAAAACCCACTGAAAAGTCTCTCAACAGACAAACCACTTTGTGAGACCACACACAGACTCTGACATCTCATTTCCGAAGGCTTCAATAGGAACATAGTGAAGCTTCTGGTATTAAAACAGTGATTTTCTGTTTGTAGTCGCGGCAGCGTCGTCACGCTGGGAGCTCAGGTCCAGTTCCAGCAGGTGAGTGCAGGCCCTGGTAATAAACCTCATGTCTGCTCCCTGTGGAAATCAACCAGAACCTGACCTACATCAATGACTCTGTTTCCTCTCCCTACACACAATGTTTTATTCATGAGAACTTTCGCACGATATATTCTCTGCTTTATATATTCCTTTTTTCCTCTGAGAGAAACAAGTCGTTCTTGTCGGCATGTCGACGCCCGGACCCAATCACTTCTCATATCCCGCTGGACTGATCCCAGACCTGTAGTCTCATGTCCTGCTGTATGAAGTGAGGTCAAAGAACAGTGATTTCACTAATAAAAACTGTATTGCAAGGTACTCCCAGGTTACATAAAGAATTGTTTTTACACAGCAGATTAGAGCTCATTTTAACAGCGCAATAACTTGCTTTCAAGCTTTTCTCCCTGGAGAAATATTGTTTTGCCCTCTTTTTTTTCAGCTCAGCTGGTATATAGCCATGCATGTGAATAGTTTATCTGAGCAGCCAATATCCTCAACACTTTAAGACATGGATTTGCTTATTCTTGGACTTTCACATACGGTCAGAAACCTGAAACCGCAGCCCATTCTCACCCCCAAGGCGTCACTTAACTGACGCCTTGGGAAGCATTTGGACATGCTTCAATTTCTGACGCTTTAGGCGCCCTTTAGGCTAGCGTCAGTAAGATGACGCCCTAGGATCGCGTGTACCCTACCCCCACCCCACACCTAAACCTAACCGCGTCCTCTAACTGACGCTTTCCTTTAGCGTCAGTTAGATGACGCCGTAGGATCGCGTCATGTAAGTGACGCTAAAGGGCGCCTAAAACGTCAAATATTGAAGCATGGTCAAAGGTGACACCTTAGGGTGAGAATGCGTTGGAAACCGAGCCCATTTCCACCTGGTTGTAACATCTCAGATGATTTGATGACAGTCAGGCAGCGCTAAATAAACCGAAAACATCTTATCACAATCAACCCCATTGGATGGTAGTTGATGTGCGCTGATGTTTGTTTGTGTATTTAATTTTTTTTTTTTTTCTATTTCTTTCTAGATCTACATTCCTTGCAGAACTGCTTTGATTCTGGCAAATGAAGACATTGATTTCAGACTTTCAGGAGTGTGCAAGTAAATGAAGCTGGATCTTGCATCATATCCCAGAATCCTGTGCAACTCTATATCTGCATATATTCACTAGCAAACACTTATTGTCTCATGGTTTTACTCCTCATTTAAAGATATAGTTCCAGTGTGACTTTTTTTTTGTTCCGTGGAGTACAAAAGGAGTTAAGTAACAAAGTGTCCATGCTGCTCTTCTCCTTGCAACGAAAGTTGGTTGTCTTCTGAGTCCCAATGGATCCCCATCCACTTTCATTACATTTTATGGATATTTTGCCATGTCATTTTGGTTCCACAGAATAATCATTAATTGAATTCGAAACTGTCTAAGGCCGTGTGTCCACCAAAGCGTTTTTTGCCAGCTGAAAATGCTAGACGCTCTGCTGAAGACGCCGTGCTTTGTGCGCTTGAGAGCGTTTTGGCAGCGTAGCGTTTTTTTTCCGTTGAGACGTTTCGTTGCCATGATACAGAATATCCGCAGCACAGTTTACTGATTTCGCAGATAATTTGTTTCATACTAAAAATTCATTTTTCATCCATTTTGTTGGGTTAGCTCTGCTGGTTGATGTCGTTGTAAAAAAAAAATTTTGTGACAGTTGGTCGGTGTGGTTTAGTCCCGCCCCTCGTCAACTGTGATTGGACGGGTGGGTAAAAAGTGACAGTGATGAGCACTGCGTTTTATCCAAAGTTGAACATTTTTCAACTCTCGGCAACCAGTAAAACATGCTGGGCGCTCGGCGCTTCAGTGTGAAAAAAATGTTCAGCGCCTCGTTACGCTCATGGCGTTTAAAAAACGTGGCGCTCCCATTGAAAACAATTGAAAACGTATGCCAGGCGCGTGGAAAAACGCTTTGGTGGACACACGGCCTAAGGGTGACCCAATGTTGAAAGAATTTTTATTTAATCTGTTTTCATAATGTTTTTTTGTTGTTGTTGTTATTTTGTTTTACTGAAATGATGGTTATTGAAATTTTAGAGTAGGGGTAACTCGTTTCTAGAGTTTCACCGTCGTGCAAAATTGAGCTCCAATTTTCCGCAAGACACCATGCTTGTAAGTTTCTAGTATGCTTAGTAAGACCTTGATCTTGATGTGTTTATTTAGGGTTGGAGCTGATCTCAGGACAGTGGACACCCATATTTTAGAGGTTTATGCATTACAACAGCACAAAGAGATTTTAAAGTGTTGTTGTGAACATTAATTCTAGAGGCATTCTGTTAGAATGCTTGTGTTATGACATCAGCAAGGTCATTTTGCTCTCTGTCTCTCCATCTCTCTATTCATCCTGCTTTTCCTCTTTCCCCTCATAACCTTATCCTGCCTTCGCTTAGCCTTAAATGCCTCCAATCCATGATTCTGATTTAGTGGGCCATTAAAAAGTTTTACAGCGCCGGGTGACATCATGGGCCAGTCCGATGTGGTAGCGAATATGAATCCCCTGGGCCTCGCAGAAATCTAGTGTCCTCTCCAGGGAAGGATTCCCTTGTAACCGATCCCTTGAGTGTGAGGTCTAAGCAGCTGTTCTGACACAACAGGAGACAAAATTCCCATCTAATTACTCTAATTAACATTTTTTTCCCTTAATGCGTTTAATTAAATTGCTTCAGTTTAATCTGTTGCTGCACTTTAATTTTGCCAGAGCTCTCAGCCTAAGCGTTTAAACTTTAATAAGACAATATATCAATATTTAAGACATTCTTGTCCTTGTTATAGTGGAGTTCATTGCGTCCACAAAAAGCAACCAGGTTGGTCAAATAAACATTAAAAAACAACTGTGAGGGGATATACACTAATGCCGTGTGTCCACCAAAGCGTTTTTATCCAGCTGAAAACGCCAAACGCCGAGCTTTGGGTGCTTGAGAGCGTTTGAGAGTGTTGTTGCTATGATACAGAATATCCGCAGCACAGTTTACTTGTAACTGATTTCGCAGATAATTTGTTTCGTACTAAAAAAATAATTTTTCATCCATTTTGTTTGGTTAGCTCTGTTGGTTGATGTCGTTGTACAGAAAGAATGTTGTGACAGTTGGTCAGTGTGGTTTAGTCCCACCCCTCCTCCACTGTGATTGGACGGCTGGGTAAAAAGTGACAGTGATGAGCGCTGCGTTTTATCCAAAGTTGAACATTTTTCAACTCTCGGCAACCAGTAAAAACGATGGGGCGCACAACGCTTCAGCGTGAAAAAAAAAAAAAACGCTCAGCGCCTCGTTACGCTCATGGCGTTTAATTTAAGGTCTGGATTCAGATGTGTAAAAATGTTCCCTCCCAAACATTCTTTCACAATTTAAGACTAATGAATCTCAGCTTTGTCATCTTGGAATATGGCCATGATGGGTCTTCCTACATGGTTGTTTAAGAAATGAAAATCTATACACACTCCATCAATTAAAATAAGTATTGCCAAACATATTTTTGAATGGGCAGTGTGGATTGAAGAGATTGTTTGTTGGCTGACACAAAATAATGATTAACATCCCATTGATTAATGTGAGCTATGTAATTAAGACTCAAAACACCTTAAAGGAATATTCCAGGTTAACAACCAGTTATCTCAAACTATTGAAACAGATTATATTTACAATGTTAGTCTATGAGGCAGACAGATAATCAGACCTTCATATTTTAATGAAATTGCTTGCAATCCCAATTACATTGTTGTGTTCAACTGCTTGATTACAAAAAAACATAATATTTTTTTTTAACAAATCATAAAGGGTCAAATCAACTCGTTCCATTTCCATAAATATAGTCAGTTACACTAACTGAACTAAGAGAACAGATTATATAGCCTATTTTACACTATTATAAGAGGGACAGAGCTTAAACATAATGGCATTTGAACAATCGGATGGTGATACTTTTATGTTATATAGGCACTGAAAATCCACACACTAACATAAGGCACACACTGTAAGACATACAATAAAACGCTGTATAAAGAACTGCACACTTCACCAATGTACAATAAAACTAATGTACTGAACCCAAAATGAATGCAACATTAATGTATGATACAATGATACAAAATGTATAATTGTATTTTGTAGAACTTAATATACTGTAAAATAATAGTACATTTTCACAATTTATCTGCTGATTTTGGCATGAAATTATGTAACATTCTTACTAGTTCTACATTATTAGTACTATCTAATAATAACATTATTACGATCTAATAATAATCAACGCATTCTCATCCTAGAGTGTCATATACTGACACTTTTGACAATCCGTATATATATCCAACACACATGGCACCCTTTAGCGTCAATATAACACACTTCGGTTCTGGGTAGGTTTAGGTCTGGGGTAGGGTTAGACCACTAGGAGGCGCCTTCTGGCCCATATATATCTGCCTCATATTGACGCTAAAGGGTGTCATGTGCATTGGATGTAAACACATTGTCAAAAGCGTCAGTATATGACGCCATGGGATGAGAACTGGGATAATATGTGTGCGTGTTTACAGGAGCTTGTACAACAGATTCAGCCATTTGAGGAGAGCCATTGATAAACACAGACAAGTAAAGAGCAGTGTGACTAAACTGGTGTTAAAAAATTTCAAAGACTTCAGTTTTCAACCACACTCATATCAGACTGTTTCAGAATCAGCTCTACCTTTCAAAACCAAACTGAACAAAGTCTGTTCACACAAGGAGAAAGATCAAACCTCCTGCTGTTTTTACATACGCCCCACAGGTTAGAAGATATTCCAGTTATTTCTCATGTCCGTTGATGTTCTCAGGAACCTTTACAGCTCGTTTAGACTCTAGAATCTGAACCCAGACACAAAGCAGGTGAGAAAAGAGGTATAGCATAACGTTAACTGAGGTCTGTGTGTGTGTGTTTGCGGAAACTAACCTGGAAAGTTGGACTAAAGGCGATGAGGGTTTGCATGTTGGTGCTGTAATAGCCCAGAACATAATCCCCTGCCAGCAGGGGGTGCTCATTTTTAATATGGACCTTAAAAAGGAAGTGCAGCACCCATCATACAGATATAAACAATGGTTTCAAAATTTTAATTAGACCGTAAAAGTACTAAAAATCCATTAGGAACTTGAAAGCAGTTATTATTTTATAACTTACAAACAGTAATCAGCACTTTTCAGGAATACTCGATCATTAATGAATAACTACACAGGAACATTTGAGTAGCGCGAGTAACAAAAAACTTAACGAATTAGTAATAGTGCTCAGTTGAATGTGGTAGTTCACTATTAGCTAATCAGTAACTGCTATGTTTTTGAACATACAGGTCCATAATTAATGTGAATAATTATGCATTATGTATAATTAATTCTAAAGTGAAGGTCATAACTCATGTTTCCTTCAGAAGGAATCATTCATTTGAATTGAAAAGCATGATTACAACTCCCTTGTAATTACTGAAGTCATTGTAAGCATTTGAGGTTTTTATGTGTTTGTTTTTTTTAAGGTTTTGGATAGTAATTCCTTCTGATTGGTTTGGTAACAATTCAATCATTACTATCTAAAACCTTACAAAACCTCTGAAGCTTACAATGTCTTCAGAGTTATGCTTTTCATGTAAGCATACTAATCCAAATAGGCTAATTAATACTGGAGTCATTACTTGTGGGTTATCATAATCTTCACTTTAAAATTAATGAGACGTTATTTATTTTAATTATGAACCTGTATATTGTAGTTCTCTGGGAGGTATGAAAAACACAACATTCACCTGAGCGCTATTACTTATTAATTCATTAATCAAGGTTTCTTATTAGCTAATAGTTACTAGCGTGTTGCTCACTTGTTTCTGTAGTTGTTAATTAATGACCGAACAGTATTCAAAAGTTTTACCAGAACTTTGTCTCCATACCGTCACAGCTTCACCATTGGCAGCCACTTCATCATCTTTGACCCAGGTGAAGGTGGAGTAATCGGAGGCACTTTTGAAGCCAATCTGCATATAAATCACCTCTAGTTAGTGTCCTGATTTGTGATACAGATCTCATTTTTGTCTCTTTCTATGTTTTTGTGCATCCATCAACCTCTCTCTCTTTTTCACCCTCACCCTCACCTTGTACAGTCCGATCCAGTCCCAGGTTGAGGATTCAAAGTTTTCCAGGATGGTGTAGGTGAATGTGTTATCTTCATCTGCATTCCAGTGTCCGTCCATTGTCAGTGTGACTAGAGGTGTGTCCACCTTTTTCCTCATCTGCATGATGAGATCAAAGAGTGATACATTATATTTTTGGACTTAATGTCATGTGCACTGAAAAGTAGATATTATTAATGATTACTATAAGCTTGTTTACTTCAATTTGATTCATAGTGAAGTCCATTGTCATCTTATTGATGAAATGTTCAGGAAATACATAATTCATACCTCCAGATTGAAGGTCCCAATGACAGGTTTGTGGTCACTGACCCCGTATGAGACATCAGAGGTGTACATGTCCTGCATCACCTTAACAGGATACTCATCATCGCCAACTGATGATGTTGTCGAACTATTCTCATCCTCTGTCTCTGCAGCTTTGGGTTTTATCCTCCACAAGATACGATCCGTCCAGGCAGGCTTCCGCTTTTTACCACTAATTGACCCATGCAAAAAAAAAAAAAAAAAGAGAGAGAGAGAGAGAAATGGAATGTAATATTATTATAAAATATATATATATATATTAATATTAATGTAAATGCAGAGTGAGGTTGTAGTCTTGGAGAACTTAACTTTATTATAGTCTATTTTGATCAAAAATCCAAACATAACATTGTGAAATATAATTAGAATTTAAAATACTTTAATATATTTTAAGTTTATATTTTAAAATGTACATTTTTTTATACATATACTGTACACCATTGTATTCCTGTGATGGCAAAGTTGAATTTTCAGCAGCCAATTACTCCAATCATAATTGTCACAAAATCCTTCAGAAATGATTCTAATATGCTGATTTTGGGCTCAAATATTTATTATTGTCATTGTTGAAGCAGATGGGATATAGTGTGTCCTTGCAGTGTGCTGCAGTTGTGCACATGCAGATGTGCTGTGATCTAATTCTACAATATGATACATGCAAATGCGTCAAACATAAAGTGACAAAAAAAGACAGCTTTTAAAAAAAAGACAGCTTTTAGAAGCCCAATGACACACTGACATGGACATGTGGTCATGTGTTAAATGAGATTAGTCTGTAGGAACGGCTGGATGGACATTGAACGGATAGAGTCGTTGGTGTATATATGATTTCCTACATTTCACTTCACATTCAAAGGTTTGATATACAAACTACCTCTGCTTCCATTACAGACACAGCAAAACATAAACTCCCAAACATATTTCACAATCCATATTACAATTTAGCAAACAGATGAGAGCTTAAATGAGGGAAATATCTGTGACACCATAAAACACCAATCACATTACATTTGCAAGGACATGAAATGCTTACGGAAACTTGAATGTTAAGTGTGCAGTATTTTACGGGGATGTGAAGTGAGAGGATATTTGGGTAATAGGTTAAGGTAGACATAGGGGCCATGCAACAAACACAAATTTTGCTTATCAAATCTTACGTAAAGCCAAACCATGTCTTCGGTGCTCTGTGTGGAGAAAGAATGATCATGATTTTCTTTTAAGAAAACACTTTAGACTCTCAATGGATTTTGATACCTGACACTGTTTCTACATGCATGCATTGAAAAGAGTGTGTTTGTATTATGTTAATGATGTGTTGTGTGTGAGTGATACCTTGTATCATAAGTCTCAGAGAAACGGTCAAATTTATAGCTGGGTTTAAAGCACAATGGTCCCTCTTCAAACTCCTGAAGAATAGGTTCTTTCTTCTTCATCATGGTCAACTAAGACAATAGAATAGAATAGAATAGAATAGAATAGAATAGAATAGAATAGAATAGAATAGTGTAGTGCATATTAAATTAACAGTTTCTAACACTTGTCTCTTGTTTTCAATACAATTTGACATTGGAAAGTTGCTAAGCTAATAAAGTGATACCTAACACATATATTAATAAACAGCATTTCCCTTGACTTTGCCTGCCAAATTCAAAGCTGTGGGTTCTGTAAATGCCTTTTCTGTGTCAAACACTTCTTTGTAGAGTATGTTAACATAAAAAACTATTAAATGACAGGATGGTATTTAACATCTGGAGTGAGTGCCTAAAAATGTGGTCTTTGTAGGCAGCTCACTGGGATTTGGTATAGAGCCATGGAATCAGAAAAGTGTGTATTTGCCTGACCTGATCTTTCTCCCACAGCAGGTTAAAACGGCCATTGTTGATCGAGGAACGGAGAAAGTGCATCCCATGGTCAGCGATACGGAAGTTCAGATCACCAAACCAAAAGACCACCCTAGGAGAAAAAAACAACAGCAATATGAGAAGCACATTGTATTTTCGGATGCATGAACATGAGCAACTTTAATCCAAGTTAGCACTGACTTGTGGTCTAGCACATTCGGTGTGTTGTACATATCGAAATCTTGCATGTCCAGTATATATTCAAACTCATCCATGCGTTGCAGGGCGTAGTTCATATGAGCCGCCAGATGACAGTTCAGAAAACACAGCATGTGACCGTAAAATGAGAAACGCACAGAAACACCACCCTTATTTCCCTGCAAGAATCAACAATACTTCATTAGTCCAGCTATATATTATTACAACAGACTCCCCATTCATACTCACATATTCACACCTATAAAACGATTTTTTACTCAATATATATTAAATATAAATACTACTGTACCTTTCAACAGTTTTTAACATGGTTAATAATAAGAAAAATCTTACATGAGCAGCAAATCAGAATATTAGAATGACTTTTAAGGATGTGACACTGAAGGCTGGAGAAATTGTGCTGAAAATTCAGCTTTGCCATCACAGGAAAAAATTATATTTAAAATATATTAAAATATAAAACAGTAATTTGAAATTTGTTATAATATTTCACAATATTTTTATTGTTTTGAAGACAAACCATAGGGATCAATAGGAAATCAGTGTATGACAGAAAGTGTCTGTGAAATGTCAGGATGTAAAGGCTGTACCCAGTATCCAAACAGGCCAGTGCGGGTGTATGTACTTTGGATGTCTCTGATGAAAGGCAGATGGTCCTGCTTTGCAAACAATATCAGCAGCAAACCCTGCATCCTCACTGAAGTCACCTGAGGACAGCAAAAATTTCAAGCTCTTTTCATATGTCAGAACCTCAGTGTGCTTCTCAACAGAAACGTCACACATGGCTTCAACCTCTACAAAACCGAGGAAACATATTTAAAAGGATAGTTCACTTTGAAACTAATTTTTGGTATGTTTAGCTTACCTCAAGGGCATCCATGATGTAGGTGTCTTAATTTTCCACAGCAGTTTCAATTTTTATATTTTTAGGTCAAACCCTTCCTGTCTGTCAGTCATATAATGGAGGTCTATGGTCACCACCTCAAAGAGCATGCACAGAGAAGTCCAAATTAAACATGATTTAATGACTCGTAAATGTAAGTACACATTGATGGCCTAAAACACGAAACGAGCGGTTTGTGTGAGAAAACGAACAGTATTTATATCGTTTTTGCCTCTTGTAACCACAGCCACATCCAAGTGATCTGAGGGCGCGGGCGCTACAGTCTGCGCAAGTGCCAGAAGTGATCTCTCACGCGGTTGCGAAAAAATTCAACGTTGTCTGTTGATATATCGAAATTGTCTTCCATTGCGATCTCCTGTGCATCTAAATATTTTTAGAAAGGTACCGCTTCCGAAATCTCTGTGTAAACAATGAGTGACGTTCACGCGCGAGATATCACTTCCGACGCTTTCCGGCACTTGCGCAGACCAAAGCGTCCGCGCCCTCAGAGCAGTTGGACGTGGCTGTGGTTACAAGAGGTAAAAACAATATAAATACTGTTCGTTTTCTCACACAAACTGCTCGTTTCGTGTCTTAGGCCATTAATGTGTACTTACATTTACGAGTCATTAAATCATGTTTAATTTGGACTTCTCTGTGCATGCTCTTTGAGGTGGTGACCATAGACCTCCATTATATGACTGACAGACAAGAACGGTTTGACCTAAAAATATCAAAATTGAAACTACTGCGGAAACAAAGACACCTACATCTTGGATGCCCTTAAGGTAAGCTCAAAAGTGAACTATCCATTTAAGCTTAGAATGGAGTGAATGAAGTCCTTGATACATTACAGAAAGAAAATAAGGAGATTGGTCCTGGAAATTCCTGGGATGTTTTTGGTGAAATGGAATTTAGTTTTCAAAATCAGAGATAATTAGTCATTGAAGGCAGAATGGGGTGGGCTCACATCAAATCTGTGCTTACGTTACACAAATATGCTAGCGTGAAACAATGCCTCTAGTGTGTTCATGGCCTGCAGAGAACAATGGAGCTTAACAAGCTTAATGAGGAGACGGCTCATCCTGATTCTGTCTTTCTGTTATTGTAACAGTTGCAACTGCATATAAACATATGTAAGGACACTCAAACACGTCTCTGTCTTCCACACTCTCTAAACTGAGCTTGTAATGCTAAGACACACACACACAGTTATTTATTTATGCTGTACCTTGATATATCCCATTGGTGCCAAAGTGTTCATGAAGAGGAGGCTCCATGAATCCTCAGCAATGAGATCAGAGACATATTGCACTGGAGTGGCCTTCACTTCCTGTAGACTGAAACACAAACACATCTGCTTATTATGTCACATCACTGTATATATGATGTGATAGAATACATAGAAACTGTAATCTGTAATATAAATATATATCACGTGTACTGTGCTAGACTAATTGGGACTAGTCACAGCATTTGCATAATGTTGGCTTGTTGCTTCTTTTGCTGTCCTCATTTGCAAGTCGCTTTGGATAAAAGCATCTGGTAAGTGATTAAATGGAATGGAATGGAATATGACATATATCATATGACACTAAAGACTGGAGTAGTGGCTACTGAAATTTCAGCTCTGCCATAACAGGAATCAATTAGTTATTAAAAAAATGAATCTTTTCACAATACTGTTTTTACTGTATTTTTTATTAAATAAATGCAGCCTTGGTGAGCATAACAGACTTGCTAACCAATATTTTTGAAAGGTAGTGCATAAAGTAGTAAGTTAATTAAAATTGACAACCTTTTTTTAGTATAAATGTGATCATGTGATTCATTATAACTCACCCAATCACATAGAGGTCAGTGGCCGGCTGTGAGTCAAGGTGCAGTAATGTCCTCACATCAGCAGGTGGCTCTGCTGTGCTAACATTCCATGTGACCATGTGCAGCCTAAACAATAGAAGAAGACTCAAACTGAAAAGGGCTGTTTTTAAACGCATCATTGCTTACGAGTGCCTACTACTAGCAGAACCCTCGCAATGGTTTTAAATGGAATGCCCTAAACCCTTGATCACTTGATTTACAAGGTTCCCCCCCCCCCCCCCTTTTGGGGAAAATATAAAAAAAATGATACAACTGAAAATGATAACAATACAATAGACTTCAACAATCAGCTTAAGGTATAGCCACAAGTCCAATATCATACACTAGAGCTGTGTAGTGTTAAAGAATCCGCTGTGACGTCACAATCGTGTTGCATTGTGGTCTATGGATCTGCCTGAAGTGTGTATCTTGCTCCCTTAGTCCAAACCAAGGCTTGGGTAAGTTTGCTAATGTATGTCTAAAAGTGAAATCAAACAGCCTAGGAATGAATTAATCAACTCTGAATTGCATATCTGAGGAAAAACTTGTGGAAAAGGATCAAATATGTTAGATAAACATTCAGAGAACTTGCTGGCAAACAATCTACACCTTCTCTCCCTCCAACAGAAGTCAATCTAAAACTCATTTTCAGATATGAACTCTAAAAGTCAGTGACTCAATACACCTGAAAGACTCTCTGCTGTTGTATCGTCCACATAGGTGAAATGCTTCGTCCAGCGTACGGGACACTTCTTCGTTTGCCTCATCATCTGAGCTGAGATCCTCCAAGCAAGTGAGCAACTGAGCGAGCCGCTGGCGAAGAACCAGCCGTGCTGAAGTAGACTGAGACGCCATGGAGGACATACTCTCAGAGCGCACGCGTGGGAAGTCAAATGTATCCGACATCTTTCTGCAAGTCTTCCGATACAACTGATAGTCTGAGTGAGTTGATTTATTCGTTGATTCTCTATCCTACTGGTTGTTTTTTCTTAGCTCTATAGATGTCCAAGAAACTCCATATGTCCAAGACCTGGTTTAGGTTTAGCTTATGTAAATCCACAAGGCTTAAATTTCTAATTTTGTCTCAGAAACAGTTCTCATTTTCAAATCATACTCCTTCCCTCACCCCCCCCCCAAAAAAATCTCAGAAATCCGTCAGAAATCAAGTAGTTAGCGGTCGCCGTAAATGAAACCCTTTTTGCTAAATGTTCTCATTGCATCCTGTTGCCTGAATGAACGAGTGTGAGTAAAAGCATGCGTTTTTGGAGAGTGTTTGGGATTAGGAACTGTAATCTGGAGCAGCGGAGAACCACGTGAATGAGGCCAGGAATACGAAATGCAAAAATCACTAGCAGGCCTGATCTCCAAATCCCTGTGTGTATTGTTGCAAATCTTGAGCGAAGCAAGTGAATGTCGACAGATGATAATCCGGTTTATTTAAGTTTTGGCCTCAATGCTGTGAATATTTCTTGGACCCTACAAGAAAAAAAACTAATATAACTAATTTTCTGAAAGATATGGGGCAAGGGTTGAAAATGGGAGAACATAAAGACATATTTTGGTATCTAACTTGTAGTTTTAACTTGTAGCACCAAATTAGTACAAACAATCCAATTCTCAAATGCAGGCTAACTATCCTTCCACCTTGTTCCTCTATAATGCAGTCACATGCAAATTCTTAGGGGCAAGGAAGCATTCAGCAGAAAGAGAGAGAGAGAGAGAGAACAGGTGCATAAGGACAAAGCAACTGGTCTTGTGATGAACATTTGAACGAAACACCAACATTCATAATTTGGTTCGATGCAATAAGAAACAGTCAGTAATGATGGACATTAAATTTAGCCAAACTTTATACTTTGAACTCCTTTCACTTCATGTCCGTCTCTCTGCCTCATTTCTTTCATCTCAGTCTTGTTATTTTGAAGTGAAGAGGGGTTCATTTAATTGATTAAGGACGGTGTTACCTGAAAGCCTGATGTCCACCTCTGGATCCAACATTGTGTGCGCTCATAATCGGATCTGTGCACACACACACACACACAAAAAAAAAAAAAAAAAAAAAAAAAAGAAAGAAAGAAAAAAAAACATATAAACACGCATACATAATTCAAACATGAATCTAATCTAAAAGAGTTAATCCTGTCTTATTCAAGCTGAAAAGCTTTTTAAAATGATTAAATAAAAATCTGGAGGTTACTGATTGGATTAGTGTGATGCTCATTCCCCATTAAAAACAAATGCATACACATTTTCAATGATGATTCTTTTTTATAAATAAAAAATAACGCATTTTGTTATTTGTGTGCGTTCTCAAATCCTTTAAAAAGTTGTATTGTATTTTGTTGCGTACAAGCATAACGGCTTTTTCAAAAAAACAAAAATATGTTGATCATACATTTATGAAAACCAATGATAAAGCGAAAATACATTTATGTTTTCAATAACGGAACGCGCAGCACGGTTGCTATGGTTACCTCAAGCTAAAATGACTTGTGTTTGCGATTTATTGTGCTGTAGCCTTAAGCCTAACTAGTTGTAGTGTAAGTTACTACTTTTATGATTACTGTTGTTTGATAGCGCTGAAAACATACTTTTAGGTCATTTTGTTTGATTCGCGTTTTTCTTTGTCGTTAGGCTACTTGATGGTCTGACTAACTGTAAGGCGCGCATAAATATAATGATTGTATTATTAATAATAATAATAATAATAATTAAATGGTTATTGTAATTGCATAAACGTCGTTTTTCAAGTGTAATTCTTACAGACTAATGTAATGTGTTATTTGATCTTTATCTATTCTTTGTAACAATTGTGCTGTTTGTCACAGCTTGTCACTATGAACAAAAGTGGGATATAGGATTCAAACAGCCATCGAATAAACTTCAAATATTTAGGATATTCTTTTAAATATTACGACAACTAAAGCTCCTTTAAAGGCTAGCTAGCAGTAGCTATACCGTCAAAAAATCAAAATCAATCAAAGTCTTTAGGCTACTAAGTAACGTTTAAAGAATAAGCCAAAAAAAATATATATATATCAGCCATCCTCGCGCACAGAAAAACAACAACAATACCTTTCAGCCTCGGTCTTGTGCAGATTCTGCAGGTGTCTTATCTATTCCGTGCTTTACAGGTGCGTGCTATACAGTGTGAGAGTTTGGGGTTTGTGTTTGCACCCTTCGCTTCTCACCAATTCACAGAAACCTCTTAAAGCCACAGTAGCTACTTATTGTTTCATAATATAAAAGCCTAAAAGGTTTAGCTAAGTTATGAAAGACTCGACTGTGTCTAAACTATGCGTTATCGCAATCCTTTTGATTAGCCTAGGTGAAAACAGAAGGGTTCTCTGTTGACTACAGCCTACATAAATGCAATCTTTGCCCTTTCTATTATCTTCATGAACAGTTAGTCTAATATCATGAGTCGTTATACATCATCACAGAGACGTTTAAAAGAGCTATACAGCGATATTAGCATAAAAAATGAACCATTTATTATTCATGAACGTGCGGTTTATAGCCTAGTAGCCTAGCCACAATGATTTAAGTATAGGCTACTTAAGTTTTATACACTGTCTGTAAAGAAATAATTATCCTGACTATAAAGATTTAGGCTATTTGTTACAAACATGACAGCCGTTGAGTGAGCTTTCAAAGCTGATCTAAATGAGGACTTCTTTTTTTCTTTCTTTGATCTCAAAGCTGAACTAATCGATTTACCTTCTTGTTTTTTTTTTTTTTATCAAGTAGCCTATCAGTTTTTAAACAATTAAACATGTCATATAACTTTAACTGTGTCTGTGAAAATGCAATCCAAATATCGGTATAGAGTATTAATCAGTAGCCTACATAAAAAATTAAATTTGTTTCATATAACTACTGTGAAAATGCAATCCAACTGTCTTAATCAAACGCATTCCTATTTCTGAAGGACTCATAAGCAGGGGTTAGTTTAATCTGGCTTCATCTAATCCTGATTAGGCTGAATGAAGTTTTACTGAATGAAGGGAGGGTTTTCCCCCATCCTTCTTTATGCATGTCCTGAGTGGGGTCATTGAATGGGTTAAGTTACAATAACTAGACATGTTTACTATGGAAATTATGAAGAAATTGGTTTTATTTGCATGAGGACAATAAATGAAGGGGGAAATGTTAGAAAATGTTGCAAGCCAGACTCAAACTCATGTCAGCAACGTGCACTAGGGTAGCAGCTGAAAAAAAAAAAAAAACATTAGCCTATAATATATTCTTAAAACTGAAAAACATGTAAAAGTGAAACACTACTATTTAAAAGTTTATTTATTTTTTTCACATCTCCAATGTAGTTTTATTGGAAGATAAGATGACAAAAGGCACAAATTCACAGTAAAATAAATAAATAAAAACAAATAACATGATAAGGTGAGGTGAAAGAAAACAGATTCATATATATATTTTTGTATTTCTAGAATCATTGGGTTTAATTTCGACAACAAATTGTGAAATCTAACAATAACATATCTATGAGAAAGTCCAGTTTATCACAATCTGCCTCACATAATGGTAACAACTGTTCAATGTGGATAGTTCTTTTCATAAGCCAAAACCATTTGTTTTGCGTTAACATATGAACTGTACTTGCAGTCAAAGACCAACTTGGACTGATCAAGTTTCAATCGAGTCTCTTGAGAGAAGAATGGCAACCAAAACCCCCCAAAAAGGGCTTTTTCTCAAGCACACAGTTCATAAACATGGCTTCGTTCACAGTGTAAGCTTTGAAAGCAATTTGAAAGTGGGAGATTTCTACAGCTCACAGCAAAAATACAACAACAATCAATGAATGAAAACATATTTAGACACCATCCTGCCAAAGAGTAGCGGCGAGGGGCGGAGCCAGCGACAGTGATGGGCGGGGTTATCTGAAGATTCTGTTATAAACGGTTCAAATCACTTATAATCTAGTTTATAATTCCCTACACCAGCATAAAATGCAACAATTTGTTCAAATTTATCTTAAAAAAAGAGAACACAGTAACTTCACCCAGATAATATCCAGCCATTACTAAACTGCTAGCTCTGGTTGAGTTGATGGAAGGCTGTAGCCTGGTGGCAGGATAGTCTGAACTATATTTATAGTTATATATTTATATATTTATATATGTTATGTGTTCATCTACATTTATTTATATACTATATACAATTCAATACATAAATCCATACATCACTTTGATTAGACTCAGGACCAACACAGTTCTGGTGTATCGGTGGTTATATTATGATGGTAGCCTAAATGTTTACCTGCTTTCACTTCCTAAGAATTCGACATAATTCAATGGTTGTAACTGAATTTTGTCAGAGTGAATTTAGGTGTGACGATCTTACATCATGGGTCCTGAGCATTGGCTGAAAGAAACACAAGGATGTAAACCTTTTGTTTTAGTTACATGTTGGATGTCCCTCACGCGAAAACAAGAAACACTGAGAACTTCAAACGCACATACATCCATACACACATTACGTTACTAAGAAAAGACTGATTTAAAAACCTATACGCAACCCATTTCAACTTCCTTAGCCGATTCCATATCGATAAAACTAGGAGCAAATGGAAGTGAGAGTATATTTGCATTAAAGTCCTAGGACGCGACATTCTGAGGGGGTGGACTACACTCCTAAAGTCACTATCTCACATCATGTAGGCTATGTGTTGATTGGAAGGTTTTGTGAAAGGAGGTATTATTGCTAATATCTGGATAAAAGCACCTTTATCCTCATGATAAGTTATAAAAGGGGAAGTAAGAAAATCAATCCTTCAATAAAAAATAAAGGTGAGACAAGTATAAATAATACATTTATGAATATCCTCCTTGAGCACCACTTCTGGTATAGTGACAGAATAGTCAGGACAAGTAACGTTTTCTATAATAGCATTAAGAAGGTTTCAATAAATAAACCTTTTATGAAAAATGTCAAGGTTTAGCGGTACCTCTCTTTTCAATACGGTTGAGACACTGACTAAAGAGGGCGGAACCTGATGTTGTAAACCAATCAAAAACAGATGAGCGAGGGCGAGCTGCGCCTACTGTACACCTGTTCTTTTGTTAAAATAAATTAATTAATAAAATAAATGAATAAAATTCCAAGCAAAATAGCACATTGTCACACACAAGGCAATTATGCATGAGAAGAGAGGACAACAACAATACTTTTAACTTCTTATTTCAAGAATGTTATACTGTTTGATGTAGCAATGCTGAGCTGATTTCAATAAACTTTGCGTTAACATATGAACTGTATTTAACGTGACCAAGCAGCTGTCAGTCAAGACGAATCCACAATGCATGTTACAAATAAGGGTCAGGGTGAAGGGACTGTGAATGTGCACTACAGCAGGCTATACTATAAAGAGACACACTTGCAGCTTGGATCAGCTGCTAAATAAATGTAAAAGTGAGTAGAATAAAATGAAAACAGAGCAACAAAAACAACTCACTACTTGATTAAAACAAAACAGAAAAAAAAAACGTCTTGGTCCGCAGGAAAAAAATAAAATCACTTAAACCCTGTTTGTACACCTGTCACAATACTCCACTGCCAATAGATATTCTGAATATATATATATATATATATATATATATATATATATACAAATGTCATCTGCTTAACATTAAACACAATTCTTTTGAGCTCCAGATTTAAATATAATGGTTTGACATCATAAATGACGAACCGCTGATCGTCCCGTATAAAGTAGGTAGACTTCATAGAGTGGGCATGACTTTTGAACCAGACAAGTAATAGCTTATTTAACTAGTCAATGTGCTCCATTGTCAGACTGAAAGGAGGAAATGGAGGATACTCAGGACAAACGGCCACGAATAGGGCTGGATGAAGGACTGATTACGAATAAAAAGACATGTTTCTTTGATTTGATTGAGGGAAGAGATGCTGCTGGTCTCCAACCTAAACTGAGAGAGATTCAATGGCAGGAGAGAGAGAGAGAAAACAAGAGAATTCAATTACTTTAAAAGTTAAACACCACAGTTATGTTACTGATATGCTGCTTATGAAATACTGTCCAGTACTACTTTTAAACTGTGGTTTTTAAGAAAATAATAATTTTACTCAAAAATTAAGCATTAAATTTATTTAAAAAAAAAAAAAAAAAAAAAAAAAACATTATACAGCACAACTGGTTTCAACATTGATAATAATAATAAATGTTTATTGAGCTTAAAATCGGCATATTAGAATTATGTGACACTGAAGACTGGAGTAATGATGCTAAAAATTCAGCTTTTCATCACAGAAATACATTTCATTTTAAAATATATTAAAATAGAAAACAGTTATTTTTAAGTTTAATAATATTTCACAATATTAAATTATTTAACATATTTGTTTTATAAAATAAATGACAATAAGAGACCTCAACCCCAAACTGTAAGTTTAAAATAATGTACATGTACCATATCTAGATATCATGAATAAATGTTCGAAAATAAAAGGGATATTATTATTCCAGCATGTTACATTGTTATACATGAGAACGTCTCACAATGCATGTAAGCGGCATATTATCAATTTGAAAATACATTTTTTAAAAATGATTTTCATTTTGTTCAAGTCAAAATTGAGATTGTGGCTGTAATTACACCCGGCCCATGCATCACAATGGCAATGAAAGTTCAAGTGCAATGCACAGTGGAAGTATTCTAGGCATACACAAAATGTGCACACTCAACATACCATGTAAACTGCAACATAATGTTAGGATTATAGTATAATAGTGCAAACATGTCAGTTTACTGAGTCCATTTACTAGAAAATATGACATTATTTGTCCGTTCTAAATTGCTATGTTCGATAAATGACGTTAGGGGGCGATAAAGATCATGAATTACCATTATGAACAGCAGCAACCAGAAACACAGAGCAGCCTCAGTCTTCAAGAGCCACCATTCCTTTCACTGGATCCTTCACTCTCATCTGAAAGACAGCAATGGAGAAAGATGAAGGTGTGCTTACTAAGTGAATTACTCCTTGCGGAAGAGGAAGGGGCTAAATATTACATTCAGGAATTCACCCTGATTTGTCACAACTATTAACAGATTACGGAACGCTTGTGGGTATCGAGGAGGAGACACTGATTTCTGCGATAGTCCTTTTAAAGTGTGAGAAACTCAGGATGCAGCCAATACATGACGTCACTCATTCCCCGGACGGCACCTGAGAGCACTGAACTGTGACCCACTTCATTCTGCTGCCCCTTTTGTTCACAGCGACTGGACCTCATTATGACACTACATTCAATTATTCATCTGCCTTGTTACACGTTATTGTCGTAGTACTGTGGGAAAATGTGAGGCGGGCCAACAGAACATCAACAAAAACTCAATCTCACAACAAAGGAATTCCATTCTGAAAAATTCTACAACCAAAATATATCAGAGCAATTTGCTCATTAGGGTAACTGGATTTTATAGCGGACAAAGACAGTGTAAATGTAATTCTGCTGAAGGGCATCTCATCTGACCTCATCCAGTTGCCTCCTGGTTTCTTCCTCCATTCTGCGGATGTCATCCATGTTCAGCTCGATCCATTTATCAATCCAACAGAACAGCTGCCGGTGGAAATTAGTGAACAAGCGCTTCTCTTGCTGTTAAAGGAAGTAAGAGGTACAAAGTTCATTTTGGCAGGTGAATTTTGTGTAGTTCTAACTGTCCAAAAGTCCAAAAGATGCCATGAAATGCCTATTTAAAGTCAACATGAAATGGTGATCACAACCAATTTTACTTCCATAATAAGAATTTTTAAAAAGCTAGAAGGTTTATCAGGAATTGGAAAACATGCTTGTATTTAAGTTAGTGGTAACTGTAATTGTATGATGGTATTTGTATATGTGGAGAAAATAATTAAAAAAAACAGGGAGGTAATAATAAAAAATAATATTTGTAATATAATATATTATTATTATTATTATTTTATTATTATTATTATTATTATTCAAAGGTAATAATATTTGTATATGTGGAGAAAATAATAATAAAAAAATAAAACGGATTTCAATCCTACATTTCCATTCAAAAGTTTTGGGTCAGTATTCAGTATTATTTGATTAAAAAGAAAAAAAAAAGTAAAATAGTATATTGTATATAATATATTATAATATATTGTATATAATATAGTATATAAAAATAGTATATTGTTAAATATTAGTACGTTTTTTAAATTACTACATCGCTCAACAGTAATTTGAAAGTGATCGCAGTACCAGTTTTGGCCACAATCTTGCATATGGCTCCTTTAATATTTTTGTGGAAACAGTGATACATTGTTTTCAGGATTCTTTACTGAATAGGAAGTTCAAAAGAACAGCGTTTATTGGAATTAGAAATATTTTGCCACATTATAAATATCTTTACTAATACTTTCGATCAATTAAATAACTATTCTTACAAAATAAAAGTATTTCAAAAATCGTACTGACCCCGAAACCTTTCATTGGTAGTGCACAATGTGGTTTGGATCAGGTTGGTAAACATCAGATTTTGTGTGGTTTTTGACTTAAAATACAAGTAAGATAAAGCAAAGCCTATATGACAGGTGGAAAAAAACAGTGCCAAAAATATGTCCTTACATAAAATACGGTATGATACATTTTAATTTCAGGTTAATGAATCACATAATGTAGATGTTTCACACACTTACCTTTTGAATAAAGTTTTCCACTTTGTTTTGCAGGCCCCACCACTTGAACTTGACAGTAACCAGTTTGTAGGCACACATGTGTGGGCAGTCTGTCTTTTTAGGTAGTTCTTTCTACACAGATCCAAAATCCATTAAGCATCTTTTTCCACTCACACATCAAGCATGCATATTTACACAAATGTTATACCAGTACACAGTCATAAACGATGCTTATAGATACCTTCCAATCCGGACCAAGCGGCCCTCTTCCAGTTTTTACAGACTTAAACTTAGTGGGGTCTTCTTCTGGTTTATAGTCCTACAGAGAGATGACACTGATCATATTAGAATGTAACTGGAGAAGATAACTATTTTATCTAAGTGAAGCTCACCTTTGGCTCCACCTGACCCCGGTCTGCGATGTCTATGTACACCACATCTACCTTCTTCCAGGTGTCTGGGTCTAAACCGTGAACCTAGACAGATGAACGCAACATGCGTGTCAGGTTTTACACAAAACTGCGGCGTTCACACAAACATCATACATTACAATACTTACATTATCCTGCTGTCCCATGTCAGGTTTGTGCCACGTCTCGATCTTGATAAGGAAGTTTTCTTTCATATACTCATTCTAAGACAGAGATAATCAATGAACAAACAAACTGATAAAGCTATAATTGATCAACAGACTGCAAGGATGTGCATCCTCACTCCTTTCACTGCAGCTAAACTTACTATACATCTACATGTTTATTCTGTCATATAACAACAAGGTTGTACAAGAAAGAGTCCTAAGTGTGTGTATACTTGTGAGAAGTGCATACTTACAGTGATTACTGAAGTGATGCAGGACAGGCATTAGAAAAGAAAGATGATATAAATTAGACCATTTCTGTTCAAGAAAACAGCACGTCTCATTTAATAAGACCATTCCTAATTTTATTTTATCTCATCTTAGTCCATATAAATTCAACCTGGAACCAAAAACACTGCAAATAATATCCATATTATATTATACTGTTACGACCGTCTAGGGCTGGCCACAACATAAATAAATATGCGCTCACTCACAAAGGTAACGTTCAAAGAAATATAAATTTATTAACAAAAAAAAAAAGGAAAGAGAGAAAAAAAAATAACAAAGGGGTTAAATTCATGAGTGGACAAGGCCAAAATAACAAACAAAATTAACTAATTTTGTACCCTCTAAATTCCCTACAAAAAGAAAAAACAAGAAATAAATCATGCTTAAAGAAGCATGATTCTATTGTTGAAAGCTGGCTTGAATACACAATTGTAAATACTAAAAGTCTGCATTCAATTTAAACTAAGATGTATGTTATTGATCTTATTGCAAACATTTCATCCATTCATTTTTAGACATTTTTGACATCAAATTTCAACATGTCTTGATCTCGTATTTGAGCTTGATTTCTTTAACTTTACACTTTACACATATGAAGAGTTCAGATGCAAAAGCCTCTAAATGCCATTTGAAATTTTCTTCTTTAATGATGATTTTTATCAAACTTGTATATTTAAGTTCAGTAATTTCACTTAAATAACAATTAATAGGTAATTATCATTGCCATTTAAGTGAAATGACTGAACTTAAATATACAAGCTTGATAAAAATGATCATTCTAGAAGAAAATTTCAAATGGCACTTAGAGGCTTTTGCATCTGAACTCTTCACAAAACGTAAGAAAAGATCCCTCACTACTACAATTACATTGCAACTTTAAGATGTATTATTTCCTATTCTTACAAAGTATTAAGGTTGCCAACTTTTGCAGTGAATATTTGTGAAATTTCATATTGATTCCTGAAACAGATGTTTGCACCTTTCCTGTGAAGGAAATGTAGAAGCTGGAGCTAATTTATTACCACTGACACACTACAATGTTCATGTATATTGACATTGATAGATAGCTGTCTGGAAAACTTATTTATTTTCTAACAACTTACAGATTTAGAGGACAACTGGCCAAAAAGATTTCAGACAAATCATCCAATCAAATTATAAAAAAATGTATTACTACTCAGTATTTGCCATATCAATTTTTTACAGTTTATTCAAAAGCAAAACTTTAGCACTGCAACAAGATTTGGAAATATCTTGATGAACAGACTTCAGCAAATAGAGAGTCTGCCATGTATGTGGCTGTGCGAATGGTGTGAAGGGAATGTGTCAGCATAATCTCAGTTTCCTGTGCTGTAACCCCACTCCTTCTCTGCTCAAACAGTGAATTATTCAGTGCCCGAGAAACAGAGAGAAACAGATAGGATAATAACAAGAAAGCAAGAGGAACAAAGAGCACATGAAAAGAAATGTAAGCTTGTGCGTGTTTTACCTGTGCGACAGTATGGGTAGGCGTTCCAAGCTTTCTCATGAATGTTCAGCGCTGATGCTGGTGCAAGCATTCTTACAAACGATGGGACTTTACTGGAAAAGCAAAAATACAAATGAGATGTAGATTTTTATTTTATTTTATTTTTTTACAAATACCAATTTTAGCGCGAAATGTGTCTCTTTTTTTGTGTCTCCAACCAATTGCTCTGTTTGTTTGAGGAATTTAACCAGGGGCGTGTTTAAGTTCAAATAAATGGTGCGCAACGTTTTGCTACGGTTTCCGGATTTACGTCATGTTTCCTGGAAACGGCGTGCACTGGTGTGCAATGGGATTTGAGATACGTTTTCTCTTGTTTGGTGGGTGTGTCAGAACTGCAGTCCAATCAGAGATTGGACGAGTCCCTATGCAGACTGACTGTGTGATATGTATGTCCCACAACCTAAAACCAGAGGTTGCTTATTTTAGGCTTGTTTTTCTAGAAATGGTTCATTATGTTGGGCTTGTTTTTAGGCCAGATCACCAATTTTTCTAGAGAAACTAGGAAACTCTAAGTTGAGCATCTAACCTAACTTTTTAACCTAATATTTTGCTAAACCTCTGAAAGATCATACTGGTTACAGTATACTGTTAATTGGATTGATGAGAGGATATGTGAATAAGTTGAATCTGGTAAATTGACACTTATTTACACTGGGTGTGTAAGTGTGAGTACCTCTGCAGGTGGTAGATTTTGTGTGTGTATTGTCCCTTCTCGCCATCTTTCTCGTAGGGTTCGTTCTTCAACACCTCCACACCCTCTCCTCCACCTGTCTCGTTCTTACTGGCCTCCGCTACGGAGTACAGCTGCCCGACCTGATACTGTAAGACAGGAATCCATACATTCCACAGTCTGAGCTATATTTCAGTTATATTTGAACACTGTTGTATATTAATCCTGGTGTCTCCTCTCTCTCTCTCTCTCTCTCTCTCTCTCTCTCTCTCTCTCTCTCTCTCTCTCTCTCTCTCTCTCTCTCTCTCTCTCTCTCTCTCTCTCTCTTTGTGTGTGTGTTTCCCTCCTCTTCTGTTAATCTATGCTAAACAGATTGGTCAAAGAACAATGGCCTATTTCATATCTTAATCACATATAATCCTATAGAGAATATAGTTAGAATATAAACACACATATGCAATGCAGCACCATACCGAGTAAAAAATACAAAAAGACTTTGCAAATAAGCACAGGCAGATGAATGATAAGGGAATGCAAGTTTGCAGGCATTGAATGTGATTCAATAAAAATACAGCAAAATAACTGCAAGAAACATTTTGTGCACAACAAAAAAAAATTCATAGTCATATTCCTGAACAAAATGATTCTTTTGTTGAACTGGTTCTCTTTAATCCATACAGCACGACCAGTGTAGTCTGATAAGATCCTGAATGGATGACTACAAATGACTTAATGCATAGTTCAAAAATACATGTAAGCGGTTTGAATCCATCAGGGGTGCGTTTCCCATACAACAATGCAAATCGCTACTTAAAGGTGCAATCTGTAAGAATGACAACTAGAGGTTGAAATAGGTACTGCAGTTCAATTTCAAATATCGGATATTGTGTATTCAAATATCAAATATTGTGGTTTGATTGTGGTTTCATCATTGAATTAATCAACTAGCTAGTCACTACTGTTTTCCGAAACCATTTTGTCGCTAATTGGTCGTTTTGCATCAAAATCATATAATTATCATTAAAGTGCCATTAAAGGTGACACTAATGACGCTAATTTTCCATTTAAAGCAGATGATCTGCAAAAGATGCGCCATGCAACATTTCAGATTTTTTCAAGGGGGGTGGAGTTACAGTTCCAACATTTATCCACGTAATAGCCTCCAAACACTATTTCATAAAATATATTACTTTGTTTTCCAACTAGGGTCCCCTCTGCCATTCCATACAATAAATGTACAGCTTAATTATAAAACTGCATAGTAAATAAAAAAACAAAAACTTTTATAATATACACTTGGCACATGCCCCCAAATTTGAATGGTCATGACAATATAAAAAGAGAAAATCGGCAGATATTGTTTAGTAAAATAGGTCTAGTGTGAGGTAGATGTGTTAAACTGAGAGATTTAGTGTCCTGACACACATGCTCAATGTCTGCAGCCACCACTTAAGAGTCTGAGCTGAGCCAGCAGCAGAGATTCAGCCTAAAACACCTTCAGAATCTTAAACAGCCTGACTGTCTAAATGTGGATATTCATCCCTAAACATACAGTACCGCCTATCACACATAAGTGTATGTGTGAGAGACAACAGGAGAAAGAAAATGATGACACAGAGCAGATTGCCTATACCATTTATGGAATGAAAGATAGAGGAGAGAAATAGTGAAAAAAAATAGAGGGAGTGAAGGAGGTGACACGACAGACAGACAGATAGATGTGATTCTCTACATGCAGTGTCATCAGTCCTCTGCCAATCAGAGACTTCGTCTCTCCTCTCCTCCTCTCAACCAATCAGAGGCCAGTAGCAGTATGCGTCACTTTGCTGCACTCTATGAAAATCCAACCTACATCACACACTATCATCCCACTCACTCTACAGACTACACACACACAGCATCAGACGGCGTCTCATCTGCAGCGGATGTGCTATTTGTTGTACTTGTGTGCCATATATCTATTTTTAAAGTGACATTGCATAAAACTGTAATCTTTTTGAATGAACAGCATGTGATATGTGTAGATTATAAGAAAGTCTGGTTAAGCCCTGATTGTAGACCACTGATGGTGATGGACAGGCTAAAACATGTGAGCTCAGACTAATCGACAGGCTAACAGGCAGAAAGGATGTCTCACGCACCAGCATGCCTACACTGACAGACAGCTTATGGTGTTTGTGTGTGTATGATGCTAAACAAGGAAGTGAGGGAGTGTCACAAGGGGGCATAAACTGCCCAGCTGCCCCCTTAAGCAAGTAAGCTTTCTTAATCCATTATTCCCTGCTCAATGAATGGACTCCAGGAATAGTTCTTTTCCCTCTTGCTTTAAACAACAACAGTCTTTAAGGCTCCTGAAGGCAGATGAAGGATCAAGGCTTTAATTCATATGAGCTTATCTGACAAGAGCTGCTCTCAGCACTCAAAAGAATGTGCCAGTCATTGTCGTTTATTTGTATACGCAACCATAAAGACTAATAACCAGTGGTGATTCTGGGAATTTTATGAAGATTGGGGAGGTTACGGATGGCCTAAATTTGCAGCAAGAGGCCAAATCAATGTAATATCATGATATTTTGTTAGATTTTTTGTCATGATCAATCCTCCATTAAAAATAAAAATAAACATTGTAAGAGAAATAAAAAGAAATGGTTATTGTACTTTTAGTCGCATTATATGTTTATTTTAATTAGTCTTTATGAATGAGTTTGAATTATTCAGTAAAACAATTGGTTCAAAATGCTGATTCAAACAAATAAGTAATTGAATCATTCACTCAACTGATTCGTTAAGGGACAAAACAACACATGTTGCTGACTTCATTTTGGACTGTAACATATAGGCTAATCTAAAATACACTGACAATATTTGTCCTAAAATGTAAGTTACTCATGTTATTTTTAATGTAAGAGCGAGCGGCCATTTTTAACTAGAATGTGCAAAGCTTACACATTAGGTAAATAGGTTAACAGTTTACTGCACTTTGTTATTCTTCTAATTACTTAACTATTTATATATACTATTTTATTTATGTTGTATATTTCACAATTTACACAGCATTTAAAAATACTGAAGTGACAGTCAAACTAGGTATACTTTGCAAGATTATATTTATTTGGGCAAGAACAAAGTAATGTGTAAATGAATCAACCTTCATAAATTAAGTGACTTTCCTTAAAGGGACAGTACACCCAAACATTTTAATTCTTAATCATTTACTCACCTCAAATCATTCCAAACCCGTAAGACTTTCTTTTATCTTCAGAATTCAAATGAAGATTTTTAATGAAATGAAAAAACTGAAAAAAAAAAACTTGAAAAAACTTTAAAAAGTTGATAAATGAATTGAGTGATTTTGTCAAAAATTTTCCGAAGAGATTGCTTTATATGCAGAACAGATTCAATTTAAGCTTTTATTCACATAAGCATTCATCAACGAGCACAGCAGTTGTGGCAAACGAAAGCGGCATGTTCGCTTGACGTGCGAGAACCAATGAGGTTTTTTCTCGTGTGTTACGCAGCACGTTTGAGCTTCCACAAGAGGTCAAGCAGGTTCGGTTGAACTTCTCTTTATGTTCACCGATCAAAGTTTATCTATAAATAAAGGCCTTAAATTCAATCTGTTCATCATATAAAGTGATAGTGTCTTTTCAAAATATTTGGACTAAACCGCTTAATTCAAATGGATTAGTTTTATTATTTTTTATGGACTTTTTGAAAGAAAAAGTGGTAATTGCGTAACTGTCAATGGAGGGACAGAAATAGATCCGATAAAAATATATTTCAATAAAAAATATTTCAATAAAAATATCTTCATTTCTGAAGATAAACAAAAGTCTTATGGATTTTGAACAACATGAGGTTGAGTAATTAATGACAGAATTTACATTTTGGGGTGAACTATCCCTTTAAAGGATAGTTTTCAAGAAAAGGGGCACTCAAGCAGCCAGTCATATTTAGCTGATATCCCTTAATGCTAAGTATTTTAACAATAATTACTCTGACCGAAAATTGACTGATCGATTAAAATGATGATGAAAGAGTGATACTAGATATGTTCCCCCACCCTCGTTTCATTCAACTCAAGTTGAATCCAATCTGCTTAACATCCATTTAATTGTGCTGTCTTAATGAAATCAATGCAATTCAAAAGTCTTTTTAACCTTTTAAACTCCCACTGGGTACTAGGAGGAGGCTCTGGCTTGACAGGACTTATATTAAAATGTATCGTCCTAGACATATTTTATGTGACAGAACTAATTATACTGTAATCTAAATGGATCTTGGCTGTCAGTACTTTTTTTTCGGAATATGCTGAGGTATGTAAAAATCAGAGTAGATGAAAAGAGAGGCCTCACAAGGTTAAAGCGGCCCTTTAATTTGCTTGATGCAGCCCACAAAAAGGGTTTGTCCCCCAGGACAGATCCCACCAGCACATTTAGGTCCAAAGATACCAGATTACTAGAACATGATTTAAAGAGACATAAACAGCTGGAGGCAAGTAGTCTGAAAGCAGTTGAGGTGCTTTACTGCATGTGATAAGATGATTAATCATGTGACTGGATCTTAAAGGAGCAGTGTGTAATATTTGCAAAATCTGCCAAAACAGTGACCTCCATCATCCACAAAATAAATGATAGGTCAATGACATCAGAACTCGGAAGACTTGAGACTTTCCTAAGGGGTTTATAATGGATGTTATGTGTATAATTAAGCATGTGGTAAACATAACTTGACTAGACTTTGACGTTTTGTTCTTTTATGGCCTTATTTTACTTATAAATTGAAATCCCCGACTATAAATCCCAATCGGAAAATCTTGAAGGAACCTGCGGTGATTAAAAATTCCAGGTTCTGACATCATACCTGCACCACACCACTTCTTTTGCCAACCCAAACAACAGTGAAATTTGAATTTTATTTTCTTACAGATCACAAATGTGCATGAGGCTAGACGAGGAGAAAAGCTGAGAGAGAGAGAGAGGCAGAAGAAGTTGGTATCAGGTAACTCATTAGATATTCACGACCAGATCACTGAATAGAATGACACGCTAGGGGATCATGGGAAATGAGGAGACTGGGACATAGGGAATGCTCAGTCTGAATTGGGCAGAAGAAAGAATGAGAGACAGAGAGGAAGCAAAGTGTGAGAATTGCTGACCTCCAAAAGCACAGTTATTAATGCTGGCACACACTAAGAGAAGTGATGCATTAGTGGTTGTACACGGGGTGTGTGGTATCAAACAGCATGAGAGAAGAAAGATTCATCCTCTTGCTGAGATAAATGACTCACAAGTGACTGAACGACTGTGATCTGTGGCTTATTGCACATGGAGAGCATCACGAAACTACATCGTGACTCTTCTGCTGTCAAAAAGAGCTAAGACTGAGTCATCCGAACCTCAACACGTGTAAATCAGCGATTGATACCACACACACATAGCAAAACAATGTTTGAGATCAGTGGCATTACCAGCGTTCACAGCATGCTGTACAAACACACACACTGACTGTACACACTAAATTTGCACTTACCTCCTCCACAGAAATCGGTAGGATCACTCGACTGCAAAAGAGAAAGAAAAACAATTAAACAATAATGAGCATGTTTGCTTCATCATGTGGTTACATCTCTAAAATATTTCTAGAAATTATTGGGATGCTTTTTACTTCTGCCATTCTTTTGACAATTCCTTAGAAAAAAAATAGAACTACTATATGCAACATCCCCATATACTGTATATTGGTGTTTGTAAGATTTCTTTTAATGTTTTTGAAAGCTTTTAAAACTAAATATTTTTAGCTTTTAAATATTTGTGAAAAATATTACAACTGTTATACACACATATGTATATACACTCACCTAAAGGATTATTAGGAACACCAAACTAATTCTGTGTCTGACCCCCTTTCGCCTTTAGAACTGCCTTAATTCTACGTGGCATTGATTCAACAAGGTGCTGAACGCATTCTTTAGAAATGTTGGCCCATATAGATAGGATATCATCTTGCAGTTGATGGAGATTTGTGAGATGCAAATCCAGGGCACGAAGCTCCCGTTCCACCACATCCCAAAGATGCTCTATAGGGTTGAGATCTGGTGACTGTGGGGGCCATTTTAGTACAGTGAACTCATTCTCATGTTTAAGAAACCAATTTGAAATGATTCGAGCTTTGTGACATGGTGCATTATCCTGCTGGAAGTAGCCATCAGAGGATGGGTACATGGTGGCCATAAAGGGATGGAAATGGTCAGAAACAATGCTCAGGTAGGCCGTGGCATTTAAACGATGCCCAATTGGCACTAAAGTGTTCCAAGAAAACATCCCCCACACCATTACACCACCACCACCAGCCTTCACAGTGGTAACAAGGCATGATGGCTCCATGTTCTCATTCTGTTTACACCAAATTCTGACTCTACCATCTGAATGTCTCAACAGAAATCGAGACACATCAGTCCAGGCAACATTTTTCCAGTCCAATTTTAGTGTAGCTCTTGCAAATTGTAGCCTCTTTTACCTATTTGTATTGGAGATGAGTGGTACCCGGTGGGGTCTTCTGCTGTTGTAGCCCATCCGCCTCAAGGTTGTGTGTGTTGTGGCTTCACAAATGCTTTGCTGCATACCCCGGTTGTAACGAGTGGTTATTTCAGTCAAATTTGCTCTTCTATCAGCTTGAATCTGTTGGCCCATTCTCCTCTGACCTCTAGCATCAACAAGGCATTTTCGCCCACAGGACTGCCACATACTGGATGTTTTTCCCTGTTCACACCATTCTTTGTAAACCCTAGAAATGGTTTTGCATGAATTAAATCCCAGTAACTGATCAGATTGTGAAATACTCAGACCGGCCCGTCTGGCACCAACAACCATGCCACGCTCAAAATTGCTTAAATCACCTTTCTTTCCCATTCTGACATTCAGTTTGGAGTTCAGGAGATTGTCTTGACCAGGACCACACCCCTAAATGCATTGAAGGAACAGGTGTTCCTAAAAATTCTCTAGGTGAGTGTATATATATTCATTTATAATTTACTATCTTTTTGACTAGATTTTTGACAGTGGATTTGGTCACCAATAAAGATCAGAATAATTTTCAATGCACAGTAGAAAACAGTGTTTAGAAAAATCCCAATTGTGTTATATACCCTCCGTTTCAAGGCAATTTTTTAATGTAACAATTTTAAGTGTAACCATAACCATATTGTCATCAAACCATTTCAATTACAAATAATGTGCTAACTAGTTTTGATTTGGTATTGACTTTGAAGTACCTATTGCAATATATTATCGTCACACTATAGCAACACTCTTCCACATATTTAGCTTTTGTAACCGCACTTATTTCAGTCGTTGGTATAAGTAGCAGTGGGTTGTAATAGACAAGAAACGTACAGTTTTGTCTCTTCAACAAATGTTATATATAGTGGCCTAAAGTATCATAATACAAAATGAATATGTTCAAATAGCAAACCTAAGAGCATCTCCAATATCTGTGTACTGTTTCTGAATGGTTGTTGGCAGCATACCAAACTCTGTGCAGCTTGCATATATAATCAATACTTCTCAGGAGTAAGACAATACCACTACTGCACTCCATTCCAGCACAGCTCTCTCATTATTTGCCTTATGACATGAACGCACACACCTCAGGACTCTCTACATCAGACTAAAGAGGCAATCTCTAACCGGACGCATGAGCTTGTTAGGAGGTCCAGGACCACGTTTACCTTTGAAGTCTGCATGAAACGGAAGTTGAGATAGTCTTTTCCTATTGTGACACATATGTTAATGAATCGTTTTTTTTTTAACAAGATGGGGAAAATGATTTTATCGGAATGACTGTTGGATCGCTGTGGTTTGCTATAGAGTGCAATAGTCAGGTTGTGGAAATAAACTCCATTAATTTTCTCTATAAGGTAATTCATTTTTAATTATGACTTATAAAGCTTTCAAGACAAACCTACAGTGAGCTACAAGGTTGTTATTCAATGGTAGTAGGCCTATATGCTTTTGTTAAAGCTGTCAGCCTGCATTATTAGGGCAGAGCACCAATGGTGTGAGGACCCTATTGGAATTGCTCTGTTTATTTCAACTTATTTTTTTAATATTATCATGTTTAACATCAGCATATGTGGTAACAAACTATTTTACCCATGATTCTGTACAGAAAATTCTACCAATAAGAGTCTCGCTACAAGCAAAACATGCCAAAGGAGCTCTTAAGCTCAGCCCCTATTCAATATTCACCTTTGTATTTGTGTACGATTTTCAAAAACTTTTTTGCTTTAAATCAAAGTTTGCAAAGTTATGATTCACTTTGTTGCTGGATGAATAGGTTCTTACACTTTAAAGGTGTCATGAACTGCAATTTAATATATACTGTATATATATATATATATATATATAGCCTATATATAGAATATTCTCAGATATCCACTTATAATGTTATCAAGATTTTTACATTACAAAACATCCTAATTTAGAAGTAATACGCAATTTTTTTTTTTCCTGTTTTGAACCTCTCTTTCGAACACTCTGTTTTGATGGGTGTGCCGCATTCAATGTGATTGGGTAACAGTTTTGCGCATTGAAGTGAGTAAGTACTTGTAGTTACCACATTTATAATTGACAAAAGATGACTTACAGTGTTTCGTGTAAATGATATTATGAATGAATGTATTATTGTTTTTCACACTGTCGTTCATATAAGCTATTCATAGTTGATCCTATTTGATAAAGTAAAACACCTACACCTACATAGGCCTACATTTTCATTTGCATTAACCCGATAAATGCCGAAGCAAAGGGAAGAACAGCAAATCAAACTATTCAGTTCGACTGCGACGCAACAGTTTAAATACTCTCTGTACATATCAAATGATCTGTATCAGCCAAAGCAATAGTGACACATGGTAAAAACACTGTTACTCACACTTGAGTGTTGCGACATTACTGTCGGATCCAATGTAGTTGGCACTGCATCATCTTTTCTCTCTGAAAAGCCTGCGTCGAACTGTGCCTTGTATAAAAATGAATTTGCAGTAAAATGAAGCGAACAAACGAACTGTGTCTTACTGACACTACTATAACGTCAAGACAAGGCGATGTAGCTGTTGTGATAAAACGAATAAAGAAAACCAGTCACAGCAACAATCGTTCTCCCCTCTGCCATGTTTAGGGAACACCCAACTCGGGAACTTGGATATCAATATTTTCCCAGAGCTTCCCAGTGGTAAACACGAATTGAGAGGGGGTTCACGTGCACTTTTTAACTATAGGAAATTCGTATTTAAGATAATTCCGATAGCAAGTGAAGGCAGCACTACCAATGCACTACTAGCATACATTAATTGGTGGGCGGGGCTAAAGGGGCAATGATGTAGAAGTAGGCGTTGATCTTCTGCAGAGGCGGTCTTTCGTCACACTACATGGAAAAAATGCGACAAAATCCGAAACTAGTATATTTTCTAAGCTTGGTTTCAATGAAAGCATTTTTGGTCCAAAGAAGTTGAAACTTACAGGATATATTTATAGTACAATGACCTCTTATATGTCAAAAGATCAAGGAACATTAGATTTCTAAATTCATTATTTTAACAAAGACTTCTTTAAAAAAAAACACTCTATTGCTGTGATGTCATATGAGTGACAGGTTGTCCAGCCAGTAAACACATCATCAGAGAAGAGAAGAGACGTTGCCTCAAGGAAGTTATTTTGATTAAAGATTATAAGGCCACTTGAATTAAAATAAATAATGATGTGCACACATTTAAAAAAAATATACTAAAATGATAAAAAAAAAATACTAAAATGAACAGGTTGATTTTTCTTTATATAATTCTTTGTACATGATGGAAGATGTCCTGACCATATTTCAGATGCTTCATAAACTCAGTGTGAAGTCTCACCATTTATCAAACTCTGTGGTCGCACAGGTGTGTTTTACTGTTTTCTGTTAGCATCTGCTATAGCAAGAGTCACCTTGCCCTCCGGAGTGTGTCCTGAACAGGGACTATCGGTCACCATGGTGGTTTCGGTGTCTCATGTACTCGATGACACCCAGGCTACTTTCTGCATTATAAATGCCTTTGCCTGCATGGCTGCACTTCGCTGTATAAGACAGGCTTTCCTTATTGTTTCAGTAACAAGACAATCAAGTTTACAAATAGATTCTGAAATTCAATATTCAGATAAAAGGACAGCTTCTCTACTTTACTATAGCTAAAATAAACTGCATTCAGCCAGAGATGAGGACATAATAATGTGATATTTTAAATATGATGGTTTTATGTGTATTTAGGATACTTAAAAGCAATAAAATTAGCAGGAAAGAAAATGTCAAAATGAGTTAAGTCATTCATCAGTCGTCATTGCTACGTATATGTTGGACATTGTTAGTGAGACTAATTAAACTATAGTGAGAGTGTTTCAAGAGAGTTTATTTTCTAAAATCCCACAGGCCTGAAGTGATCACAGTAGAAGAAAAGCCCATATAATCTGTCAAATTGCCATGACGTTGAGGCACGAGTGACTAAAAAGGTATTTTAAGGCAGATAAGACCAGTAGACCCAGCAGACATGGTGTCTGGATCCTTGAGGTAAACTGGATCAGAGGAAAGTGAGTAAGAGACAGACACACAGAACAAGAGTTCACTGCTTTAGCTCGCATAGCCTACACAAACTTCTGATGTCTAATACAAGCACAAAAATCCTTAAATAGGTGGTTGATGTATAATATGTCCATGGATTATTTATAATATGTAATTTCCTATAATAAGTTTATCACCATTTTAACTTTCACAATTTTTAAGTCTTGTTTTTAATGGAATATTGATGTATTTATTATAAATGATTTATACGTGCACATCATTCTTTATTTATTTTTTAAATGTGCCCATGTGGCCTCGTAAACTTGAATCAAAATAACTTTTTGAAAATAACAAAATAATAATTTAGGCAACATCTCTTCTCATACTGTGACATCACAGCAATAGCATATGACAATAATCAAAAGCCCTGCTAATTCTCATTCGAAAAGACGTTTCATTTGGATAAATGTCACAATAGGCAAGAAAATCGCGACTGTCGATTTAAATCAACAAATATTCCATTAATCTCTCAAATATGAAGTCATAAAAGCTGCATAATAATGAAGCTTGCTTGAATTTTAAATATGACAGTAATCTAATCTGCATTAAATACATCTGATCAAAACTGAAACTCAAACCACATAACAAAATATGTGGTCTAATTCTTCACCTGCTGGTATTATTAGTGTTGAAAGTTATTTTTAGTGCATTATTGGAAAACATAAAGAACCACGTACGGCAAACCCTGAGGGACCTGAGGTGTACAAGCATCCACTTCAGAGCCAAGAGAGCCTGCTCCTCTGAATAAACGTGCACATTTTTATTATTTGGTTGTTATTGTGGTATGCTAGTTTCCAAAACATGAACATTTTAACTATATTTCATGATTCTTTTAACCAACCAAGCTACATGCTGCATTTTTTTTTTTTTTTTTAATAGAAAAGACATTTCGTTCTCTTCGGAGCCCTCTCTGTTTCTCAAAACCTCCTTGACGTAGATGAAAGTGACGTCAGAGAGATGCCGGTGTATGACAGATGATGATAATGCAGCGTCGCGTGACGCGTCGTTACACGCGTCGCGTTGTAGGGATTCAGCTCGTGTCTGAGTCATCCCAAAGACGTGTGTGTGCACTTTCCTGCACGAAAGAACACCTCGACAGCGGAATTTAAGAGAAAGAGGTATTTCAGAAGGACAAACATTAGGAGAAACATGATGTGCACTGCGCTTAATTAAACCCATGTTCTTTTTCAATTGATTTTAAAGCCTATAGCCTTCCCTGCTGAGAGGAAAAAAGATGGTTTGCTTGTGTCAACTGGTCAACAACTCCTAGTTTAACCAGATTAACGTGCCCGTCCCTAAGTTTACACAGTATAATCATAGAAGTTTACTCAGAAATGCAAACGCACGCGAACAGAATTCGGCGTTGCACGAGTAACCATAGCAACAGCTGATCCCTATGTAAATCGTCATAACAAAATCACTGTCGTGTTTTACACTTTTTACAGTGATTTTAGCCTACATCTCATAAATGCATAGCCAAATCGACAGTTTATTGAAAACGTCTTTACGATGGTTTGACGATAGGGGCGCCAAAACAAACCCGGCTCCCAGAAAATTACTGACAGATGTTGTTTTAAAGTCATTGAACATTTCACACACTAAGTTAACCAAAACCCATCTAAAACCAACAAACAGATTTTTTTTTTTTTTTCACCAGGGACATGTCATGGCAGACCCACTGCAACAGTTTTGAGATGAAAAGAGAGCCTCATATGGTTTCAGTGACCTTTCTGGTGGTGCCTTCTGTTTGTGGGCAGATAAAGGTTATTAATATTTCAAAGGTGAATGACGGGGGAGGTTTGGAGTAGCCTATTATCAAGTTATTTAGTCGCGCGGTTCAATGAAACATATGCGCAAGGCATAGAAAGGCGCAAGGTGAACGGATCCAGTTGTTCTGATATGGCATAGGCCTATCGCATTCGCATAGCCACATGGTGTTGAATGAACGGGATATTTCTGAAAGTATTAGTATAAAATCTATACACAGGGGCCATTTAATATCGGAACGCGGTGTGCGGTCTGTTTCACCTTCACAAGCGTAGGCTATCAATAACAATTAAACCCACTCGATGAGATATTTCTTCCAAAAATCCTCCAAAAAGCGTTTAATTGATGATATTAATTATCTAGGTAAAACGTTTTAATTGCACCAGCCAAAGCAATAGGCTATAGGCTACGTTTTAAACACATATAAAGTATATTGTAGGTCAAGGTAATATGACAAAGCCATTAGTAGCCTATATTAAATTCCTTAAAAATGATTGCGATCAAGGGCTTTAAATGTGAACTGTCAGAAAGTCAAGTTTACAATGTCGCCACGGCCTCTGGTAGGCTACCTGCGCTGCGTGAACAGACAGAGGATGCTCTCATTAGGCTACAATCAGATCAAAAATAACGCTGCACTTACAATTCTTTAATGAGCATTTTCTCCGGTGCTTTATGCCTTTCAGCGATTACGTCGTTTTGCACCTGGATGAATCCAAATTGGTGTCGAGTCCTGCGTTAGTCCCGGTGTCTCGGTCTACCCCACCTCACCCGCTTCTATGTCATTCTAAGGACCGTTTTTCTATTTCCCACAGATTCACTTCCTGATCAGGGCCGAGGGGGGCGTTAACAACAACCCCTGAGTCCGTGACATAGGAGTGATGTCGTCATAGAGGAGGGGGTAATCGTGGTAAGCTTTAATTTTATTTTTTTGTCTTTGTTTTACGGGGACAACCGTTGATGGGTGGTCTGACTTCAAAGTGGGCGCTTTTGTGATGTAACAGCTGGTGGTCGCATAGTGGTCTATATAGCAGTCAAATTACAATCTGTCACAATTATGTAACGATAAACTGGTGCAGTCTATTTATAGCACATCTGGAGTCAGATCCCACCATCCGATTATTTTCATAGTTCTGATTTGCCCTCCACTGATGCATTTCTCAAATCACATAGTGTCTCCCGTTCACACTGTTTATTTATATATTTCAAAACATGATCCTGTGTAAGCTATTTGTTTCTGCAGTCTGTCATCATAATTGATTATTTTAAAATCTGATTCATAATTTTAAAAAGGAGTCAGATCATCATTCTCGTTTAATGTCATACAGCATTCAGTATAGGACAGAGAAAAAGTCCAACTGGAAGAAAAAAATCAAAGAATTAGAAATTTAAATGCATATAATCAATCAAAAACCATCTATAAAGACTTGAGAGAAAAAAATACATTTTTGCTTAATAAAAAAATAGACAAAAAATCAGTTTCTGATTCACAGACTTCGTCAAGAAACTTTCCACCATAGCAATAAATCCGGAAAATATTTAGCCAGTCAAATTAAATGAAATAAAGCTATAACCTCCATCAGAAACTCAAAGCTAACCAATTCACCAGTTGAGATAAACAAAATATTACAAGAATACTATACAAAATTATACACACCTGATCTGGACCCAAAACAAGACGCTGTCTCATGGAAACCACATATATATGAAAAGCCTCACAAACTATTAGGCAGGCAAGACGTGCCAGGCGAGATGTGGTTTCCATGGGACAGTATCTCTGTCCCAAGTTGAGACACTCTCACAAGAGATTTTCTCAAAAATAAAAATAAAAAATAGGAGAAGGGACTGAAGAGATGTGGGGGGTTGGTAATCTTATAATATCTTATTAGTATCTTTTATTTTTGGAGAGTGCTGACAGTGGCAATTGTTACATAGGAGGAAAGATAGAAAAAAAAAATGAAAACTGACTAATACAATATTGGCAGTATGATGGTAGTGAGGAGTTGTTGTGGTGATGGTAATGACAATGGAAATAACACACACCTATACATTAACACACTTTTATTTCATTTCTGATAAAATAAAATAAAAAATAAAATATTTCCATCTTGATTAGATTTATATTTTGAAAAATAAAACAAAGATATATTTAATTAAGGTCCTTCTATTATAATACACACTAATATAATGATTTCACTGTAAAATAGTAAATGGCACAAATGTAATAATTACACATTTTATTGAATATAATCTTCAACATGAATGCCATATAGAACAATACATGAAGGTTTTTGAAAAACAACAAACAAACAAACAACAAACAGCCACTGCAACACTGAGATGTAAGTTAATATAACAACCTTTGCAAGTACGGCTGCATTGTCCATATGGCCTGTTAAGAAATAAATACATTACACACAACACCAAAACATTTCCACAGAATCCTTGACTCCGGTCTTCCCGTCAGCTATCATCAGCATTACTAACTGCACTGTAAACTGCACAAAAGGCACGTTTGTGAGTTAAGTTGTGCTTTATATACAATATTTTACTTCAGAGGTCCACGATAACTTGATCTAACGATCAGTGACACATAAATGACTCTCAGCACACTGAGAAATCACGGAATGTTAGTGAAAGAAAGACAGAAAAAGGGAATTATGGGTCATGAGGGCTTTTATGGGACATGTGTTAAAGTGCTGTTGTTGCCTCAGCTTTCCTCGCAGATCAGCCACTTACTGCAGATCAGTCCAGCCTCTTTTATGTATGCATCTCATGTGCAAGTCGTAGAAAAACTTAATACATAAATTGTGGCTTTCATAAAGTACCTATGATCAAAAGTGATTCATAAATACAACATTACTTCATAAAAAAGGCACTTTGTGTATCATTATGAATGAAAAATGTTCTTGAAAGTGGTCTTTAGTGAATGCAATTACATTGCACCACTATTACTACAGTTACAAATTCTGGGCCATATTGGTTTACATTGAAATCTCAATACAGTGAAGGTTAGTTAAATGAATGGGGTGTTTGGCTGCGTTCCTGGGCAAAACAGCCAACTGGCATCCTTACGCCGTCTATGCGGGCCAGGCTGGCCTCAGTCTTCCTCAAAAATGTCCAGTTGGCAAAAACTGTGTATATAAATACCATATACTAATACGCCGTATACTGAAATGTCCCTAGTTTGCATTATGAAGAGACAGTCAGGGTTGAAACTTTACCACATGTATAAATTAAAATAAAATGGTGAAAAAGGGGGATGTCAATTTTCCCATGTTACATTCTGTCTCATTCCTCTTTTCATCCATTGAGTTACTCAATAAGAAAGAGATGCACAGTAGTGTGTGTTTTTGTGTAGCTGTGATGATATTCTCATGCCTTTGTTTTTCCCTTTATCTGCTTTTTTTTCTTTTAGCTTCTTTACACAAACGCCTCTGGTACGTCACTGCCGTTAATCTTCAGATAGATTTTAGCATTGTTTTCTTTCTCCTTCCTCTTTTTGTGCAGAGTTCTCCTGAAGTACAGCAGGTAGAGCGGTAACAAGAAGCCCAACATACTGAGAACCAGCAGACCAACGTTCACCTACACCAGGAAAAAAAAAAGATAGAGAGGAGGTCAAAACATGCCTGACGGGCATTTAATCCATTTAGTATTGCTAATGCTCTCTCTTGTTTGTTTCATACCCAGAGCGGGTCTCCATTCAGTGGTCCCATCATGGCCATGAACAAAGGCTGCTGCAGCAGAGCGAACACAGCGCTAACCAATGACTGCATTCCGGTCAGACTGCCAAACTGAGATGATGGGTACCTGCAGACACACAAACAGAGTATGTGTTATCACATCATACGCTTTGAATGCTGCTATTACTGGCAACGGTAATGAAACTCACACAGCAGCGTAAAGCCCTCCGATGGCGGAGTGGATGAAGCCTCTGACGATGGTGTGAAGGACAAATGAGAGCATCTGGAGAGAGATGGCATGAGGTTAAATGACTAAATCAAACTGTATAAACGTCATTTGACTGTTTTCTGTGGTAAAATTGGAAGTTGACATGCTAGTAGTTTCATAATTGAGCCACTAGAGGGAGATGCTGTAAAGCTAAGCAGACCCTTAGGGGGGAGTAGGTGGGTGTTGCTTTGCACTTTTACTCTTTCTGCTTCATGGTATGCACCATAAATACTGTGCATGGAAGAAATAGTATGAGTAGTATGCTATTCCAAATTTGTCCACAGCCGTCATTTGCACAATAACAGAATAGCATTATGGCTTACTCATATATTAATATTGCTGATGTAGTTGCAGTATTTAGTGTACGGATGTTAAATTTAGTATACATACGGAGAACACATGACATGCGGGGGGTTGTATATCGTATTATGTATTTTATATAATTACATCTTCAACAGTTTAACTACTTTACCAATTACTCTCTGATAAAAAGTTGCATTACTTTCTCAATCCCATCTAAACTTCAAGATTAGACGTCATGAACATAAGATGATGTTAAATCCACTACAGATTGTTCTAAAGTCTATACAGAATTTAATGAAATTACATCAGAAGTAACTGTAATTAAATGACAGTAATTCATTACTTAGCAATGCATTACATTATATTTATATTTTAGAAGTATGCAATATAATGCACACAATATAATTATTTGCGTCCTCGATTTACTAAATTGTGGCCACGTTGTAATAATTTGTTCTCTTGTTTTATTAAATCAAAACGACAGAGTAAATTCTTAAATCATGGCCACGATATAGTATAGTTGTATTGTATTCTGTTTTTATAGTTTTTAAATGATATTGTTCTTGCCTTGTATATATATTTTTTACGTTTTTGTTTTTCTTAAATACCGGTATTTCTGTTTAGCTTTAATACATTTTTATTTACTTTTAGTTTATGTGTTAGTCATTTCAGTACTATTTCAGTTTGTTGCAAAGGCAACATTTACATTTTTTTAAAGTTAATGTTTCTAATTTAATATTTTTATATATTTTTCAGCTTTATTACAATAATCAGAAACTAGTTGTAACATTTTTAGTTATAAAAGTTTTTTAGTTTTAATTTTAGTCTTAGTTAATGATAACAACGTGGTATACAACAGAGCATACTACAAAAAAAGAGAGAGATAAAGATGTTATTTTAACTAATTTACAAATACTACATAATATATACTCCACAATGCACATCATTTAAAAAATAGCATGTCAAAAACGGTGCATTTTGGAAAGAAAGATATTACATTTTGTGCTTTCTTTTTTGCGCGCAGCTCATTTTGGCAATGTGGGTTATACAAATACAATGCTGCAGAAGTATGGTAGTATGCTATTCTTATTGTTAAATTGATACATTTCTATGGACTATACATAACACAGAGACACATAACACACACCTGAAGTGGGAGATTGGGAATCAGGCAGGTGATGCCAAAGCCGACGAGGAGGATGTTGGTGAAGATGAAGGCACGTGTGGCATTGGTGACTTTCTGAATCTGTTTGTCTCTGCGTTTGGGCTGGGGTTCATCCCTGGAAACATGGAGCGAACAGAGACGCTTAAAACAACTGTAGCATTTTGAGCTTCACACATTATTAGTCTGAAGTTCACTAACATGTGTTCTATAACCTACTTGTTGGGCTCTTTTTCATCGCTTTCTCCATCTTCGCATTCTTTCAGCTTCCAGTCCATTATTTGACCGATGACTGGCGTCGTCATCAAGCACAAGAGTTGCATCACACCAAAAATTGAGGTGTAGAGGCTCACTGAGAGAACGAGAGAGAGAGAGATTATTATATAACACTGTATAATGGATAACGTCTGTTAATAACTACTCTGGTTAATGGCTGGGTTTATGGCACTCTGCAAGGTTGCGTATGCATTGCGTCCGTGAGCACAGGTGGACAGGGAGTGGGTTAGGCTTGAGGTGAGGACAGGAGAAGGTTAAATGTTAAAACAACAAGCTTAGGGAACTACATGCTCTACTGGTTTGTACTGTGTTACTGAGATTCTTACCCAATTCCATTTTCTCAACTGCAAAAATGGTAAAAAAAAAAAAAAATAAAAAAATAAATAAATATTAGAAGGCAATTAAATTTTCAAAAATAACTGATATGGTTTTAAAAATCTTTATTAGTAATATTTTTCCAGAAAGATTTTTTTTTCCTTTTCTGCATTCACATATCTGTATTATAGTAACTACAATATTTGTTAAGTCTTTTTTCAGAAAAGTTTTGTTTTGCTGCATTCACATATCTGTATTATTGAAAGTAAAATGTTTTTTTTATTTTATTTTACCCATTCATTTACATATCTGAATTATCGTAATTAAAGATTACAGTAAAGAAAATGAAAAAATGTTTTGCTGCGTTCACATTTCTGTATTACTGTAAATTTAGTTGTTGTTTTTTTTTTCAGAAAAGAAAAAAGTATTTTATTTTCTATGGCATATTTGAGTTTAAAATTTAAAATAATTGTTTAGTCAAATTGTTTTTTTTTTTCAGCTGCATTCACGTACTATTAAGGGACCTTCGCAAAAATAAAAAATATACAGACTTTCACGTGCTCACGAGAAACCTATTGCGTATTCGCAAGAATTTTTTTTTTCCAGAAAAAATTCTTTGTGGTGCTCATATATCTGAATTATCATAATACATTTTTTTTAGAAAATGTTTTATTGCATTCACATTATTACTGTTTTTGTTATTACTGCATCAAATAAATGCTATATATATATGTATTTATTTATTTATTTATTTATTTATTTTTTCAGAAATATGCAAACATGCTTATCCACCTGTGTTAAGATCTCCTCCGCTGAGGGCCTCCAAGATGTTGTTCATGGCTCCCATGTAGAAGATGAGACGCAGCTGAGTCACACACATGGTCACCAGACTCAATATGAACAGAGGGCTTAAAATACTCTTCATGAATGACTGAGCTGCAAGGAAAACAGAGATAGTCAAAATGATTTGTTGACCTGTCGACCCATTTAAGGCTCTGTTAGTGAAACTTTGCATTTGAGTATTTGCGTATGTTACTGGTCTTTTCTTGTTGTCACTTACTTTCCTCCTTGTTCTCAGACTGCAGTTCCAGATCCATGGTGGACAGACAAAGTTTCTGACCCTCTCTGGCAAGCTCTTTCTGTTTGTGAGTGTGATCCACGCTAAGACGCTTGCCCACTGTCGTCACTTGATTATAAAACTGCTTTCCTGTAATCTTATGGTCAAATCCCAGCCAACTGAATTTGATCTTGATACTGGATGTAAAGAAAACAAATCAGAATGAGAGTGAGAAATTGTAAATGTTTGATGGGTATGAGTGCGTGGGTTAGAGTTAGCATGTGTTTCTTACGTGTAGTCATGGTCCTCGGGTCCAGGGAAAGGCTCCAGGGGCCAGTTGAAGAAGCAGTTGATGAAGACGAGTCCTGCACAGGCCGCCCAGACCACAAGAATCGTGATGAAGGTCACACCAATGTCATAGATCACCTGATCAGAAACAACGCACAAGAAACAAATCATATCTAAGATCATAAGGTAGGATTACAATCATTTGTTTTCACCCAGTTGTTTAATCTAACAGACCTTGACTCCAGGAAAGGTGACAGCCGAGGACGCATACGAGCCGATCATGAGTGCGATGAAGGTGGCACGCAGGTCACCAAACATGTTGGGCAGCTGGAAGGAAACAGATGAATAACATTTGGTTAAAAATAACATTTATTTATTTAAAATGTATACAATTCTAAATTTAAATAACTTAAAACGTTAAATAAGTTAATATGGATTATTTCAATTTTATATAATTTTATAACAACCCTGGCAAAAAAGAAAAGTGTGTTTAGATCTATATTTTTTTTAATAAATAAATGTGTATGTGTATATATATATATATATTACGTTAATTTATTTAATTTCATTTGTAATCACATTTTTTTAAGTTTTAGTTAATACAAAATTCTATTTTATTTTTTATTTATTTATTAATATACTATAATATAAATAATCCATAACAATAGTCTTTCTCTAAAAATCTCATGAAGCAATGAGAGACAGCCATCAATTGCTGGCTTATGAAAGCACAAGTCGACAGTGAAAGCAGTTTCAGTTCTGATGCACTGATTATAACCAGAGAATGAGGACTGGGGGTTTAAAGAGGGAACGAGCAAGTGACAGAGGACTAGAAAACTAGAAGACTACGAGAACGATTAAGTGGCCCTAATTTATTTTTGAACACTTGATCCACACTTCTTTCTTACTTCACTTACTTTCTGTTCCTCATTGTCAATTAAAAAGAGGAATAACTAGGTTGGTAAGAACTGAGGAATGATCCATCCAGTCTGAACCGGCTGAATCTGAGTCTCTTTTATGACTCTAATTGGAGGCCAAACTGGGGCAGCCTGCCCACAGTTATGCCTTGTTCCTGTGACAACAAGTGGATGAGCAACAGCGAGTGTCCTGTTATGTAAGAATGCGTTTGAATGTGAGTGATCAACAGCTTTGAGATGGAACAGTTGTACTTTGTGAGAACAGAACTGCTGTGAAGATGTTCTCCGAAATCAATTGTTATGCGACTTTGCCACTCCATGTACACTTCAAACATGGCACACAAGAGCACTCGCATTATTATCAACAACAACTTTTGCATTAAGCCATCAATGTAATTCAAGTATTTGGTGTTGTTTTAAAAAGTTCTAATTTTGCAGGTGTAGCAAAAAGTACATTTTGGACTCTGGGTGTAAGTGTTTTTGTGAGTTCATGGTCGTATAGTTCCTCTGAGCACATGATAACCGCAGGCTAATCTTACAGGGTCAGCACACTGAGTCAGGAGGACTGTATGCTGCCATGGTGCCAGAGCAACGACAAAAGCGAGTCAGCAGGAAAAACACTGAAGTAAGATGCACAAATGGGTCTAATGATTAACTTACTGCACCGCGCTTGAGAGACGCGCAAAAGATCGAGGAAAGAGACTTCTAACTAGCCTGGATGTAGCAGGATTGCAGGGAACAAATGTTACAATTTCAAAACCAACCACTGAAAAAGCCACGGCTAATCTGACTATCAGATGGGACGTATCCCCCTGAATGTTTATGGCAGTTAAAGCAAGCTAATTAGCAAGCAACAAGCTAATTCAAACACATCAAAAGAGCACAAGTGTACATTCATGAATAAGTTATCACTCACCGTAAGTGAAGTGAAGGTCATACACATTCCCCCAAAGCCATTAAAGGTCAGAGCGATGAAAATCAGAACGGACAGTTCTAGACAAAAACAAGGAGACGTTAACTGTTCCTAGTGGAAAACTGACATATTGGTGTCTGTTTCGATAAGTATGAAGACTGAAGATAAATTCATTCTGAATTGCATGTAGGACATTCTTACCATTTGGGTTGCTGGCTCCATAAGCGATCATTAGGCACGAGAGGGCAAAGCAGGCACTGGAAAGGAAGATTTGAAACTCAGTTAATCATGGAAAATGTTCTGTGATGTGACCTTGGGATACACACTTACTATATTACATGGTGCAAAAGCTTTATTTATTAATCCAAAAAATTGGATTGTTATAGGAATGATATTGAAAATTAAGCACATGTTGTGTACCTTCCAAGCAGGCGGAGTTTGCGTGGACCGTATTTGTCCATGACGATTCCGAGCGGGAGTGTGATGGCGCTGAGGAGGAAGGAGCCCACGGTGAAGGCCAGATTCAGCATCTCATCCTGTTCTTTACAGATGAGCCAGCCGTTCATCCTCAGGTGTTCCTCTGGATGTTTCAGAGGGACCACCTCCACACCTCCAGGCTGGAACTCGTCATAATCAAACTCTGCATCATTCGACAATGATGAAGGCACAGCTGGTAATGAGACGTTTGCTGTTGAACTGTTTCCTTTAGGAAAGAAGAAGAGGAGAGGTATAAGAGGCTAATGGGGACCCGTGTAACTTATTACCAGCAACTACCATGTTCCAAAAACCAGCTCACTGCTAAATTAATGTGACCTGACATACACCCCGCTGGAGTCTCCATTTCTGCTATACGGGGATAAAGAGAGAGAGTGAGAAAACTCAGATGTTGGTGTAAAAACTGGTCACGTGTGTCCCTGCTGTGAGCCCTATGCTGTGACGTAAGCATCATGCACTTGTGATTCTGGTCAATGTCCAAACCCACAGATGCCGCACGTGCAGACTTCTATACCTCTCGATAGTTCCTTGAAGTTCATGACTGGGGTTTATGCACTCTTTGGCCTTTTGTTTACACCATTGGTGGAACGGTCCATCATGAATTAAAGCTACAGAAGGTAAGGACACTCCAATAATGACTCAAGACTTGGGATTGTCAGTAGAGGATAAGCCTAACGTCGTTCCAAGCGTGTATGAATTTCTTTCTACTGTGGAAAACAAAAGAAGATATTTTGAAGAATGTCTTCAGTTTCTCTTCTCCATTCAATAAAATTCAATACTAGGCTCTAAAATGATTTGGACCCTAACATTCTTCAAAATATCATTATTTTGTGTTCAATTGGGGGAAAATTCATATAGGTTTGAAATGACATGAGGAAAAGCAAATGATGACAAAACTGTCATTTTTGGGTGAACTATCTCTTTAACATGCTTAAGGAAAATGGTGTCTATCTGTTTGAACTTCACAAAAAAAAAAAAAAAAAAAAACCTCTCAAAATATGATAATGTTCCTACCAGGTTTTCTAATTAGAAAATGTTAGCTTATGACCGGCTAGAGCTGCATAAACCAACCTGGAATTACATCTGGTCTAAACTGGTGGTTTCAGCTGTTCTCCAGAGTGTCTGAGATAAACCTTTACCCAGCAATAAAATGCTTGGGATGAGGAATCACCATTTTGTGGTCTCAATAAAACCTGGGATAAGGGCTGGGATAGATAAAGAGGAGAAAGCTCAACATTTGCTCTTCCTTTATCTTGTTCTGCTGCCGGAACAATGTTAATAATCGTCCTTTTGGACTCTTGTACAATCCTGTTCCACATTATCTCACAATGCATATACATATATTCAATCTACTGATACTGAACAAGGTGACACTCAATTAATAGCCGCTGGCTCACTGGAGTCAAATAAAGTTGATAATCAGACCTGACCTTATACTAATCTGTTTTTCCTTCTTATCTGCTGATGAATGATAAATGAATGTTAAGCTGAAAAACACAAAATGTGGTATAAAAAAAAAGTACACTTTTGAGACATGTGAGTCAATTAGACAAAACCTGTCTTTCAAAACTTTAAGATATCGCAATGGCATTCACAACTAACAGGGAATTTCTGTAAAACTTTGGCTAACGTTCTGACAAGGTACTCTCAACATGGAAAAATGTTCCACTAGTAATGTATGTTCAAAGTTATCTGGTCCAAAGATGCACCAAAATAGGCCACAACAATGTGCAAATGGCTGCATTGCAGGACAAACCCAGTCACAAAGAAAAATCTGATCTGAAAATCTGAATATGATTTTTCATCTGATCCTTCGCCTTTTTTTCTGATTGGATTGACAGCCATGCGATGTATTTGTCTGAGAGTCACATGAAAATCCAAATTGGGTGTTTTATTAATAAAATTCTTTTAAATGTCCTAAGACTTTGGAAACTGCAAAGTACTGACACTAAACACACATTCATACAGGAACATAGACATTTTAAAATATTAATACAATGATTTGGGAGCAAATTAGGGAGTGAAAACAAGGAGGGGTTGTTCTTTTCATTCATAGCCATTGGTTTGGAGGCCAGATCTGATAAAATGCGAGGAACAGACACACAGTACAAATTGTCTCTAACCTCATCTTAGTGAAAGCTTGAATGTGATAAAGAGCTGTTATCAGGCCAAGTTAAAAGATTGGAAATCAAAGTTAGTGTACTAAACCACATGCTACGCAAGTACACATCCTTCAAAATGGTCAAGAATAATGAATGCTGACTAATGCCTCATGACACTGTCCTTTGAGTCTTATCTGTGGACTTTAAGATTGCTAAATACGGTCTTGAGCACTGACGATTTTCGCTGAGACAGTCTTATTATGCCACAATAATGTGACTGAAAGGACATACGATCAGCAGATGTCAAAAAAACAGGAACTTCTATGACAGCAGCAAAAAAAAAACACTTTCCCATGCAAAAAAAATTTTGTCAGACAGACAGATACGTAAGATGCCCACCACTCCACCCAGAAGAAGTGGTATTCCTAGATCTACCCAAACGATAAGCCTCCTACTGTTTCCTTCACAAACAACTCTTTTTCTCGTCTTCTGCCCCTCCTCTACCCCTTTTCTTCTCGTCTGCCTGGGAATTTCAAGCTTTTGTGGTTAAATAGGTTTCAATGTCCTCATGTTCTGTTAAATCTAGTCCAAAGTGGTTAAGAAAGAAAAAGACAGTGATAAAAGGTAATCAGCATACACAGTAAGCCCAAAACACGTTCTGTGATGCAAATCAATACCAAAACCAGTTCAATCAATCAATCAATTAAGAGCTAACCAGTATAGGCCTCTCGATTTAAAGGAGCACTTGATTAAGTCCGGGTCCCTGTGGAAAACCCTTCTACATTCCAGTGTTTTACTGAGCAACCATGACTATCCCAGCTGATTTAATGGAAGTCAGTGGTTGTGAGGCTCCTGTGGGAAGACGTTGTTCCTCCTCCTTAGAGAAAGGAAGCACAAAAGTGTTTTGTTGCAGAGCGCAATCAGTTACACCATCATAAAACGCTTCTGTCAGTGATGGATTACCGCACAATACACGTGACTTTAAAAGTAGGATCCTGTGAGTACTATCAGACACAGTGTTTGTGAGCTTTCAAGATCAGATTGGAATAATGGAATTTGCCAATATGCATACTGACCAAAAGACAAAACACAATCAGGCATTACTTCAAATTATTATATAGACATGATCACAGGCAGGCTTGACTTGCAGCGTGAAGTACATGTTCCTCAATGGCTCTTCTAAAGCCAAGTTCACACTACATGATTTTAAGCCCGATTTAAGCCCAATTTGCAAATCGTTGAGCTCGCCGACAGGTCAGGGTGTTATCGTGTGCATCGCGTGGGGTATTAGTGGGCGATGAACGCTTGCCAATCTGTTAGTATGAAAGAGCCAACAATGTATCAAAGACGCTCACAGATGCGTCGCCGAGCCCAGAAAAATAACTAGCATGCTATATATCCAGAGCTGTCGCACGACACAATCTCTGTGATGTCATGAGCTCCAGCCAATCAGAGCAAGGCATGGGTTGTAAATCTTATTTTTTTGCTTTTTTTGCATTTTTTTTCTCAGAGCAAATCATCGTGCAACAGTTTGCAGCACTAGTTTGTGTCTGACATTGTTCTCTTCTTTGTTGGGTATTGGCGCACGTGCTGTTTCGCGTCATTTCCGGTTTGTTTTATCACGTGATTTTTCGTGACAAAACGTGGTTTGTAGACAAGATAGAATCGTTGGGTGACAGAGTGGTTGTCAACTCGTGTAGTGCGTTACCTCCTGTTCCGGACCAATCGCGTTGTGTCGCGTGGTGTGAACAGCTCAACAATTTGAACACTCTTGATTTCACAAAGAGCAAGTCAGTTCAGCCCGGCGTTTTAAAATCATGTAGTGTGAATAAGGCTTAAATTGCTGCACAGGTTTCTTGAGTTCTTGATGTTACATTGCTTCTTCAGAACAGTGCATTTGTTTCTGGGTAACTTCAAACACCCTTACATTAAATAAAAACATTCTTTGTGAAATTTAAAAAGGTTCTGTGGCATCAGATTGAATCTAGGTGGAAGAGTGACTCTTACCTGGTTCCTTGCAGAGGTATGAATAGAAGCCTTCAGACTTCAGCATGATGAGTAAGGAACCCCAGCCCAACAGAACAGCGGAGAAGAGCAGATTTTCAATAATGGCCGTTACCGCCATCCACCAGCGGCGGGCAAATGCTGTGGCTAGAGTGGGTGCCATGGCTGGAGGGGGTAGGAAAGCAGACAGATAAGACGGAAAGGGTGGTTGACAGTGTCTGGGATGAGACCACACAATCTGTGGATGAAGAAGAGAGAGAGATGAGTGTGTTGGAGTCATTTTAATGGAATCAGCTGAATGTGGTAGTTTACCATTAGCTAATCAGTAACTATTTTTCATACCATCCAGAGACCTAGCCTACTACAGGTTCATAATTAACATGAATAATGCATATCTTATAATAAAAGGTAACAGTAACCCACTAGTAAGGACTCAAGTGTAGTTTTTAATTTTTGAACTCTTATTAAAATGTGTGATCAATTGATACTGCTTCAGAGACTCACGCCTTCTTTGTTATGTATAACACTTTCAAAATCACTTCTTTCAAACTCAGTTGGCTCTTTTGCATTATAGTGCAAGAATAGGGACAGGGAGGGGTGCCGAAACTTCAAAAATCACATTACAACAGACCCCAAACACAATGTTTTCGATGCAAAATTACAAAAAGATAGCTGTGACAAATGTAGCCTAAATTGAATTTTATGAATTGTAGGCTATATCAAAAACACAAGCATTATTATAGCCTACCTAGGTGCCCCTCTAATGTTTGACCGAAAAATTTTTGTTTTCTTTTTTCTTTTCTTTTTTTTTTCTTTTTTTACTTCACTGGAATATGAAACTTGGTAAAGGTTTTTGCACTTGCTGTGAACACACATGAAAAATCATGATCATGATTCGAAAAGAATGGTCGTGAAAAAATAGTTACACTTGTGCTCTTCGGAAATGAATAGGAGACGAATTTAATTTGGAACACAACTTGTTTAGATGTATGGCTTGATTTTAATGCAGTTTTAGAGTAAAACGTGTTTTTGAAAATATAGATTTCATATAGAAATTTTGTCACTTTTTTGGGTTCGCTTTTTTTTAAACTTTTTTGCAATATTTACCATTGTCATATTTAAAAAGACATCAAACCGTGCTTTAAAACATTCAAGAATTACGACAGTTTAAATTGGAAATTAAATTTTCAGGTCTATGCTCAAAACGTGAATAAATGGATTATTAAATATAATTTAGTGCCATAAAATCTACTAAAATATAAAACAACAAACTTCAAACTAATTATAGTAGGCTAGCCTATTCCATTCATTGAAAAAAATGCCATTCGGAGAGCAGAGGGTTAAAATGTAACAATCCCTCTAGTCATTTACTGCACTTGTTCAAAATAAAATATTACAATGAATAAAATAAAATAAAGAACACATACCTTTGAGAGAAAGGCAAACAAGTTCTTTAGTGCAGAGTGATCTCCCCCTCGATGCCTTTGCTCTCGCTTCCCCCTCTCTCTCTCTCTTTCTCCAGCAGTTAGCGGCACTTTCAGAGAAAATGTTTCTGGGCAACTGTCGAATTTATAGCTGTTTCATGCTATGGTTTCATGTGGGAAGCATCAGATCGTTTCTATTGGCTGCATCGGGAGGCTGAGAATAACTGTCAGCCAATCAGCGGTGAGTCTCGCGCTGCACTGGAAAATCACGGGCCGTCCACAGTTGATCCTACAGATGTGCGTTTGAAGGAGCGAGTGAATCAGGTTTGACGTAGTGTAGGAAGTAGTTTTTAGATTTGCCCCCTCAGTAAACGTGGGTTCCTTTTATCATAAATGCTGAAATCAATTTTCTTCGACGGGGTTAATTGATTAGAGAGTATTTCCTAAAATGCAGATTATCAGGGAAGTGAAATATGAAGGTGAATGAAGAGGAATCGATCTCTTACAGCTAACGATTCAGGTAATTATTCGACATGATACAACTATGTAGCCTATATAACGTAATTGTGAACTTGTTTTTAGGTCACTGTGAGGTCGTGATGTGCTGAATTGCAAAATGTAGCCTAGATAAGACTGCAAAAACGAAGAAACAACCACTATCTTCAGAAGTCAACAAAAACAGCTCGAAGTGTCTGAAATAGTGTCTCTAAACTAAAGGATGTTGCTTCATACATGACACTGTTTCACTCACAAACCACATCAACTTTAAAAATAAAATGGTAATCGACAAACTATAGCTACAAATCCGTCAAGCCAGCTACTGATTGTTTTTTTTTTTAATTTTATTTTGCCAAAAATATGCTGTTTATTGTTTTGTTCGTGTCATAAACATCATACACACCCGGTCATCCGGGTTACAGGAGATACCGGGTGTTAATCAGACGAACAGGTTATCTTCGAAACACGTCGCTCCTGTGTTATTTACATAGGTTATTTACAAGAGAGTAGAGTTCAAAACCCGCACTGACAGGCGCAGGCGCAAAGCAGTGACTGGGTATTACTCAGGTATTACTTTCAATCTACTTATAAACCTTGGTACAAACATGTAGGCTATCTATTCTCTACAAACAACCTTTCAGACTGCTGCAGAAACAGAAGTCTGGTATTTTCGATTAAATCATTGCATAACAAAATTGTATTGATCACCCAAATCACCAAGACTAGCTATATCAGTATAGCTGTCAGGCACACACACACACACACACACACACTAATCATGTTACACTAAACATGATTAAACAGTCTGTTAACCGTTTACATCAGGATGTATTTAAATAAATAAGCTAAAATTAATCCATTTTCCTGAACAGTGGCACATTATTCACTTACAAGTTGAAACAACCAATGATTAATGGAAGAGAAACAATGTGTCAATGAGCTTGTTTATTTGACTGAGCTTTGCATTCTTTCCTATAGTGAGCTAATGGCCTGTTTCAAGTATGTGATCAATACCTCTCTTACTTTATCACTGTGAAGAGTAAACACTTGGTCATGCGGTTCATGCCTATTATCTTTGCCAAACAAAGCATAATTTTGATAAGCAAATAGGAACCATTCACATATGTTGACTAGAAGTTACTTACAGACTTTAAAGTGACACCATAATCCTCAACTGGGCACAGGTTACTTGAAGCCTACGTGATAAACTACATTCATTTGAGAGTTCCAAGCTTTGAGCTCAAAATGAGCACATCAAACGAACAAAAACAACTGCTCACCCAGTTATATAAGCTCCAATCAGCTCACACTTGTTTTTCACTTTAACACCATCCTCTGGTTTCAGTTCCTTGAGTTCTCACATTGGCCTAAAGGAGCCATGTAAAATTCAGGACTTTTCTTTTATTTCAACATCAGTAACAGTAAGGTAGATCTTTATTCTAAGACCTTCAAATGAAACTGAAAGCGAATGCTTATTAACATATCTTTGCCCCAGGGTGTTTAAAAAGGACATTCTCTCACTAGGTGGTCTTGCAGTAAGTTTCACATTTGAATGTTGACAGTGGTTTTATTGTGATTTGGTTGTAACTTCAGAATTACACACAAGTAGGCTATTTAACTTTTTTCTTTTAATTTACAATACCGTTCAAAAGTTTTGGGTCAGTATCATTTTTGAAAATAATTTTATTCAGCACAGGATTATTAAATTATTTAAAAGTGAATCATTTTCATTGTTACAAAATGTTGTTCTTTTGAATCTTCTATTCATTAAAAAAAAAATCTTGGGAAAATGTTTCAAGGTTTCCACAAAAATATTAAGCTGCTGAGGGATCATGTGACACTAAAGACCGGATTAATTATGCTGAAAATTCTGAAGACTTTTTTTTTTTTAAATCATTTTAAAAAATCACACTGGCCCCTAAACTTTTGATTGGTACAGTGTTAGAAATAAATCAGTTGAAAGTGATTAAGTATACATCCACCGAAAGATCACCATATCAGCCTGAGCATGAATGTAGTGACCAGTAACCAAAGGATGCTTAAACGTCTCTTCACACTGTCACCACCTGGAAAAGAAGAACCACAAACATCACATCACTAAACAGCGGGTGAGTCCACTTTTATGAATCAAAGTAAAAGCATAACAGACCAATAAAAGCATAAGCCAATAAACCCCTAAAGCTGTAGCTCACCTGATCGAGGTTTGATGGTAAATGTTGTTTCCATTCCAGCACGGATGTGGTTGGCAACGTGACAGTGCAGAAGCCACGTTCCATTGACCTCGGCCACCATTTCCAACGTCTGAAATGCTCCTGGGATCAGGTCATACACATCAGTACGGTGAGCCTGATCTGTCTGAAAAAGTAGTTTAAGTCATTATAATGGTTGGGTTTCACGAGTTCACACGTACAGACAAAGAATATGCATATTTGGGTATTTATAGGGGAGGGCTCCAAGCTCGGAATTTGGCCCGAACCCAGAGTATTCCCCGCATATCCAGTTAAGAGAGGAGGGGTGTTGGAGGGATGCTGGAAAAACTGGTGTGTAACAGAGGTGAGTCGTCTACATACTGCATATAGGGATGGGACGGTATGGAAATTTCATGTCACGATTATAGTGTCCAAAATAATCGTGATTATCAATATTATCACGGTTTTGTTAAAAAATTATGAAAGTGCTCAAAAAGAACTCACACTGAAAACATTTCAACAAGTTTTATAATTAAAAATCAACAAACAACAAATAAAATCTCTATGCAGTTTTTTTAAGCAAGATTCTATTCTATGGCATTTGCTTTTTTATAATGCCCGTCGTCAATAGCAACACATTATTACACAGCGCACATCCATATCACAACGGACGCGCGCTCTTGTTTCATTCAAATACAACTTGCCGTCTTTGCGTCTCCGGTTTTTGATTGTATTGCAAAAATAAAAGTTAAATTATTGCTTAAAGAGTTTGATAATATTGGTGTGATATATCTTGCCTGGACGATTGTTTTACAAAATGAATTCATAAACAGGTAAGATTTAAAACATTAGCTAATCTCATTATCAATTCAATATGTCCCCGTAATTATGTGGTAAAAATAAAATCGGTTTAATATGTGATGTATCTATACTTTACTAACCCTTAAAAATATCACTATTAATAATAGTCTTGTTTGAAGTTATTCGTTCGTCTTTAGCTCAAATCCACTTGCTACGAACTTTTCTTCGCGGAAGCTTCACGTCTATTTCATGTGAGTGACATAAAATGTTTCAACTCAAAACAACATTTCGTGCCCAATTGATTCCCAGACGTAGTTTTGGTATTAAGGTCAAAGTTAACTTGCCTTGCGTTCGGGTGATGATCACACAAGACGACTCTGCAGATTTGAAGTGTTTCTATTGCAGTGACTTTTTGTTCGGCAGACAGGGTGACCATCCTCGATCAAGTTTCCCTCAGGACTTTTGTAAAACCCAAAATATGACCACACCTCAGATTTGGTCCTTTTAAAAGGCTAAAAAATCTCCTGAGCATGGTCACTGCCTTCCACCATTCCTTCTCGAAGAGTAATTTAAAAAATATTGCGTGCTGCGCGCCTGCGTCAGACTGGCCGACAGGATTCAGTGAGTGATTAAAATCGCGATAATCAAACACGGTTTTAATGATAATTAAATTTTAAACGATAATACTAACCGTCAGTACATTTTATCACGGTTTATCGTGAAACCGGTTATCGTCCCATCCCTAACTGCATATAGTGTGTATAAATAGTATATAGGCCTCCTCTCGTGCTGATTGGGTCGATTTTCCGAACATGCTCCTCCCGAACTTTGTTAATAAAACATAATTTAGTGTATGACAACTACAGAACACACTGCTGTAATATCATTGAAAAATAAGTTATTCTATTGCATCTGATTGTGAATATAATTCCATATATAATAGTTGTTATGCTCATTGCTGCACCTTGTATGTGAAGGTCTCAGCATGAAAATGGACAGTGTGTATGTCCACTTCATTGCCCATCCCAAACAGGTACCAGATCACCCTGTCGCCCTCCACCATTTCCAGGCCTTGAAGGTTTGCATAGAGCTTCCCATTGATCCCTGTCAATAGTGACAGAAAAAAACATGCAGTTTGTAATCATGTAATTCTCTGAACAAAATGAGAATTGTATACAGTGATTATTTTTCCTATGTCTGGCATTTATCTACTTATTTATACTCTGTTATGTGAAACAGCGAGAGTGAATCTCATATAATTAATCCATCATATATCAAACAATGCCTTCAAGTGGTCATCATTTGACTTTTTTGTTGCATTTTACATCAAAATGCATTACTAGGGTTGAGTTGCATTTACTTGTGACCACTCACCATACATCTCGTTGCTTTTCTGAAACTCTGCATCTCTCAGAAGAGGTTCTGAGCTGTTATAGTAGGTCTGAATGTTTTCTTCCAGGTACCAGGATTTATTCTCATCAAACACCATAAAGAGGAGAGCAAATTCTCTATCCACATCAGTTCTCTGTCTGGCCTGGTTCAGTACACCTCTCCTGCAGATTACTAATGGCCCAATCAGACCACTTGCTGTGTCCTTTAACATATGACAAAAGCCACACACAGTCACACACCCAAAAACTATAACCATAATATTTTTTTATATTGTTGTTGTTCAGAATTAATCTTTATGAATTCCTGGCTGCTGAATGTAGAAGTAGTAGTAATATAATAAGTATTATAATAATTATTATTATTGTCAACTTCAAAAGCCAAAATAAATTGAACATAGCAGTATTTTAGTAACACTTTAAAATAAGGTTAAATCTGTTAACATGTAACATGAAGTAACAATGAAAAATACAGTATATTAATTATATAAAATCTATTATTAATTAAAATTTAAAAATGTATCTATTAAAATGTATTAATCTTACCCATACATTGTTAAAATCAAAAGTTGTATCTGTTAATATTACTTAATGAACCTGAGGTAACATTAACTAACAATGAACAGTTGTATTTTTATGAAATAATGTTAACAAATAAAAAAAAAATTTAATAAATGCATTGCTCATTGTTAATTAATGTGTAATTAATGCATTAACTAATGTTAATTATTTACAACTAGGACCTTATTTTTATGTTATTTTTGTTCACAATTAATAAATTTTAATTCCTGACTGAATGTAAACAATGATAATAATTAAGGAATTAAAACTTAGAGCTTTACCTTAACAAAGTCCACAGCTGATCGATAGGCAAAAGCAATGCAGTTTGGATCAGACACACCTGGGCCGGATTTCTCTGGAATCATCCACTGGTACTGAGTCGTATTTCCTGCAGTAAATAGTTTAATTTGCATTCACAAAAGGATGCGTCACATGTATAAAGAGTGTATAAAAAAAATGTATAAAAAACACATTTTATGAAATCCCTGAAGGTGTCTTTGTGTATATTTTACAGGTGAAATATGGAGTCAAATGGTGGGATTTTCATCTTCCTCTACCTGGGATGACAGCTTCAGGTTTAGAAGTCGAGGTTCTGACTCCATGTGCTTGTATTGAGTAAGGATGACTAGCTTTATTCATGAATGTGATCAGCAAAATCTGGCCAACTTCAGCTCTAATTACAGGTCCTATAATATAAAACACACATATTTTCAGTAATTCGTTCATTCAAGTGGGAAAACTATATTTAAAAATAAAGGTGGAATGAAATTGTGAATAGTCACCCAAAATCTCCAAGTGTTTCTCTTGAGGCTGCCTTGGTTTTCTTGTCCTGAAGGTGGCGTCCGTGTATTCTCTATAAACTACTTTCTTATACCTGGAGCCCAGTCTGTTCTTTCCTGTCCCCACAAACATACTGCCAGGACTGAGACAAGAATCTGGTTACCAAGGCCATTCAAAGGCTGCAACATCAACAAAACTTTGTAGAACATGCATCTACCTTTTCTCCTCAGTCGTGTTGAAGTTCTGCAATTCCCAGGTACGATCAGGTGAGTAGTCCCACTGCCTCTCTTCAGCACAGATGAAATACTCCACTATCTGAGACCTTAATACTGAGGAATTCTTATTCCCTGACCCCTTCACTTTATACAGCTGTCTCATCCCACCGACATAGTGATCAGAGACTAGGCAGCTCACCTCAAATTCACCTGCAATCATAATCACAATGTGAATTGAACAAAGTAAAATGTTTATAATATACTCTGAACAAAATTATAAGCACTTTTGTTTTTGCCCCCATTTTTTATGAGCTTCAGTCTTCAATTCGAAAGTGAAGACTGAAGTAAATATACATCATTTGCTGAAATAACATGGCACTGACCACTGACATCTGGTTGCATGGACACAGTGACTGCAGTGTGTGGGAACAGGCTCAGCGTGTCACGTGTTGTGCCTTGTCTCTGGAACGTGTTGCCTTGGAAGTAAATACCATGCATGTCTATCTCTGTGCCAAGTCCCATGAGATGCCATCTTACCCTGGAGTCCTTCTTCATCTCAAGGCCAGGCAGGTTCCCATACATAAAGCCATTCACAGCTGCATTACACAAACAAAATAACAGAGTGTGTAAGAAGGACCCTGAATGGAATTAGAAACTTTCAGCTGATTTTTAAAATTATTAGTTGACCATTACACTGGGTCTTCAATTACAACTTTCTTAAAAAGGGGTTCTGATTCTTAAGCCCAAAACATGCTTAATTTGTCAGTTTATCACTACGACTTGTGCATAGCATGCATGTAAAATTATTTGTAACCCTCAGAATCTGTTTCAGAATGAAGTCGTTTGCACATGTGCCCTGAATAAACTGCTTGAAGAAGATAAAATACCAATTAAAAACAACCAAAGAAGAATGTTAGAGGGGCAAAATGGAGTTATGAAGATATCCATGTTTGTAGATAAAAAAAAATGAACAACATGCTGTCCTCTGCAGGTCAGGTGGAATATCACAAATAAGTCCCAGTGCGAATACGTCAATTTAATGGTCAGATATGTACACCAAAATGAAGCATATCACAGGCAGACAGCAGTAAGGTGAGTGTAAATACCATGCATTTTATTGCTCTCCTGAAACTCCAAATCCTCTGAGTCTGATTCATTGGTGTCATAGGTTTCAATGTTCTGTTCCAAGTACCAGCTGAGATTTTCATCTAACACAGAAAACAGCAGAAAAAACTCCCGATCCACATCTTTCTGCAAGAGATGAAAAGTAATGTTGGCCAATCATATAATTGGAACACTTTATTTTAAGGAAACGTAGTTACAAGTTACATATTATTTTGAATCTCTCCTTTTATTTGATTATGCACATTTGATTCTCATGTTACCTGAGCGCCATTGGAATTCAGTGCATCTTTCTTACACACCAGCAGGGGGCCTATGAGACCAGAGTTGGTGTCTCTGACTGGATCACTGGAGGAGAAGTACAGGTAGGAAATACAGGGTGGGTCACTTTCAGATGGTCCCTCCTTCAACAGCCACCTGTATGTGAATGTTTCACCTGGCTGAACCTGATATCCTTTCCTCTTTATACCTACAATACATTAAGACATTATTTTACTGGGACAAAAACAAACTTTTTGATTGACACATTATTAGCCAGATGGTGTGAAATAAGTCTCACCATCTTGATAAAAGACACCCTCAAATGGTTTGTCATACTGAAGACCATGTGGCTGGATACTGTAGATTCTGTCAGCCTTATTCATAAACATCACCTGAAGGGTGTCTCCAACCTCGGCCCTCAGAACTGGACCTACAGACACCATGGTGTAAATGTGATAGACAGGTTCGGATCAAATTCAAGAAACTTTTTATCTAACCAAGGTTGTATAATTATTTAAATCCACATGAAGAAGCTTACCCAAAATGCCTAGATGTGTCTCTGCACTGGTTTGCTTTCTCTTTAAAGTGAAACTTTCATCTGTATATTCTTTGTACACCACTTTCCAATACTTTCCACCAAGTCGGCCACGATCCATCCCGAAGAACACCTCTGAAAAGCTAAGTATGACCAAGAATTTGTCAAAAAACAAAAACTTGCATAAACTAATTGCAGTGCATGTCTGAATTATAATCAGATATTTAACCTCCCAGGTTTGGTCAGCGACTCATTGGTCAGTTTATCCATCCCTGATGGTGCGTAGTTCCACCGAACCTTCTCAGCAGCAATGAAATACTTCCTAATCTTCCCATTGTGAGGAACTGTGGAGTTTTTCTTATCCCTGCAGGACGAGACTTTGAACAGGGCCTGCATACCAGCTGTGGAAGACAACATGGAAGAGCCCTGTAACCTTCTGTGTAGACAGCATGTAAAGCTTACTATCAAACGAAGATATATGAAGATATAGAAAGCATATTTTAATATGTTTTACTGATCAAGACAACAATGGTAGCGCAAAGTAGTTACATTACTTTAGCTTAAGGCTAAAAATCCTGTATAAGGGTGGTCTAATTCAGGGGTTCATAGAACCCCAAATACAATCATCCTCAGGAGCAGTGTATATTTTCATTTATGAAGACTCAATTTATACTCACTTATATAGGTATATTATGCAATATACCAGTATAAAATATTATTTGGAACATATTCGAGGTTTTTAGTGCTCTTTTTAAAACACCCGCCACCCAGGCCAGAGACACCGGTTTGAATCCCGCTTTGAGCTGATCGAGTAGAACCGGAGGGGTAACATTGGTGCCGTGACCCAGATGGGAATTTAGAGGGGTGAGTGTAACTGATGCCAGATAGGAAGATCTGTGTGAATAAACCTTACTCCCCTGGCCTCAAGAGGTGTGCTAGAGACAGACGCTAGAGACTGTGGTCTTTAGTGTCCTTGTTTGCTCGCCCACCTCCCATGCCAGAGATCCCAGTTCGAATCCTGCTTGGAGCGGGTTGAGTAGAACATGAGGGGTTACACTAATACATATGCACATTCTAAAGTAAACAAACTATCAAAAAGCCAATTAGCTTTTTTTAACTGAAGCAGGACTACTTTCCATTACTACAACTGCCTTATTATGTTATCCCGTCAAAGAACATTCCTCAAAGTTTACCTTTCAGATGATCGTTCACTTGGCAGTTCAAGAGCCATGTCCCTATTGTCGTAGGCACCATCTCTGCGGTGGCAAAAGTAGCAGAAAACAGACTCAGGACATCCACGCGGTGCCCGCGGTCTAGGAGTGTGTGTCCGTGGAAATAAGCAGAGTGAACGTCGATCTCGTTGCCCATGCCAAAGAGATGTAAAGCAACTCTGCTGTTTTGGCAAAACTCAATGCCTGGTAGGTTGCCATACATGTATCCATTTATGGCTAAAAATGGATAATAAAAAAAGTAACAACTCAAACTGTATGCTACATTAGTTATCTCACAAAACAGTTCTATAGGTTCAGGAATTTTCATACAATTAACTTTTTTTAAATTTTTATTTAATGTCTGGACAGCTACAATTTTAGTTCATACAGTCAATTGTCTGGTATATACATACCATGCATCATGTTGGATTCCTGGAAATCTTCTCTAGCAGGATCCACACCATCTGGATCAGAGCAGAAGGTCTGGATGTTCTCTTTCAGGTACCAGCTGATGTTCTCATCCACTACACTAAACATAAGGATTAGATCCTGTTCTACATCAGCACGTTGCACTTGATGGTGGTCTGAAGTGGACACAGCATGCAGGGTTCCTGAGGCCGGCATTTTGATTTGGGAATCAAAGGATAAGGTAAGAAAAATAAATAAAGAACAGAGGTAAAAATCCAAAGGCACATTTCATTTCATTTTTTTATTTGAAATATATTTTTAAAATTTATATTAAATGTTTGTTTAATTTTAGGGAGAAACTAGGAAATTGTCTTTAAATAACATTATAGCCATGGTAACATTTATCAACTGTAGTATTATTGTATTAGTTTATATAGTATTTTTTTTTTCATTTTACCATTAAACAATTATGCAAGGATACTTACAATACCTTTACTGAAAGTGTAACTTAAAAAATGCAAGGAATTATTCTTAACAAAATTGCAATTTTTAATTCATCCCAGAGGTAATTGTACACTCTAAACAAAAATGGTGCTATATATAGCACTAAAAGTGGTTCATTGGCTTGTAATCATAGGGGAACCACTTTAAGTGCCGCTTATCTTTATCAAATGGTGCTATGTAGAACCATAAGAGGTGTAATAGAGCACCTTGACCACCCCAGAGAACCACTGAAGAACCGCTGAAGAACCAAACTGGGCTCAACAGGTTCTTTAAAAAAAAATTTGAGTGTAGTAGCTATGCACCTATTGACCTTTGTCTAAGATGCTTTGCAGTTAACTGTAAAAATATCAAAGGGAGCTACCTTTCAGGGCTATGTTTTCATAAAAATATAGGGCTAGTTTTGCTATGAATTAATAGGATTATAGAATGTCTGCTTTACCTTCCTTACAGGTGAGAAGGGCTCCAATAAGCCCGGAGGAAATGTCTTGTGAGGCGCTGACATGGGAGTGATAGGCCCAGGTCAGGCAGTTGGCATCACCCTTTTGAGGAGCATAACCTGGCTTTACAGTCCAGGTATATGTGAAGTTTCCACCTGGTGGAACCCCATCATCATTCTTCAGAGTGTCTGAGGTTCCGTCTGGATACAGCGCACCTAGTGCAGACAGGATTCGATGACAGGAGGAAGTCCACACAATTAAAAATGGCACCTTTGGCCACAAGTAGGTGAAGCAAATATCATTGACCATCTGCTAACAAGGCCATATATTAAGGTCAGGATATTACTGATACTAAAGGACAACTTAAGGGTAAACGTAGTCCATGTCTTGGCAGGTGGGTGCTGTTTTTGGCATCACGCGTAGGACCCAAACCATATTAGGGAGGTGGTCATAATGTTTTGGCGCATTTAAGAAATGAATGAGAGAAAGAGGGTTTACCTTCTGAATCTTTTGCATAGAAGACACCATGCGGATGCATGGAGTAACGTCTGGAGGCAAAGTTTTTCAGGTGCACAATGAGGATATCATGGACCTCTGCCCTCAGTATGGGGCCCAGATAGCCCAGCCAAGTAGGTTTGGGGATCTCTTGAGAATAAGAAGCATCTGTGTACTGCCTGTATATCGCCTTTTTGTACACACTGCCAATCCGCTGAGACCCGCGCTGCAAAAATGCTGATGCATACCTGGGCCATGAGAAATACGTTTTTTATTGTTTTCCCACTGTTATTATAATGGAATTATAATGGTGGAAATTATTGGAAAAATTTTAAAATGGACTCAAAGTTGAAAATAAATAAGAAATTCAAAGTAACTTAACTTTTTAAGTTTGCACTCTTATAAAGGTTCAGTGCAGTTGTACTGTATAGAACCTTAGGGTTCTTGACTCAATTTTAAAGAACCTTTTATGCCAAAATCATTCTATATAAGGATAATAATTCATACAATTTAATTAAAATTAAAAACGAATTAAAACAAAATAGTCCCATGATGGGAACCCTTAAAATGTTCTATTTATGAAACACCACACCTGACAGAACCCGTCAAGTTTTTATGAACATTTTTTTAAGAGTGCACACTTACCAAAATAACACTTACCAATTACTAAAGGAGATTTTTGAAGCAATGCCATAGAGGAGCCATTTCAAAACCTTACTTGCTAAAACCTATTTCTTTTTTCTCAATGTAAAGAGCATTTTAATAATGTAGAATAACATTTTTCATCTTTTTGATCATTAAACAATGAAATTTTAGATAATTATAAATCCTTCACTAAAAAGTGTTAATAACCTGCTTTGTTAAGAGAAATGTATTTCTAATTACTGAGACTCAAAAAATGAACAAATATTTAAATCCCACCCCCCCCACCCCCCCACACACACACAAGTAAACTATATCAAATACATTCATCCAACTGAATACAACTATATCAAATGACCAGATATTATCTAGAAAAAGTTCATCCTCAAAACTGTCTGGGTAAACATGAGACTCATGAGAGCCGCCACAGAAAGGCTATGTTGAGAACAGAGTAAAAGTGCACCATGCATGGAAGGATGCCACAAAAAAAGAAAAAAAAAATACTCAAAAAGATTCATGTGAAGGCATGTCTGGATCCCTTCCCTTCCCATTGTCTAAAGATATATCATAACTACAAGATGTAAAGAAAAATAAACTTATTAATGAAATGTAATTTAAAAACATCACAGTGAGCTAAATTTCTGTGTACTATGTGGTATATTACCTCATGTGATATATCTAAATATATATCTAAATATATATATATATCTATCTATATATATATATATATAGATATATATATATATATATTCAGTCAGAATAATAACTTCAAATTAATGAAGAATATATATGAATCTCACTCATCCACCGCAATAGGTTTCCCATTTATCAGATTCTGGCCGCTCGGTGCGTAATTCCAGTTTTCCTCTTGAATCCCAATGTAGAAGGTTCTGTTGATTCCAGACGCTTGTGCTATCACAGCACACAAGATGCTCAAGCTTCTCAAACAGTTCCAGAAAGTACCCATAGTCTCAGGGACACAAATGTCCTTGCCAGAGTCCTCAAATGATTCTCAACAGGAACGTTCTGTCTGTGTGGTCCCTCGTTATTATGCGATAGCAAAGAAATTTAAGATGACCAGTCATGAGCCATGATGACAGCCTTCAGGGATTTACACACCCATGAAATTTATGGGAAGCCCTTCGTTGCCGGAAGAATCCATCTGAAAGGCTCACTGTACAGTTTCTTGTTGGTCATTAGCTAATTCAAACCAATCATTATGGGGCAAACTGGTAAACCATCTTGGAAAAGCAATGAACAAACTAGATGGTCACACCAGTTTAAAGTGTTCAAGAGGAGTTTTGGAGCAAGGTAGCTAGACAACCAGTTAATGACCAGCTTGCACCAGCTAATGATCAGCTAGAAACCGCAGCTATCATGTTCCAAAACACAGCTACTGAAATGCAATGATGGATATTCAAGACATGTATGTCTTGAATATCCATCATTGCATTTCAATTGCTTTTTTGAGGGTCAGTGTAAGAATTTGAATAATAAACTGAAATACCTGCTATTAAAGCCTGTGCATTTATGATTAGCTAAATCATTTTATAAAACTGCATATATAAAATAAATAATTCTGAAGCCACCCATACATTTTTTAAATCGCTAAATCTCTAATCTCACAAATAGACTATTAATAAGAACATTTATATCAAATAATTTTTACAATTCAAATATTTTTTTCTGTTATTTTTAGGGTCATAAATCTATGAAAAACCCATTACCACCACAAAATAATACAATATTTTGAATAAAATCAAATGATTTGGTAAATCATAGTTATGACAGTTAAAAATTAGCTATGAAAGTTAAAATTATGAGATACTGATTCATTAGTTTGACGGTAAAAGGCAAAACTATGACAATAAGAATGAGATAGAAAGTCGTAATTATGACAAAAGTCAATATTATGAGATACAAAGTAATAAATGACACAATAATGACGTGTTTCATAATTTCACCATTTTGACATTTCAATTTTTATGTTATAATTATGACTTTTATGTAGGTTTATTTTAGTTATACTATAATAATACTAAAACCACAAAAAAATATGTTACTTGAATTAAAATTAACATCAAGTGAAATAAATAAATAATATACATGAAAAATATTTAATTTATGCTATTGCCAAGGCAACATTAAGCTAAAATTAATGTGAAAATAGAAAACTAAACTTATTCAAAATATTAATAAAAACTGAAATAGTATCTCAATGTTACAAAAAACACTGATTTTATCTTATATTTATGATTTATGAAAGCATGATTTTTTTTTTTTTTTTTTTCTCAGAAAAAGCGACTTCCTGTGGTTACATTTATTTCAGCATTGCAAGTCTATGATACAATCCGCCCCCTACTGGATGATTTACAGAGTTTTATTTTCTTAACAACTAAACCAGGAGACAGGTAAAGGTTGTCCAGCAGTTATCTGTGACTGTGCACATGGTGAAATGGAAGAAGCTAGTATTTCAGTGGCTCCGGACCGGTTTTGCTGTCCAGTTGGCCTATGTCTGAATCTCCTGAAGGATCCAGTTGCCCTTCCCTGTGGACACAGCTGTATCATCATCTGCTGGGATCGAGATGATCAGAAGGGAGTCTACCAATGCAGAAAGACCTTCACTCCAAGACCTGTAGTCAGCAAAAACATCATTCTGGCTGAAATAATGGAGAAACAGAACGAGAAAACACTCCAATCTGTTGCTTCTGCTCACTATGCGGGTCCTGAAGATGTGGAGTGTATAACGTCTGTAGTGGAAGAAAACACAGAGCCGTCAAGTCCTACTTGATGTGCCTGAACTCTTACTGTTAAAAGCACCTTGAAGAGCACAAGGTTTTTTTTTAAGACAAGAGACACAATTTGATGAAAGCTACCAGACGACTGGAAAAAAACAAACATGAAAGGCCAATAGAAGTTTTCTGTGGAACTGACCAGAAGTGTAGCCTATCTGCACAATGTGTATGCTGGACAAACACATTTGACAAAAACAAGAATCAACATTGCCTTTTCTTTTCGGAGATGGCGAGAACAATCTTGTAAAAGCGACATGGGGATTGCGTTTAGTCTAAATATCGTGAGTGTGGTATTTTATTGAACAGATATGCCATAATGTAGTTCCAAAAGCAATGCAAAAATATAGTGGGGGGAATTTTGTTAATCGGGAATTGATTGGATCATATTGCTATAATCTCATGTGAGTGACAGGTTGTCACAAACAAACAAACACGGAACCTTCTCAAATTGTTTGATATGGCACCTCTCCTCTAGATGGCAGCAACGAGTTCCCGCTCTGCAAATATAACATTCACAGAGGTACTTAAACGTTTCCGCAAAAGCAAAATGGTGGATTTGTTATCATCCTTGGCACCCTGCAAAAATCTAAAAATCTGTCTTTATATACTATCCTAGAGGCGTTGCACACTACATAACCATGTTTAAGAAAGCTAAGAGGTGCAATTTCAGGCGGAGGAATGAATCGGACGACGAGGAGAAAGAGGAGGTCCAGCAGACCGGCGGGCCCGGGGCTGAAGAGTCGGTGAACCCCAACGAGTCGAGCACTGGTCCCGCTCCTGGAGCAAACATGCTGAATAACCACGGAAACGGGTTTCAGCCCGGTGCTGTTAAGGTCAACAAAGACCTTAAGAAGAGAAAGAAAGAGAACCGAGAGGAACCTAAAGCGAGTCTGCTAAGCTTCCACGACGATGAAGGTGCTTATTAACTGCCATTAAAGACACGTGTAACGTTAACGTAAATAAATCTACATAAAAACAATGAAATGTTGCACATATTGTTTATGTAGAGTTTTTGCGGGGCAGTTCATTATCTAATTGTAGTCTATTTAAATTATATAACAATTCACGTCTTTAAAGTGACCGTCAACCGAAAACACAAGTAGCTCGTGTTTTCGGTTGACTGTCACTTTAAAGACGTGAATTGTTATATATTTTAAATAGACTACAATTAGATAATGAACTGCCCCGCAAAAGTTCAATATACTATATATATAGTAATAGTGATCAATTAGGACTAAGCGCATATTGGAATATACTCAATTGACTTAAGACCATATAATAGAGTGATACGAATCAGAATTCCCAAACAAAATAGTTATTGAGTCGATTATTTTTAACGAATCGGTCGAACCGGTTCACAAATCGGTTTACATTATTCATTATTGAATCAGCCTGAAATTAAATGCTTTTTAAAATCCTTATCCAGTATTGATAAAATAGATTGACTGTTACATTCATTAATCAAAGTGTGAGGTCCCTGAAGTTGTGTCCCAAATGACATGCTATCTAAAGTCTTTGATAATACACTTTGCACCTTTGCTATGCATTATGTCCTCAATCATCTAGTGAATGAATTTTATACATTCACTTTATATCTATCACTATTAGATGACACTGATGTGTTCCGTGTGAAGAAATCCTATCACAGCAAGAAGATTGTCAAGCAGCTGAAGAAAGAATACAAGGATGATTTGGAAAAGACCACCACTGCCATACCAGAGCAAAGCACACGCATTGGTACTAAACATCTTTATTTTTATTTATTTTTTATCTTTTCATATCATGCATTTCTATAAAGCAGAATCAGGGGATTGTCTGACTCTTTTTTTTTTTTTTGTTCTTAAATCATCAAATTCTATTAAGTAAATAATTTGTTTGCTTCCCCCACTCTTAAGTTGTAATGGTATATACACATAAGAATAAAGCACTACTAATTATTGGACGATAACGTAGTGACCCCAGTGCACCAAGGGGGCAAAAGGAGGCATTTTCCCCTCAGATCTGATTTGTGCTCCTTCAGTTTGATTTTGTCCCCCCTCCACCCCTGAAATACTCATTTTTAACCGTTTGATGCGTACAATCTCGCCGATGTGATCAATTGCTTATATCTGAAGAATTATGTATTATTTTTATATGGTGGTGATTTAGCCTTCAAAAGTGTTACAACCCCTCAGTAATCTTGACGCTAGTCCATCTAACTATTTACATAAGTTTGTATTCTGGCTCACTGGTTTGTTTGTTTCAGGTGGACCTGCTTATAATCTGTCAATTAAAGAGGAGCCCTTAGCGGGCAGCAGAGCCAGCAGCGAACAGGGAGAAGAAGAAATGGAGGTGGACAGCAATGAGGAACAGGAAGAGGAGGGCGAGCAAAGGTCTGCGGGTGGAGCCTTTAGCCAAACTCTGTCTGCCCTCAGCTCACTTAGACCAGGTAAGAGTTTCCATGACATCCAGACTGGACCTGTAGAGCAAGTCACAGGACCGACGTCAGCATGATCAGGCTGTTTTTGCTTATTAAACACTTCAAGGTTGGAACCTTCTGTGGTTAAACATTGAATGTTGTTAAACAACGCATGTGATCAAATTCACTTTTTTTATAGGTTCGTTTAGGCTCTTTCTGGTTACACTAATTCACATGAAGGTGATTAGTCATTGTGTTTAGACCAATAATAAGAGTCATACGTCTCAACAGGTGAGATCCCCGACGCGGCCTTCATTCATGCAGCTCGTAAACGTAGGCAGATGGCTCGAGAGCTCGGGGGTGAGGCTCCGTTGACCGAGAATGAAGTGACGAACAAGCGCCTTGTTCACGAAGATGAGAACGGCGGCAGTGACGACGATGAAGATGAGAAGAGAATCAACTTCAGTGGAGTCAAGATAAAGACTCAGAGGCAGAAAATAGCGGAGGAGATCGGTCAGTTTATGCATGTGGGCGCAGTTCAGAGCTATTGTAATCTGAAACTTGTTTATGTAGAATTACAGAAACCCCCATTCACCTGTTCTCCAGAGGGACTGTCCTTGTAATAAATGTCATGTCACTAAGTAAAAGTCACACAAAAAAGATTAACTAGAATAACTATAAATAGGAATTGTGTGAGGTAGTATAATCTGACCATAGTGTTTGTTTTGGATGTGTCTGTTGTGATTCAGGTATTGAAGGCAGTGATGATGAAGCTCTAGATAATGGCCAGGATGAGGAAGTGAATCGCTGGGAGCAGGAGCAGATCAGGAAGGGTATCAGCATCCCGCAGGTGAGTCGGGGTATCATAACTAGGATAATATGACAGCGTTTCATAGAATGGAACAGTATCCTTTTTCAGCGTCCTTGTTTCCAGAAGATTTTTTTTTAAGTCTTCATTTAAGAGTTATAAACCATAAACCAAACCAACCAGATACAAGGTGAATCACAACACTAATTTGAAGCAAAAATCAGAAATCTATTTTTAAGGGCCACTGTTATGATTGTAGTAAACAAAGATGCACTGATCGATCAGCCAGGGGCCGTAATCACCTGATTTTCTGCATGATCAGTCCGAATCGGTGACCAACCAGGTCACAATGAAATTGTGTCAAAATGCCCATCTTGGCCCATCAAAACGGTCAGTTTTGTTGACTTTCAATAACACATTTTTCTGTGGTGTGACAAACTCAGAACACATACTTAATTTTGACTTTAAAGTGACAGCAGTCTAATATTTTGCAGTTGTCTGTCATATTAATCAAAGAACAAAAGACAAAGAAAATCACTCTGCTCTTGACTGAATAAGTTTTATAACTTTAATTGTAAGCATTTATCAGTATTTAATTTTTATAGGAAAGAATATCCTGTTATTTTACATTTGATGAATATCTGAAGTGTTTCTCACCTGAATAATAACCTGTTAGAAACATCTGAAATACTTATTGCATTTATTTGTGCTGTTGTTTGCAATTTATTTTATTGCTGACTTTTTACTTTTTTTTAATGAAAATACAACTCTGCGTTAAAGAAAATTCGGTTTTTGTTTGTATATGCTGTCAATTTTAGACAAAAATGAAATGGAATCGGCCAAGAAAATTGCAGTCAGTGAATCTCTTAATTAAAAATTAACCAACCACTTGTTCCTGGATGTTGGTATCGTTCTGAAGTCTATAGAAATTAGCTGTTTAAACTGGACGCATCAAAGCAAACGTCCCATTACGCTTCCATCTACTCTTCCATTTGTCCTCATCGGCAGACTTGTGCTTGGATTAATTCAGAAAGTGAACGGGTATCTGTATAAATTATACAGTTTCAGTGATTTTAATGGTTTCTAAACGGATTTGATATGGCGCTCGCGTCATGTAACGTCAGTGTACGGGGACTATCATGCAGTGATGTAAAACTATTTTTCATTAATCAAATTTGAGAAATGTTTCTTGAAATCCAAATATTAAAAAATATATATATTTTTTGCATTTGTCACTTAATCCTTCAGAAATATGCTGTGTTTTTAATCAAATGAATTTAGCCTTCAAAAACATTTGAAAAAAGCCTGAATGAGACCAGTTCTGTTGACATTCCTGCTGTGTCCTATAGTTTGCACTTTGAAATCACAATATTTAATGCTGACACCAATCCTTTTGTCTCATCTTGTTTTGATATTTTAGGTCCAAGCCACCCAATCAGAGGATACAACCATGTATTACCAAGGCAGTTATGATGCGCAGCCATATGGAGCGTCCTACGCCATGCCGTTTAGCTACGCCCCCATCGCAGTTGGAGCCGACAACAGCAAGACTTTGAAAGCAGAGCCCTCAGTTCCTTATCCCGTTCCCTCTTGTGACCTGACCCCTATAACCACAGATCTGGTAAAGAAACGTCTCAATGACAGGTACGGTCTGAACTGCCTTCTCATCGGCGGTCACTGTAAACCCCAGTTCAAATCTACCCAGTTGGTATTTCCTAGGAGTTTAAATAACCAACACTTCATAGCTTCGAATGCCCTGATTATTTTCATGCACGTCCCATAAAATTGCCCTGTTCAGACATTGAAGATGAAAGCTTGCACTTTGGACTTCCCGCATAGTGAGGATACACACAAGGCGCATATCTCCTCACTTGGTTAATTCTGGGTATCCCTGTTTCTGCAGAAGTGTAATATTTCTTCCTCCGGATGGAGTATTTGCAGATGCTAAAATCTGCATCTGTTTTACTGACTCAATTGCATTGTTTAGACCTAACCGTCTTCATCAGGACATGTGCGACCCTGCCGATGTCCCCATACATCACTAATAGCAAACCTCTCTTTGACTCCCCTGTGCACCAGGCTGAGCTTCATGCGCCAGGGGCACAATTCCAATGCCCGGCGCTTTGAGCAGATCCAGGAGGAGCTGGAGGCCTCCAAAAAGACCATCCAGCTCCTAGAGGGCTCCTCACAGGAGGCCGCTGACAAATATAGATTCTTGCAAGAAATGCGAGGGTATGTTGGAGACTTGCTTGAGTGTTTCAGTGAAAAGGTAAGAATGAATGCATTTGTTTTTATGTTGCTGCTGTTTGTTTTACTGACTTGTTTTTAAGTTGTTTTTTTTTTTTTTTTTTTTCAGACCTTGATACTATATTTCTCTTGGAATGATTTCAGTTTATTGGATGTTGCCTGTGTCAGAATTGTGTGTAGTTAATTAGAATTAAATTACAGTATTCGTTTTATAATGCCATCAGTAGTAAAAAGAACACCAGTTACTTGTAATGTGTATATATAATCACATAGTTCATGTTTATGATGCTTGTTAAACTCATTTTCAGCAGTCCACCAGGTCATGGATTATTTTGTAATCTTCCATATTTTTCCCATAGCTGATGCAGCAAGAGATTCTTTGTGTTACTCATTTCTTCCAGCTATAAAGAAGCACTATAGACGGTGTCCATGATGATGCATTGGGAACTAACATAGCACCAAAAGTGTTATTAGTTGAAAAAATGCCTTTATCATGATTTATATAATACATTTTCATGTTATATAGAAAGTAATAGTTCAAACCTCCTTTTTTTGTGTGTGTGAGGCTTCCAATTCATTAGGTAGCCAAGTAGCTTGTTTACGGTGTTGTTGAACCATATAAAAAATAATAAATGGTAAATTGCCCAAATGGTAAATCTCTATTACACCACCAGTGGCACAATGCATTAATCAAGCATCTGTATTATTAAGCTCTCCTTTGAATGCTTAATGATTGCATTATCTTAAGGTTAGCTTGTCCCAAAAATTTGTTGATATCTACATTAATTTGTGGTACATGGATATGAAAACTATAGAGTGTAACATTTGGGTACCAAAAGTAAAAATCCCATTCATTTTCTCCCTAGGGGAATTGATTTTGAAGTAACTTTTAAATTACTGTGAGCTTGGACCTATGAGGTTGTTAATTGATGGCATGCTTTATTTCAAATGATAATTTTTTAAAATCCTGTTTTACAGTGGAATTCTTGGTGGAAAAACGGGAATTACCATGTTTTATAGACATCTCCACCAATCAAAAAATTGCTCCAAGCGAAAAAATCCCTAATTACCCTTATTTACACTTCATATGTCTGTGGTGCATTACGGATGTGACATGGCTACCGGAGCTGATCGCGCCCACTCTAATCAATGCTTGTGTTTAAACCAGCCGCGATGTTGTGCGTTTCAGAAGCGTCCCGGTAAAATCGCTAAAGATCCAAGAGCCGGTTGCACCAACAGGGCTTTGCTAAGCCTGGTCCTAACTGCAATAGGTCTTAGTTAAGACCAGTCTTTAGAGTTGACCAAACGTTGGTTGCACCAACCAAACTTAAGCCTAGGCTTTACTACGCCTGGTCTTAGCGTTGCGCATTCATGTGAATGGCCACGGAACTATAGTGATCGCCCAGCAGCGTGGGTTACGCTGTAAACTATCTTCTGCTGTTTTGTTAACTTGTAGCCGTATCAATGGAGGAACAATGAAAAAGGAATGGAAATTTCACTGACATTGAGACACTTAAGTTAATAGAGCTGTACAGTCAGCAGAGGCACACACTGACTGCCAGTGGCCTGACATCTGGTGGATTTGTGGATGTTAATCATGTCTCCTACAGTGTTATAATTAGTCGATCACGAGTGGCTCAACTGGTAGATCTATAGATAAACTCATCTTTCAGGCATTTGACCGACGGGGTTGACACTTCGGCGTGAGAAATCGGGGGTGTGGCGCGTGAAACCAATCAAATGCGTGTCTCACATCCAATGCGTGAGAGTTGGCAGCTCTGTATATGCCTCGATTTTGACTTTACGCCTGCTACGGACTAGGCGTAAGATTTACACCCGGTCTTAGCGAGAAGTGTACTTAAGCCTGGAATGGTCGTAACTATTAGGTCGGACTTAATGCTGAGTTAAGACCTACTTACCTTAAGACCAGGCGTAAGCCCTGTTTTTGCGACCGGATCTTGGTGTGAGTGCGTGAAGGATGGAATAAAACCTGGTCAGAGCCGTAATGCGCCACAGACGTGTGCAGTGTAATTAAGGGGTCTGCATAATATTTATATATTTATATATTGCAATTAATGTAAAATATAATGTTTCTATATACGCAACCAAATTAGTTTTGAATTTATTCATAATTTGTAATATCAATAGTTGAAGAGTTCAGATGCAAAAGCCTCTAAATGCCATTTGAAATTTTCTTCAAAAATGATCATTTTTATCAAGCTTGTATATTTAAGTTCAGTAATTTCACTTAAATGGCAATGATAATTACCTATTAATTGTTATTTAAGTGAAATTACTGGACTTAAATATACAAGTTTGATAAAAATCATCATTAAAGAAGGAAATTTCAAATGGCATTTAGAGGCTTTTGCATCTGAACTCTTCAGTTATTTTTCCACACATTAAATCCATTAAGTATGCAGTTATGCATCTTTTTGTACTGTTTTCAAGTACTTTTTTTGCTAATCAATCTTTAATGTTGTGATTCACCTCGAAGCTGGTTGGTTTGGCTCATGGCTTTTAACCCTTAAGGACTTTTTAAAAATCCCTATGGGAAAAATGAATGGAAAAAATACTTCTGTAATCAAGGCAGTTGAAAAAGTGAACAGGCACTGTTGCTCTCTGTGCAACCGTCTTTGATTCTGTACTTCCTTTTGAATGATTATACGTCAGTTGTGTTGTTAACCAGCTGCATTAAATGAAAAAGAGCAAACAGTTTCATACAACTCAGCCATTTTGGCTCATAGTAAGGTTAATACCATGCTGCATTAACACTATGGGAAGCCAGTTTGATCCAGCTTTAAAGGGCTTTGTGTCTAAAGTTATTTAATTTGGCTACTTTCTCTCTAATGCCACAGCAGAGCACACTAAGCCCCTCGTCTCGGTCTCCGGCCCCTTGTCTTTGGTTCAGCTGTCACAAAAATCATCGTATCTTTCAGGTGCCTGTTATTCTGGAGCTAGAGGTCGCCATGCACCAGTTACTTCGGCAGCGGGCGTCCCGTCTCGTCCAGAGAAGACAGGATGATATTAAAGATGAATCGTCGGAGTTTTCCAGCCTTTCAAGTCAGTCCATCTTGAAGGTTTTTATTTGAATGGCTTCATTGTTTTTTTTTTCCTTTCCATTTTTGTTATACAATTATGATTAATTGCACATCAGAATAATACACGCACTGTGTGCGTGTGTGTGTGTGTGTGTGTGTGCGTGCGTGCGTGCGTATGTATGTGTGAGAGAGATTGAGAAAAATAAGTTTATGTGGCTTTCGGGTGGTGAAAGCTTACTGGCGTCTTATTTATCAGTGTACACTGATGCATTGTTTAGATGCTGAGCAGGTAAGTGAATGGAGGAGAGTTTCCATCTCAGCCCAGTGAAATTGAGCAACCGTAAAATAAACTTGTAGTTGGAAAATTAGTTCTGATGACATCAGAAAAGCATAAAACCACTGTGCATGAAATTATAATGACATTTTTACTGACGTTTGTGGAATACTGCATGAACATCTAGTACGATATATTAATGAGTAGGTAATGACTAGATTTGTCAGCATAGGTTGTAACAGGTCTGGTGAGTTCAGCTTTACTGAGGGTTAATGGCTGTTCTTTCTGTTTCAGGTAAGGCTGTTATGGCCCCTAACCTGGACTCATTCGGTCGAGATCGCACGGCCTATCAGGAGCTTGCCAAACAGAGGAGGATAGCTGAAAGAGAAGCCAGACGGTATGCAAAAAAAAAAAAGCTATATATATAGACCCTTGACTATTAGTGTGTGAAATGTACCCTCTAAACTAAACAAATGCCTACAACCTAATTTATTATTGTTATTTATTTTTATTAAAACCTTATTTTATTTTTTTGTATTATGCTTATATGGAATATTTGTATATTCCAAATCTAGAAAAAATGTTTTAATCTCATCAGTATCATTGTCATTACCTTTAAATTGTAACCTGTAATGGCCAAAAATGTTTGGAAATGTTCAAAAGTGAGTGTTATATTCACAATGGTAGTCAGGCAGACAGAGGAAGTGGGTCCTTTAACACTGTAACTGAAACATTTCCAATTAAATAATGAATTAAAATCATAAACAATTAGAATACAGAAAATCTGCATCAATTCCAAGATCTACTTTAGGCAGACTTTCTGTGATGTAGGGCTGTGAAACGATTAATCGCATTCAAAATAAAAGTTTGTGTTTACATAATATGTGTGTGTGTATAATTATTTTATATATATAAATACACACATATGCATGTATTTATTTAAGAAAAATGCGTTATTAATATATCAAATATTTATATTTATGTATAGTATTAATTTTGTATAAATATATATAAAGTATATACATGCAAATATTTCTTAAATATATACATGCATGTGTTTGTATTTATATATACAAAATAATTATACACACTACACACACATATTATGTAAACACAAACTTTTTTTTTTGGGATGTGATTAATCGCGATTAATCGTTTCACAGCCCTACTGTGATGTATTTCAGTTTTAATAATTGTCAGTCTGTTTCGACACATCCAAACAGAACCCGTCGGAGACAAGCTCGAGAGCAGAACGGCAAGAGAGCCGAGCATAAGGAGGGGCTGTCCAGTGATGACGAAGAGACGTCCACTGACATCACCAGCTACAACCAAGAGAGAGGTGACCAACCTTACACATGCCATTACAAGATTGTCTTTTGCTGATTAAGTTTTGATGATTAACCTTTTCATCTTTTTGATTTCCAGATCGCATTTTAAATGAGTCAAAGAAGGTTTTTGAGGACGTGGTGGAGGATTTCCACTCTCTGGACAACATAAAGTCTCACTTCGAGACCTGGAGAAAGCTGTATTTTACATGCTACAGAGACGCTTACATCGGACTGTGCCTGCCCAAACTCTTTAACCCCCTTATTCGACTGCAGCTCATCTCATGGTCTCCATTTGAGGTACAGAGAGCATGTCATTTTCAAATTTTTGTGATCTGCTTTGCATCGCCTAAACATTTTAGTCTTTAATTGGCAAAATGATGCTATTTGTATCTATGCAGGTGGAGTGTCCCAACTTTGAGTACATGCTGTGGTTTGAGTCTCTGCTCTTTTATGGCTGTGACGAGCAGAGTACTCTAAAGAAAGAGGAAGAGATCGATAACAGCCTGCTTCCTGCTATTGTAGAAAGAGTGCTTCTTCCTAAACTAGCAGGTTAGTCTGTCCATTTCCCATCTTTGTAAAGGTTCAGTTCTTACTCTAAACTCAGAACAGCATCTGAAACCTAAATCACTCTTTTAAAACATGATTTCCTCAGTGCTGACGGATCAGGTGTGGGATCCGCTCTCTAGCAGTCAGACGTCCAGACTGGTGGCTTTCATGCAGAGGCTGATCAAAGATTATCCCACTGTGCTGCACGGCGACAACCGCAACACACAAGTGAGTGAAGAGATGAGACCGTAATGGATTAAAGTAGGGCTGGGAGATAAAACAATAACGATAGCTGTCACAATATAGTTTTTCTAGATAAAACAATATCAAGAATTCGCTGAATGTTAGATAATGTTTATGTGCCAAAATAATACCCATTAAAGGGTTAGTTCACCCAAAAATGAAAATTAAGTCATTAATTACTCACCCCCATGCTGTACCAACCCCGTAAGACCTTCGTTCGTCTTCGGAACACAAATGAAGATATTTTTGATTAAATTTGAGAGCTGTATAACTACCACATTGGCTCCTAAAGGACTGCCTCTTGACGGCCCAGAAAGTCAATGAAGAAAATGTTTAAATATCCCAAGTGACTACCGTGGCTCAACTATATGTTTATCAAGCGACGCGAATACTTTTTGTGCGAAAAAACAAACAAAAATAACGAGTTTATTCGACTATTTCTTTTCTTCCTTGTAGGCCAGAACGAGACTTCCTTAGATTTCCACGACGCATGCGCGAGATTTGCGATCTGCTTACCCCAGCTTACACTACTTCAGATCGCAATTCTCGCGCATGCGTCGTGGAAATCTAAGGAAGTCTCGTTCTGGCCTACAAGGAAGAAAAGAAATAGCCCTAACCCTAACCCTAACCCTAACCCAAGTCCATTCTTTGCATTCTTGGTTTTGAGAAACACCCATTGCCATGATAAGTTTATCATGCTGGATGACCAATGGTTAATTTTAATAAAATTCAAACAGTCAGAATATTACATTTTACCAAATAAAAATTAGCCCATTTAGAAACTAAGAAATATTTTTTCTATTAAGATATTTATTTTAATGATAAATGACATGTTTGAATGTTCTATCTCAGATTTGGCAAATGTTTACATCTCTCAATCATTGCATTGCATTACATTGTTTTACCCCCAAAATGAAAACTACAGAGCTTTGATCATAAAACTAGGCATTTATGTATAATCTTATTGGGTGATCTAGACTAGAGTGACGACAGATTTTTATATGCATTTTGTATGATATACTGTTATAAAGATATCACTGATATATATTTCAAGCTTTCAGCTTTTCATCTTACTTACTGGCCATATAAATATCAGCAACCGCCCCAAATTGCATATTTTTTTATCTCTGTTTTATTCCGCCATGCTTATGTTCTACATATTCTCCTATATCATACTATGTGAGCCATAAAAGTCTGATGCATCGCATATGTAAACCTTTTTTTAAGGATTAAAAAAATATATAATGTCTAAAGGCTCAAACAACTTTCATATGTCAGGCTTTACAGGTTTAAATGATGAGTTGCATCTGATTGTCATTGAGAAACAAAAATCTAATATCTTTCAGGAGCTTCTAAGGACCATAGTCATGCGAATTCGACGGACTCTCGACGATGACATTTTCCTGCCTCTGTTTCCAAAAAAGTGAGTGTGAAGGCTGAGTCACTCACGTTGTCACAGTTTGTAAATGCTGCTCTTTGAATGTATCTTCTAGATTCGGATTGTGACCGGATATATTGTGTAAACCAGTGTGATGCTGATAATGTTTTGTTTTCTCCTCTTACAGTGTCATGGAGAACAAGAACTCTGGTCCTTACCTCTTTTCCCAGAGGCAGTTTTGGTCTTGTGTAAAGGTAAGTCTAGACATGCTTAAATTACATCTATATTTTTAGGTACCATTGTTCAAGCTTATTCTCTGCTGAATTGCTTTCTTGTGTTCAGTTACTTGGGAATATCTTAATATGGGATGGGATCCTGTCTCTGTCAGCGCTGAAGGAGCTCGCCGTTGACAGCACACTAAACCGCTACATTCTCTCAGCCCTGCAGACCACAGACGCCAGCGAGGAACATGTGGAGAAATGCCGCAGAGTATGACTTTTTTTGGAATTAATATTGATATAAACAGTGCTTACAGATGAAGTCATTCTAACCCTCTATTAATTTAACCCTAACCTGCCTTCAGGTGGTGGAGTGTTTTCCTGTGCAGTGGTTCAGCAGTCTGAAAGGACAGCAGACTCTTCCTCAGCTCGAGAACTTCTGCAGATTTTTGAAACACCTGTCCAGCAGTCTGTACCGCAGCTGCGTGGCTGGATCAGACGTGGAGAAGAGGACTGTGAGGTAAAGTGGTTTCTAATGTTAAATCACACAAAGATATAACACATATTAACATAGTATACAAGTATGATGATGGTTTAATATAAAACAGGGGCCTTCAGTGGAGGAACTTCCCACTGATTTTAATGAGGAAAAGAAAAATATATATTAAAAACCATCAAAATAACACATTAATTAACATTGGTCGTGTGTATACATATATTCATATGTTTCATGGTTCCAGTGTATATGAAGTAAAATTAAGATGAAGCATGTAAGTTTATATATATCCATACATTATTTTAATTGCTCTGGAATGTAAGCATTCTATCTCAATTTTTTTTTAATCAAGTTCTTGTTTCTCTACATAGGGAACACATAAAGGATGTGATTAGGCTTTTGGGACGACTCAACGCTTTGGACCACGTGATCGCAGTTGCGTCGGAACATGGCATTAAAGATATAAAGACTCTCCTCGAGAACAAATGAAAGGCAAACTTTTGGAACACCTCACTGGCCATTTTTGGATGGACCACACTGTGTAAATACTGTGAATATTGTACATTTATCTGTGTGGCTGAAGGGTTTTCCTTTGAGGCACATTGGTAGACTCTAGTGTTGTTTCACCTTCAGGGAACTGATGGTCACTGATTTTGGTTTGAAGTGCACTCTGCTGTGTTAAGAGTTTTGTAGTCCCTTAACTGAAGAGGCGTCACTTCTTTTTACTTTTTTTTTAAACGGATGGGATCTCTTAGTTGGATCTTTTAAACTGTCAAACACTCTTCAGTACCTGCAAGAAAATATATTGACTCTGTACACTTTCCCCTCCCTCAAAGGCTGCAGTTTGAGAGCAGGTTGCATACAGCATGTTGTCAACAACGTTTAAAAAATATTTATGCGCACAGCCATGGGTCAAATCATCCAGCATCTGTGCCCATCTCAAAAACAGAGTATGGCCTTGCTCATGTGCCAACTTTGTCCCTAATTAAACAAACATGACATGCTGGCAAACAAAACCATGTGATACTTAAACAAATGTACTTATTTTTTGTTTTCCTGAACCTTGAAATGATTTATTTGCATAAATAAAGTGTTAATGATTATTCAGGATAAATTCCTTCCTTATATACAGCGTAGTTGTGACCTCACAATTGCGATTTCACATTTGCAACTTGATTTCTTTAATTTACTTTTTTCTCGTTCTTGCAACTTACAAATATATATATATATATATATATATATATATATATATATATATATCTTACAGTGCGACTTATTGTATTTGCAACTTTATTTCATAAAATTATGGCTGTCAAAGTGTAACTTTCATTAATTTTTTTTTTCTCACGTATGTTTTTACTAGTTATGCAAATATTTCATGAAATGAATCTGTTTTATATGCAGTTAGGGGTTTGCATGTTTTATTTTATAGTTGTCAGCAGTTTCCTCGGGTGTCTTGGTGTGGTTTAGCCTGAGGTAGAAAGTGATCCTTAATTTGATTCTATAGAAGCCATTTTTTTATACCCACATCGATACTATTTTTGAGCTTTTATGTATATGCAACTTTGCTTTTATAAGGAATTGTCTTTTCCTCTCTAGTGGTTTTTCATTATTTTTAGGGGACAGTCACTAAAGGTGTGGAGGCTCCTATTGTTTCTGGCCGGGAGTCTGTGGAAGTCCATTAAACCTTTCAGAGGGATATTTGGCAGACTGAGAGGTGAGAGTCTGAACTTTGCTTGTGGTCTTGATCTCAAAACCCTCTAGTGCCACTGCCAATAACAGCTCAACTGCAATTTTTTGTTCTTGAACCATTTGGTCTAGAAAGGATTCTTTTTGTTTTCTCTGTTGCTTGGCTTATACGAATGAAAGACCATTTATGCCACAAGAAAATAATCACGCTTTGGTTAATTATAATTCTGAAACGAGTCAAAACTATGAGACACTAAAGGAGTGTTCACATTAGAAAAATTTGTGAGCAAAGACCGTTATCGTCAATAGTGTAATGATGATTCATGAAGCACAGCTCATGCAAAAGTCACTTCCAAATCAAGTAGCTTTCTGTTGGCCATCGTGACATTAAGAAATCTTTTGTTCTCATGCGAAATTCCTGATTGTCTGGATACCCGTTCTTGAAATGACTGGAATTTGCCTGTGAAAATTTTATCAATGTTAGTAAATGTGACTGCAACTCTAAGGGATTAGTTCACCCTCAAGCCGTCCTAAGTATATATGACAATCTTCTTTCAGATGAATGTTATATTTAAGAAAATGTCCTGGCTCTTCAAAGCTTGATTATGGGAATGAATGGCCGTTTATGTTTTGAAGTCCATCAAAGGTTCAAAACAGCTGGGCAACAAACTCGAGCTCCTCCGACATTTCTCTTTAATAATTCTCGACTTCTAATTCGTAACTGGTGTTATTTTGCTCTATCCTCTGCACTTCTGCGTTCATCAATGTGGCACTCATGTGTCATGTCAGGTGTTACTCTTTTGCCGTAAATCAAAGCTAGAATGCATTACTTCGCTTCGCTTCAGAACGTAATTTATTAACCCACCAGAGCTGTGTGGAGCACTTTCATCATGAATGGATGCACTTTGATGGGCTTCAAAACATAAATGGCCATTTACTGCCATTATAAAGCTTGGAAGAGCCAGGACATTTTTTTTTTTTTTTTAAATATAACTCCAATTGTATTCATCTGAAAGAAGAAAGTCATGTACAACTAGGATGGCTTGAGGGTGAGTAAATCATGGGGTCATTTTAATTTTTGGGTGAACTATTGAACTAAGTCGTCATAATAGACGTGCAAATTGACAATGAGCATTTTACATGAGCACACCTTATGGCATTTTGACTTCAATAATTATTATATAATTGGCGTATCTTATAATTTGGACTTGGTACACCATAATTTTTACTTTTTTTTTATCATGAGCTACCAATGCATTTTTTTTCTGTGTGTGTGTTGGAAATGGGCTTCCTAAATCAAAATTTTTCAACCACTTCTGTTTACCAGATCTTCACTTAATTTGGCTTAGATCTTCATCATATTACAAGTCTGCCACTTTTTTTTTTCAAACTAAGCATCCATATTCGATGCGGAATTATTGACTATGAGAGAAGCATGGCAGGGCGAGTTTTCTAACGTTTTTGACATCAATCATGTGCTGAAATTATTGCACATGTTCTGAATTTATCTGCTAAATATTTAATTTGTGCTTAACTTTATCATCTTATTGAAGCTTGAAGATGTTGTCTACTTGAAACATTTTTCTACGGATGGCTCGATACATTTTTGCATGCAAATGGGCCTTGCTGTGATGTTGTGAAGATGTTTAAAGTGTTAGTTCTACCACGTTCGATCCTGTTATGCATTCTTTTTAAGATTATGTTACCTTATAGTTATTTTAAAGTTTTTATATTTATTATTGTAGAGACAATGATTCAGACAGGCGACTCAAAACCTGAACTGCTGCAGCAGTGCAGCCCTTTTTACTCAGCCAGTGTATTTAAGCCAGCCAAACTTGTCAAATTAAAGCTGCAGTCCGTAGCTTTTTTGGGGTTAAAAATGAAAATACATATTTGAGAAAATGCATAACCAGCCAGTGTTCAATGCTAGACTTAGCTTGATTTAAAGCGGTAAGCTTGTAATGTTTTTAACACCAGTGGTATTGGTGGATTTTTGCGGGACATTCGAGCATGTCTTTGCGTCATTACGTCACATCTGTACAAATAAAGGAGTCTCGGCTAGTCAGCTATGCTGGAGGTGGAGATTTATAGCCTTTTCTCACAGCACTTGATATAATTAAACATCAATTTGATAACGGATTCAGATAGGTTCAAACGACAATCACCAGTGACAACTAGAGATTCACCCGCTGTAAAATGCAAAAGACTTCATTCGGACTTCATGTAGCCCAAATAAAATATGAGAATGCCCATTTTTTGACGCGCAGACTCAAAACGACTGATACCTTTGGTATTTACGACAGTAATGTTAAAGTAGCCTACTCCACAGCAACTCTAGGGGTCGCTGTTTGACGAAAACAGGATTCCTGCATGGTGTCCCTTTAAAATAATCGTTAATAAAATAATCCACATTACTCAGCGCTCATTTGTTAGGCAAACAAAAAGTTTTTTTTAAAAAGTTATATTTTTAGTTTAGTCAGTCTAACAACATTCGTCAATGTCAAAATGATCGAGATGGCCAATCAAATCAAAGTAGGCGGGGTTTACTGTTAAGAGAATCCACTCGAATTTCAGAAGAGTGAGCGATCGGAGACCGTTTAGAACGGGTAGATATAAATGGAAGCATTTTGTATGTTAACTGTTTTGCGATAGAAATGTTAAACGACAGACAGTTGGCCTAATAGAGATACAAATAAATCAACTTTTTTTTCTAAAGCATTTCAGGCCGTTTTGAATTGAAAATGTGCATTTATATGATTCATGTTTCGAGTGTGACGAGACACAAAACGGTTTAGGTTTTTAATTAGGCATGCAAATAAAAGTAGCTACATGTAAATTATTGCAAATGTTTGCAAAGTTAAAAATTATTTTGCAAAATAATTAGACCAAGAATTCCTTCACTGTGCTATTTCTTTATGCAGTTTCTCTCCAGCGAATAGTAAAAGTCGGGAGGAGCAATTACAAAACCACAGTGAAACCCGATCCATGTACCTTGCACATCACAAATGACCCCCCATACACACACACACACACACACACACTCACACCACCTGTCAATGAGACTCAGCCCATATAACCACAGGCAGTGAGGCAGAAGCTTCGGCTGGACGTGGAGGAGGAGGACACAATCTGAGGGAAGTTTTCCTGCAACGCAAGTATCACTGGATCCAGTCTGATCTGCGCCGAGACCAGCTGCACGGTAAGACCCAACATCTGTTTCAGCTAACAGTTTCCTTCCAGGCGTTTTTTATAAAACTTCCCTCAGTTATGAAAGTTTATTTGGTCATTACGCTCTTTCTATAGTTATTATTAAAGTGAAAAGTGAATCAACTGGAGGTCCGCGGCAGCACATGGTGGTTTAATTACTTATGCAACGCTCCGTTATCACGCAGGGCAGGGAAACGTGGGACGGGGCGCACGGGGTCTCCCTCCTTCTAATGTGGTCGTCCTGCAGGGGGAAAGCGGGAATAGCTGCGGACATTAAAAGGGGATTTTAGGTTTATGTAAAGCTGCCGCTCCTAAAGCCTGTGAGTGTGGCGCGAGCTTGCAGCGTTCTGGTTTATTTGTGTCGTGTCGAGCGCGTGCAGGATGAACGTGATGGGGTCATCATGCCAAAAAAAACATAAAATAGAAAATATTTCGTTTTTGTGGATACGCATATTCTATTACATGTAAATAAAACATAAAATAAAATACTTGTTTTAAATAATAAAATGCAGGAAAATACTTTGTAGGAAAATCTTATCTATTTATAAGTGATACCGGAGTCTCTTCTTCTAGTAGAGTAAACTGATCTAAAAGAGCGGCATGTCACCTCATGCCATAAGAGATGCGGTAGCTAGTCTAAAGATATTACTGCCAAAACGATCAAAAATATTTAAACAGACAGTCACTATAGACAGTCACTATATAATTTATGAATGCTGCAAATATATATGGTTAAATAATTAATTGTATTATTAAAGTTTATAAATAGTTTTTTCATTGATATAATGGAAAACATTGCACCATCAACACTGAATAACTCACAGCATGAGTTGTATTATATGTAAACAATGCGCTACCACGTGAAGTCTTCTGTCCAATGGGGCGAGTAGAGGGTCTTTATTTACTACAGCAGAGTCACTGTATGTGAAATGTTTCTTCCTCAGACGACCAGATGGTTTCTGCAACAAAGAGCTCTTTTAATGCTCCTGATTGTTTCAGTATGTCCTCACTAGTTGATTGTAGGACAGAGAAATTATTCACTGTCAAATGTTTAGTTGTTTTCAGATGAACCTGTTGAATGTTCTCAGCTCTGATGATCTTTGACCGTTTGTGGTTCTTTATTTCCTTTGGGATACCATAGATACACTAAAATATTTATGTGTGGGGGTGTGTGCCTGAATGAATTCCAAACTAGAAGTTGTTGGCCCTTATAATATTATTACATCCCTTGAAAGGTTTTATTGTTTTAAAGGTTTATTTGTTTGTCTTGTCAAACCCAAATTAATCAGATAGCGTGGGCTAGCTATCTAGTAGGAAGTAGAAGTGTTTTGCTTATTTATATCAGTGACTCGTGACCTCATGGCTCATCCTGCAGGTTTTCTGTGTTATGTAAACTAAGCGATTAGTATTATTTCTCGTAATTTGGTCACAATCATTTATCTATGCAACCAACATATAACGTGTTACCTGACAACCCACATGCTTAAGGTTTAGATCCTGGGCTGCTGTCATAAAGGTTGCAGGTTTGTGTCATAAAGGCTTGTAATTCAAAATGAGTGGTTAGCTCACACAATCAACCAATTAGGGTGTCTGTCAGCAAATGTGAGTAGCTATCCATTTGAAGCAATAGAATGCTTTAAAAATAGCTATAAACTAACCATTAGATGGTCAACATTTATGCTAATATTGATGACGTTAGAGTAGTATATCTTGGTAAAAGGTTCACAGATTTTAATTCCACTTTCGCTGCAGTATATACATTTTTCAAATCATATCATGACTGACATTAAGTCGCAGTTGACACAAGCACAAAAAATAACATTGCAGTTACGCACAGTAAATTAATTTTTTTCTATAAACATTGCAAAAACTGCAAAAAGGATGGGGTTATTAACGTTAAGGAAGAGGTCCTTATTTCTTAAATTATTTAAACTTGTTCCAGCAGATGTTAGCACGCATTAAAGGGTTTAATTAGTTCACTCAGAAATGAAAATTTGTCAAATTAAATCAAATTATGATCTTTTTGATGAAATCTGAGAGCTTTCTGTCTCTTCGTTGGCAGCTATGCAACGAACACTTTGACTCTTCAAAATGTTCATAAAGAGATTGTAAAACCAATCCATATGAATCGAGCGGTTAAGTCCAAGTGTTCTGAAGAGACACTATCATTTTTAATATACAGTATCATGATGAACACATTTGATTTAGGATTTTATTCACATATAAACATGGAACAACCTCTCAATTTGAGGTCACAGACAGACATTTAGTAACATAATCAGTATTTGTTTCTAACTTTTGGACAGTCATTATTACTCATCAGTAAAACTTGGTTTGAAAATGACATGCTTATAATATATATTTTCATTTCACTTTTATTTTCTCAGGCAAGTCACTGAGAACAAATTATTATTTACAAAAACAGCCTGGCTTAAATATTTAATATGTATATAGGTATTTAATAAAAAGAAAAAAAAATGGACCTGCCACCATAGCTGGAAAAAATCCTACAGGAAACACTGTATTAATGTACCACTGTAGTTAAAAACATTACAAACTTACTGTTTTGAATCGAACTACGGCAAGCAGATAGCGCTGAACACTGGCTGGTTATGTATTTTCTCACTCAAATATGTATTTTGGATCATTTTTAACCCAAAAAAATCTACAGACTGCAGCTTTAAGGATTTATACATAACCAAACTTGTTTTCATTTTCTTGTTGAACGTTTTATAAAATAGAAGTAGATGGGTCAGACAGAGGGCGTTTTTTCTTACCATCGGTTGGCTGCGAGTACATCCTAAATGAGTTTAGACATTCCTGCCAAAGATTAAAACTGAAGAATGTTTGTCACATACATTCTGAAGCAAAATAACAGTCACAAGTTTCTGAGCTAATGGTAGTTGGACGGTGCCAGGTATTGTGCCCACTCTAAGCATGCTCATATGATTGGACAGACCTTCACACAAACACGTCAACAAAACATGTTCATTTTCTTTCTGGGTAGACACTGCCCTTGACCCTATTTCCTATCTAAAGCCTTGCTGTTTCTAGAAGGGGCTTATGTTGTGGTTGTTATCATACACCAAACCTCTGTGACGTCAGTACTCTAGCCCGTATTGATGCTGGCGTAGGATCAGTATGTCTAGTTTACATGCTGATGGGATTTTATTTAATAAATGTTGTGATTTAAAAGTGAAATAAATAGCATTCCAAGGCTAAAACACCATAACAGAAAGTCGCCCACTGATTGGTTCCCAGGCAACACACCCCTGCTCTACCCACCTGCTTAATTTAGCCAGATAAACTAAGTGTGTCCATGGTCACCTCACTCGTCCTGACCGAACCAGAATGTCAAATGATGGCACTATTAACCTTACACAACCCTACTGTCAGATGAAGCTATGTGGCTTTATGTAGATGTGATTTTTTTCACATGGTTTCCTGCGGACAGTGTGCTGCAAGGTGTATGATGCCATTCGAGAAGAAGATTTACTTAAATGCTATGCTAATGGAGGTCATGGTTGTGTTTTATTTAAATATGAATTTTGTCTCAGATATTTCTCCTCAAAATGCCTGGGAGAATTGAAAATAGAAACAATTGAGACGTTTTCACATACAATAAGTGTGGAAAGCTTTGAAATTAATGTTGATGGCATACCAGGTTCAGTGCTGAAGATTTTTTCTAGAGTTGTTTAGATTCCCAGAAAAAAACATTTTGTTTTCATTATTTTTTACGAAGCCTGCACATGCCATGAAATGATTTATTTATTTGTTCTGTAATTTTAGCCATGATTTAACTACATTAAAACGACTGAACAAAGTAGAACATGTGGCCATGATTTCTCTAAAACAGTTACCAAATTAGTATAATATTATTTACCCAATGTGTGACTGTAGCTTTTGACCCGTATCAACATTGTATTCTAATAAATAAGATTTATACGACACTAACATTTTTGAGACCAGTGAAATTTCGCTATTATTGATTCCAATTTCGATACCACAACAAATACTACTAAGCTAGCTAACTAATACAAAGTTCAAACATTAATAAACACAAGTATGCAGTCAGTAATAAAACAACAAATAAATAAACTACGAGCAGCACAAATAAGTACAATTTAAAGAGAAAAATGAAATAAACTGCTTTGATTTTCAGGTTGGTCCGACAATAACATTTAGGTACAAAAATTACATTAAGTAATTGAATTTAACATACCACTACATAGTCTTCACTGTATGAATTAAATATTGATTCTTATTAAACTAAGAAAGATGTTCAGTCAAGAGCAGTAAATGATTTTCTCTTTTTCTTTTGTTGTTTAATTAACATTGGGGACTTAATTTTGTGTATATTTGTCCATTTAAGCATGATTAAATGCATAAACTGATGATGATAGACTCGACTCGGTAGTGTAAATGCTGTCAACTGTTCTGAGCATCTCAAAATGTTCTTGGATCGAACTCACCATGACTTTTGATTGCAGACTGTAGGCCAACTGATTGCAAACTCCAACAACACATTGAGACATTTTTGAAATCGGTTCTGAGACTCTTGAGGAGACATTGTGAGATTAGTAGGGTCGAGGACAAACTCTAATAGATTTAAGCAGAGCGTTTCATGTGCTCTAAAAAACAATGTTTGTGAGTAAAGCCTCGGGTTTTTAATGATAATTGAAGTATGCATACTTACTGTATGACACAAGTTGTTTACAATAGTTTCATCTTGAAATTGCCATGTTGCAATCCCATTTAACCATTGCTTATAGCCTACATTTCTTCCTAAATGCCTTCATAGCATTTGTGATCTTTCTGAATTCCTACAGCATAGCATTATCTACATGTCTGAAGTCACACCATTAGAGCAGTTTGCTCTAATTCCTAGACTTGTAGTCAAGACCGCCTAAACCGAGACCAAGACACTACCAAGACCAGAGGGTATCGAGACCAAGTCGAGACCGAAACCAAGACCGAGACCAAGACCGAGATCAAGTCGAGACCAAGACCGAGATCAAGTCGAGACCAAGACCGAGATCAAGTCGAGACCAAGACCGAGATCAAGTCGAGACCAAGACCGAGATCAAGTCGAGACCAAGACCAAATCAGACCAAGTTGAGACTGAGACCAAGTTGAGACCGAGACCAAGACCAAGTCGAGACCAAGTCGAGACCGAGACCAAGACCAAGTCGAGACCGAGACCAAGTCCAGACCGAGACCAAGTCGAGACCGAGACCAAGACCGAGACCAAGTCGAGACCAAGACCGAGATCAAGTCGAGACCAAGACCGAGATCAAGTCGAGACCAAGACCAAGTTGAGACCGGAGGGGAAAAAAACAGACTAGTGTTGTTGAAGCTAAGCAATAACTTGTAAGATTTTGTTTTGCATTGCCTGTCTATCTTTAATTTCAAAGTCTCCAAATGAATCCATTCTGCAACTTTTAAATACATAATTATATTTTGAAAACAAAATTATAAGCTTAAGTGCAGGATCCGAAAGTTGGTTGTTTTGTTGCTATGGTTACACACACACACACAAACAGTTGGCGGTGCACTCAAAGTCATCTGTCAGTCGTGCAGCTACCCAAAATCTCCTGAATGAAGTTAAAACCCATCATGTCACTGATATGTGTTTTACTAAATATTAATACATCAAAAACTATACATAATGTGTTTTTTAAATCAAGTGATCAAAGTGCTCGATCGGTGGCGGGGATACAGTGTTTTCTCGTGTGGCTCGCACACACTGCACTGTCTTCACTCGGACGCTGGCTTCAATCCATTGCGGATATCGTCGTGGATATTGTATTTGCTAAATCCCCTGACCACTATGTCGGTCTGAGATAGCGAGACCTAGACAAGACCGAGAGGTCCGAGATCAAGACAAGATCAAAGACCGTCAAGGCCGTGACAAGACCGAGACCACGTAAAAGACCGGTCTCAAGACATACATCACTATTAATTCCAACTCAGGAAGGAACATCTTGTGCTTTGATAACTTTAATTCGTGTCAGGATAGAAACCAAAGATAGGAAATGTATTTTGTCACAAATATGTTAAATATGCGTGCAAAATGCTGTTGCTGGTGAGAAAGCTTTGTAAACCCAACAAACCTGATTTTTTACTGATCCTAGGTCTTGTGCACAGCTTTAAACTCTGGTTGTCTTAACTCAGTCACACTGCTAATCTCATTTCAATGAACTTTCGGTGTTTAGATGTGGGGAATATGGCTAAAGCTTTGCAGTGTTTTAGCAACAGGTTTGTTCCAGTCAGGCGGCAGGCCCTCATGCCACACTTGCGTGATTTAGATGTCAACAGTTAAAGGTGCAGTGCTGCTCGAGTGACTCTGCTAACCTGCTTCCATGTTGTGTGAGCCATGTTAATGACATCCAAGACATCCGATAGCCCCGAAGCAGAGAAAGAAAAGGTCGCCACCTTTGCGTCTGTGGAACTTTCCATTTAACTCTGCCTCGTGTGACAGGAAGTGACTCCTTATGTTCCCTTTGCTGTTTAGATGGGGAGCTCCAAAGAAAGAACTGGGTCATGAATCATGATTCACAGTAGCTTAATTTATAGACTCGTACTCAATTTCAAATCAAAGCCTCTCAAGTTACCCATAGTTTGAAGTCGTTAAAATGTAATCAAGCTACTATTTAAAGAAAAGTGATTAGCTATGCTATGTGTTTCTAAGAAAATCTAGTAATCAATATCTATAGGACAAAAACAATGAGGATCTCAATTGCCCTGCTAAAAATAGCTTAAACCAGCCTAAACTGGATTTGTAGTTGTATCTCCTAGCTTGGTCATGCAGGTCTATTTTACTGCTTTAGGGACATTGAGGTCAGACTAAGGGACCAACTGGTTGACCAGCTTAAACCAGGAACGATTAGATTAAAACCATAGACCTTAAGCAGAGCAGTTTTTGAAGTGTGCTTCCCAATGCTAGGCATAAGTGAAGAGTTAATATATAGAGTTAATATAATAAGAAAATATTTTTCTTTATTGGATTATTGCAATAACATGTTTCAAAAACAGTGCTTTATTGTACTATAATTATATACATGTGGGAAAAAGGTTGGCTTAAATAAAGCTGCACTATTTTTACATCAGCTGAGCTGTCGTACAAATGTAGTAGTGTGACATCTTTTTGTTAGTTACTCCTGAAATGTATTTTTCCTTTATTATGTGAGGAAAAATACCAGATTTACTGCTGTACATACATCTGTAGTTTGATGATAGTTTCATTTGCATCAAATTAACTTTTCAGAACAGGCTGTTCTCACAGTGCTTGTGAAGTAAACACAGATCCCAGTTTTTCTTTTGCAATTGCATGTATTTTTGCCATTAAGATCCGCTCTCGGTTGCGTAAGATGTCAGTTCGTGTGAATATGATAGATTATCCCCCGGTGGGCCTCTCCAGCTCTGCCACCAGTCACATTTTATGGATTTCTCTCTATGTTACTCAACACTTGGGAAAAGTGTTCAACTGGAGACAGTGCAGCTGGATGAACTTATTGACTGGAGAGCTGCTGCTCATTTGTACACACAGCAGCACAGTACATTTTGACACTTGAACTTGGGCTGGCCATTGTGCTTTTCATTCTAGAGAGGTTTGGTTGCGGTTCACAATACAGCGTAGAGGTCTCTTGCAGTATTATCAAAAACACACTGCTTTTTAATTTTTTTGGCTACAAGTTTAAGTGGATATGTGTCGGTGCTTTTAGGCCCTTAAAAATCTTGACAGCTGCTATCCTCCCCACAAATGTGCTGGTTTGTGTCCTGGAGCTTAGGAAAAGGACGTAATGTTTGCACTTATCTCTGGTGGAAAATATCTGGAAAATGCCTAGTTACTTTGGTCAAACTGGGAATGTGCAACAACAATTAACCGCTATATGATTGCTGAAGCATTTAGATTCATCTCTGGAAATGTATTTTGTGTGGAAATGAATTTTAAGCAATGTGTTTTCTTTCCACAGATAAACAACACTTCTTAACAACCTTCTAAACATCGAGTGAGTGAAACCGCGATAAAACGACGCACAAAAAGAGGCTGGCATCAGATCGAATCAGCAATGGTTTTGAAAAAGCTTTTGCGTTTCGGGAAGCAGCTGCTGAGGGTGAAGGTTGTCAATTGCAACTCGGAGGAATCGCGTCTCTCCCGATGCCTGAACACTTTCGACCTGGTGGCTCTTGGTGTGGGAAGCACTTTGGGAGCTGGGGTGTATGTCCTCGCCGGAGCTGTGGCAAGGGAAAACTCCGGACCGGCCATTGTGTTGTCGTTCCTCATCGCGGCCATGGCCTCGGTGCTCGCGGGACTCTGTTATGCAGAGTTTGGGGCGAGAGTGCCGAAAACGGGCTCAGCGTACCTGTACAGCTACGTGACTGTTGGAGAACTATGGGCCTTTATAACTGGCTGGAACCTTATACTTTCATATGTAATAGGTGAGACGACACACAAACAACTACATGTTTACATGTATTCATTTAGCAGACGCTTTTATCCAAAGCGACTTTGAAGAACAAGAGAAGCAGTTAAACTAACAGTAGGACACCAATATGCAAGTGCTATGACCCCTCTCAGTTTCACCTAAGGAAGTCCATGAGTTTTTAATTTTTTTTAGATAGAGTAAAGAGAAAGTGTTAGTGTTACTGGATCAAGTAATTTTCGGCTTACTGTATGTTTTTTTTTTTATTATTATTATTTAAAGTAGTTGTTCACTTTTAAAAAAATATTTTGCTGATAATTTACTCACCCCTATGTCATCCAAGATGTCCATGTCTTTCTTTCTTTCTTCAGTCGAAAATGAATTAAGATTTTTGATGAAAACATTCCAGGATTTTCTTCATTTAATGGACTTCAATGGGAACCAAACGGTTCAAGGACCAAATGAGAGTTTCAGCCTCAAAGGGCTTTAAAAGACACCAGACGATGAATACGGGTCTTATCTAGGACCCTTCGAGTCATGACTCGAAAAAAGATTTTGAACAGGAGAGTCACGAACGCTCATCACAGAACAGAGCAAGGCAAGCATTTGTGCTTATAAAACTTAAACTTTTTTATTTATTTTTTAAATGAGTGATTTTTTCGCTAGATAAGACCCTTATTCATCTTCTGTTGTCGTTTAAAGCCCTTTGAAGCTGCACTGAAACTCTCATTTGGACTGTGAACCGTTTGGTTCCCATTGAAGTCCATTAAATGGAGAATAATCCTGGAATGTTTTCATCAAAAACCTTCATTTCTTTTCGACTGAAGAAAGAAAGACGTGGATATCTTGGATGACATGGGGGTGAATAAATTATCAGCAAAAGTTTTTTTTTCTTTCTTTTTTTAAAGTGAACTACTCCTTTAAGTTAGTCATCATTTCAGTGAAACCTCTAAACTAAAACTAAGATGGCTCAAATTGGTATATGTGAGTCTGTAAACTGAGGTATAGTGAAGGTTTTTCAATTTTACATTACATTCTTTATGTCTTATGTTACATAATCTGTCAAACTTTCTCAGGAACCTCAAGCGTTGCCCGAGCTTGGAGTGCCACATTTGATGAGCTGATTGGAAAACATATTGAGCATTTCTGTCGTCAGCACATGTCCATGAACGCCCCGGGCATTCTGGCGGAGTACCCAGATATATTTGCTGTATTCATCATCATCATTCTAACAGGTAAAACATGACTAGATCACCAATTACATAGGGAGCCATGGCTGAAAGAATTGTGTATTCTAGAGGACCATAAAATGCCATAAATAATGAGACTATAATATCATTTTCATGTTATGTATCTTCTACTGTGAAGCATGTGAAACACATTTTTTTAATAATGAAATATTAATTTTAAAACAGTGATTGTGAAACACTCATTCATTCTGAAAACCAAAGCTTTTTCAATGTATATATTTAGCGTCCCTTTGTGTTGACTTTGCTCCGTAGTGTTTTGAACTACGTTTTGTTTGCTGTAGGCCTGCTGGCCTTCGGGGTGAAGGAGTCAGCCATGGTCAATAAAGTGTTCACCTGCATCAATATTCTGGTGCTTCTGTTCATGGTCATATCTGGCCTGGTGAAAGGTACGCTGAAGAACTGGCAACTCGACCCTGATGAGATTCTCAACGGAAACAGTTCCACCCTTAAGTGAGTCGTGTTTTTATGACTTTTGGAAAACGTTCTTGGAATATGTTTTTTGAGTATGTAATTTCTGTGATTCTATCAACTTCGAACAGAATTTCAAAAATAAATTACTTCCAAACACAGGGAAGCTCTCTGTTTATCATTTTGTGATGTGTATTCTTGTCAAATACCAAGTTGCAGTATATCTACATTATCTCAAGAAAATGAGAAGATGATATAATAATAATAATAATAATAATGCTTGACCTATGTAGATGTACACTACCATTCAAAAGTTTGGACTCTTTTATTTTTACAATTTAATTTTTAAAGAATTGAATACTTTTATTCACCAAGGAAGGACACATTAAATTGGTCAAAAGTGAACGGATATATTACTACTGTACTACCACAATATTACTACTGTATTTTGCAGCGTCTTTTTTCAAAAAACATTAAATTATGTAATAAATTACGTTTCAAAATATATTTAAATACAACTACATTTAAATACAACTACAAATACACTAAATGTAGTACAACTACATACTACATTTAGTTGTTGCAATAATATTTAACTTTAATAAGTATTTAATGATAGATAGATAGATAGATAGATAGATAGATAGATAGATAGATAGATAGATAGATAGATAGATAGATAGATAGATAGATAGATAGATAGATAGATAGATAGATAGATTCATAGATTCATTCAACCTTAGTGTTGACTTATGAGACTTATGATAGAATTTTTTTTTAAATCTTACCTACTCCAATATTTTGAATGGTAGTGTATGTTTCCATATATGCAATTCCCTTCTCAGTGTCACAGAAATGACACACTTCCCCTTTAAATTATGTTTCAAATTCAAATGTCATGTTAAAAATGTCTATATTACTCTCTGTTTCCAGTTCCACACAGCCCCTGCCTTCGAGAGAGATTCTGGGTGAAGGTGGGTTCATGCCTTTTGGCTTCACAGGGGTCTTATCAGGGGCGGCTACCTGCTTTTACGCCTTCGTTGGGTTCGACTGCATTGCCACCACAGGTACTTAATGATCAATCTTAACTCCATTGCTTTCAAATCTCATGTCTAATCTTTAGAAGGCACCCATTTCTCCTCAAATTCACTTGAAAGGTCAAATATATGATGCATGTCCACAAGTGAGGTTAAATTGTACAAGAACCATGTTTTCCACATATATTAATGTTTTTTTAATAAGTGCTGCATTGGTACAACAGTGAGGCTATTATGTTACCTACATATTTGGCTTGCGTCCATGTTGCTTTGGTCAAGGCTATTTAGAGTTTCCTTTATGTTTATAATCGTCTTGCATGGATATTCTCAGTGGATTTCTGCTTATGGTTTGCCTCTAGCCCCCCTCTTTTATGGCGTCTCACTCCCCCACATTCCCTTGCTTTCGATTGGCTGGAGGGTTTGTCTGGACTTGTTTTCCTCCCTTTAGCTGTGGCTCACATTGAGTAACCCCTCCTCATCTATACGCTGGTCAGGAATGCTAATTTACCCATGTGCCTGTGCTCTCTCTGCCACGGCTGGCATGAACATACTACTCCTCTGTTTTATGTAGTGCCCTTCGCAACGTCAAGCCACAGGAACTTTTGCTAAAAGTGAACATGCTACTCTCACTGCAACAGCCGAGGCATTCTCTAACTACAAGTCTTCTTAATGGCACAATTAAATGTAGTTGAGTTAATGTAGTCTGATGTTCACTACTTTTGTTTTTGAAAAGTCTCATAATGCTGCATTTATGTGATCACAAATACAGTAAAAGCAGTAATATTGTGAAATATTGCAATTTAAAATATCTGTTTTAATATATATATAAAATAACAATTTTTATATATTTAACATTTATTCTTCAGTGTCACATGATCCTTCAGAAATCCTTCTAATATAATTTATAGGGCTGTCAAATGATTAATCGTGATTAATCACATCCAAAATAAAAGTTTTTGTTTACATAATATATGTGGGTGTACTGTGTATAATTATTTTAGATATATAAATAAAGCCCTAATCATTTATAATATTATAATTTTTCCTAATGTTTTCAATGGGAGTGTGGCAAGGCACTGAGCGTCTGTTTCGTGAGAGAGATAAAAATTAAAATTGTGGATTTTATGCATATTCATATACTGTATTTTTCATAATAAAAAGGTTATTGTGACTATATTTGTAATAACATAATTGAAGCTTAATATCTGACAGTGATGTGACTTCATTTCTAATTTTATTGGAGACAATAATAAAAAAAACTTCAATAGTATTTGTAGAGCCACTAATTAAAAGATAACCAATTCGTTTTCTATTTCACACAATAATGATCAGTCATGTCATGAGATAGGATGGATCAAAAATTAAATCCCCACATATCAATAATGTAAAGAGCTGAAAATAAACACGTGTCTTGTTACATTAATGTTCACTTGTAGAAAAAAAAAACTGTCTAAGAACTTTTGTTATTTGATAGTCTGGGCATAGGTCTGTTTATGGCCTCTGCCCATGTTATTGGTACTGTGATAGAGAAAATTAGCTACTGACAAATTGGGCATTGGTGACATATGGATGATGCAGGTTCGAGTCCAGCCTGCAACATGCCATTTTCCATAACTCAATATTGTTATTCACAATATCCTGTTCCATATCACAGGTGAAGAAGTAAAGAACCCCCAGAGAGCCATTCCCATCGGGATCGTCTCCTCTCTCCTTATCTGCTTTGTGGCATACTTTGGTGTATCGGCTGCCCTCACCATGATGATGCCATATTACATGCTGGATAAAAACAGCCCTCTTCCTGCAGCCTTTAAGTACGTTGGCTGGGAAGGAGCCACGTACGCTGTGGCGGTAGGCTCCCTCTGCGCCCTGTCCACCAGGTAAGCACTGAGTCGTTTTAAAACACTATGGCCCAGTTTAGAGTAAACCAATCCCTGCATGGTAGTGCACTAAAATTGCACTTGAAATGAATAATTACCCATGTTCCCTGAAATGAATGGATGTAATTACCCTCAAGCCTGGTTGCTGTTTAAAAGACCTCCGTCATTTTGATAGTACAACCTTAAGGAAGTTGACCAATCCAATCATTAAATTTTACTAAGTGAACTCTGACGACCCAAGGGAGGTTGAGAGAGTGCAGTCCGGGACTAAATTGCGTGATGGTGTGTGTATATATATTTATCTGAGGCCCCTTGCTAAAAATACGAAAAGAAAATTTAGTGTGCTGAGTTATGAATCCTGTTTCTCAGTTATGCAACACTCTCAGTCCAGGCCAACAATTACTCTCATAGTTTGAGACTTAACATGCATATGCAGCACCATGTTGTTTGTACTATGAAGCATGTATTGTGTGTAATGTATAAAGGGAAGATGTCTTCTGCATGATCTATCCAAGTCCTAAACCTCTCTTCCTTCTAACAATCCACCTAACTTATAAAACGTATAACACTAATGAAAACCTCCGATGAAGTAGAATTATTGGCATTTTTCTCTTTGGTTTTCAGTTATTGCAATATTTTTAATATTAAAATACTATTTTGGAATCTATTCAAAAGTGAAGTGTGTAATTTTATAATCAAAAACCTTCCTAAGGACTGCCCGTTTAGACGGTCATATTGTCCGACCAATGTGTATGATTAGGTTTTACTTGAGGATTTATCTGATCAAACCATTTATCTATGTGATACCATAATAAACAAAAACCTTTCACAGACATTATTGAAAAAGCTGAATACATAGTTATGCTTATTGGATATAAGATATTGATATTCACTCAACTTTAGGGAGATTGAGCATATAAAGACTAAAATACTAAAATAATATGAAGAGAATGTTATTGTCAAGTCAAGTATAGTATTACAATTCTGATTGTTTCAAAGCAGCTTTACAGTGATAATAGGAAATTAATGCAACAAAGATTGGTTTGGCTCTAGAAGAAAGTCATTGTCTAGCTAAAAAAAAAAACGTTTGCTGATAATTTACTCACCCCCATGTCATCCAAGATGTCCATGTCTTTCTTTCTTCAGTTGAAAAGAAATTAAGGTTTTTGATGAAAACATTCCAGTATTTTCTCCATATAATGGACTTCAATGGGAACCAAACGGTTCAAGGTCCAAATGAGAGTTTCAGTGCAGCTTTAAACGACGACCCTTCGAGTCATGACTCGAAAAAAGATTTGTTAATTTGATAAACGAGTTTGAACAGGAGAGTAATGAACGCTCATCACTGAACAGAGCAAGGCGAGCATTTGTGCTTATAAAACTTAAACTTTTTTATTTATTTTTGAAATGACCGATAGTTTTGCTAGATAAGACCCTTATTCATCGTCTGGTGTCGTTTAAAGCCCTTTGAAGCTCCACTGAAACTCTCATTTGGACCTTGAACCGTTTGGTTCCCATTGAAGTGCATTAGATGGAGAAAATCCTGAAATGTTTTCATCAAAAACCTTAATTTCTTTTCGACTGAAGAAAGAAAGACGTGGACATCTTGGATGACATGGGGGTGGGTAAATTATCAGCAAGTTTTTTTTTTTTTTTAAAGTGAACTACTCCTTTAAGTAAGTCTTTGGTTGTAAAAATCATTAGTGATTAACTTAGGGCCCGCTTACACGACACCGTTTTAGTAAGTAGTTAAAGTAGGTTTCAAAGTGAAAGTTTTTTTTTAAAAGCGATACGTTATAAACAGTTACACCCAAAAAACGTGAATCTGTAAAAATGTTGACGCAATGCACATGTGTATTATGTGATAACCCTATAGGCAAGCACGTCTGAATTAGAGCCTGACCGATAAAGGATTTTGAAGGCCGATACCGATACAAATATTTTGGGGTTTTAAAATCCGATATTCCGATATATCGGCCGATATTTTATTTATTTATTTTTTAAACTGGACATGATAGTCACAAATTTTGTCATGCTTATTTGAGTGAAGAGAACTGATGGGGATGTTCTTTTAATTGTTATTCAATCAATGTATGCATCATGCTCAACTCAACGAGTGTTGCCAACAGGAACGGTGTAGAGTGCCCTCTGGTGGACAAACTATACAACTCCAACACTCATGACATGGTTCAAGCGTGTTTCGTCCGTTTTTATGTTATTTTTGAAATATTCATTTATCGGCCATTATAACTGCCAATACCGATAGTTTGGAAAATGCCTAATATCGGCCGATAATATCGGTCAGGCTCTAGTCTGAATGCTTATGTGCGCGAGCGGGTGCGTAGTCTTTCTTTACAATGTGACAATGCATAATACAGTGTTTTTAGTCTTATCGCGGATCTGTGTGAAGGGGAATCGTTTCAAAAACGTACAGAGGAAATATTGTCTGTTGGCGTGGACACTAATATAGTTATCGTTCTTGTTGTGAACAAGCCTTAACACTAAGCGGACTGTCTGAATCCCAGAAGTTGCGTAACACCAGCCAGTCAGATTAGAAGTGTGTATTTGTAGGCTGATTTCCCCGAAGAGCATACGCTGTGGCTATGCGGCGCTTTCAAAACATTGCACTGTTTGTTTGAGTTTTCAACTAAATCGGATGGCGGTGGTAGACGCATATGGAAACAATCATTATTTTTGCAATGCCACTTGTTTACCACTAGTGCTTCAGAAATGACATGCTTCACCATTAAAATCATCCTTCAAAATTCACTCTTGAATGCCAAGAGATTGATGCTTATGCTCTTGCAAATATGTTATCTTTGTGTCGGTGGTCTAATCTCTCTTCTGATTGGTGGGGGTGGCATTTATCTCTCTTATAATAACACCACAGCAGTGTATGAATGCACTTTGTCTGTGTCTCTCTTTTGCATGGCATGGTTTGTTTTCTCCATCTCTCGCGACAGCCTGCTTGGCGCCATGTTCCCCATGCCCCGTGTCATCTGGGCCATGGCTGACGATGGCCTGCTCTTCAAATTCATGGCTGGGATCAGCGAGAGAACAAAAACACCCTTACCTGCCACTATAACCGCAGGCGTTGTCGCAGGTGAGAACGAATTTTAATGCTACTA